>NC_134831.1:34904491-35237421 GCF_004210375.1 Tachypleus tridentatus | reverse complement strand
CAATAACTTCCAAGCTTTCCTGAACAACTTTCAGTTTTAATGCTGCAACATGAGTGTGTTTTATTTCATTTGTTAGAAGTTTAATTATTTAACACAAACCCTCATGAAGGAAGACATATACTAGAAACGTTTCGGATGATGTACAATTCTGTTTCTTTGATTTGGCTTGCTAAATTCTTAACAACTCAAGAGGTAGTAAAAGTTCATTCAGGGATTGGAGATGAAACCATGACAGTTTAGGAGTATACTGGGTTTCCTTTGAATTTTAACTCACGCGTGTTTGAAGATCTTACCAACCAATAAGATTTAGTGACAGAGAGAAAACTAAAATAATTTAAAACGACAATTGTGTAAAACGTCTATTCACAAGTTTCAAGAATATTTCAATCTTGCAGTAATATTTTCTACAGCAAGTAGCAACCTTTAGGAAGACAAATTTATTCAATGTTAGAATTCGCAAGTCTAGACTGACGTATGAATGTTTATACTTTCTATTACTAGACGATCTTATGTGCTAATTTGAAACTCAATACCAAACAAAATTAAAATCAAATCGTCTACAGTTAGGTGGCTAATGGATTTTGTCATTAAATCATTCAAGAATTTGAATAGAGAAGTACAAAAATCATAAATAAATTCGGAATTATAAATAAATAAAGACAGATTCATAGCTACGAATACTTATATTTTTAAGAATATTCGGAAAGACTAAAATATGCGATTAAAGTTTAGTTCATAATGTCTTATTAATTATATTTTTTTTTTTCCACTGGTAGTGTTCTTTTGTTCCAGGCTGAGAAGAATATGTTGAAATCTTTATCGTACGGTTTTTCCTAAGATACGCTATTGAAGTATACATAAACACTTGAGTGCTTTTGATTTGTTCGTTATGAGATGTTATTTGATTCGAATAGCATGAGACCGAAAGCATGTTTACAGATAAAGGAGATTATTTATCACACGTTTGAAAGCCCGTTTAAGGGAGATATCGTATATATAGGAAATATCATCTTTACATATCAATTTGCCACTTACATCTTTATCTTGGGTACAGAAAACACATCAAATTGGAAATATCAGGATCAAACCTTTTTAATTTTAGCACGTATAATACTATATTAATCTGAAGCACTCTTAACACACAGAAGAAAGGCTTAGATATTATGGAAAAATAAGAACATTTTAACATTTTCAAAACTGCACAATGTAATATCTGTCTTCCAACTAGAAGACAAAAAGGCAAGAGGCTTTCGAAACATCGTTCTCGTGTTTCTACAACAACACAGTAACCGTCCATTCAACTTACTTTCATTATTATTGGATTATTCGTTTGACGATATACATACTACTAATTCTCCTCTTCTGGAGTAGCTTCTGGTATTTTCTAGTTTTAAAGTGAAATGGTGACTCAATTTTTGTCTTACAATAGCCGATTAATAGAATATTTTAGTTATATTTTATCAGTAATAGATGATTGTCTTTGACATTAAAAATAATTTAGTTTTAACATCATAGAGAATTAGATGTTTCTAAAGTTGCTTGTCAAGTTCTGCATTTTTTAAATTATTTTTTGTCAACGCAAGAGCAAGGCGCATATGGCCAGGCTACCATACTGACTTACCCTAGGGTTACTTCTTGTTTTATCGAAAATAATGATATGTTTGAAACAATAATGAACAGAGCTCTAGGTTTTAAACAATACGTTAGTAGTAAAGATTCAGTGCTATAAATATTACACAAACTACATAAACAATCCAAAGTTACCTCACAATGATGATCAAATGGTTTCATAACTACAAGTAATTTAGCAGTAAGTTTGAGGGCTTAAAGCACTAAAAAGCCAGGTTTGATACTTGTGACGAAGATAACACGAGTCTGTCATATATACAAGAACAGTTTAAAACTATCTATGTGAGAGCTATTTGGTTGTGTTACGATAACAGTAACATTTTTGTACCTAGTTTTAATACATATTTTCTATAATCAAGTGTAGAAAAAAGAAAGCTTATTATATATACATTTATTCCTATTTCTCATTCGGTTCACTTGAAAGAAACGAAAATCTTAAATGTTTTTCTTAATGAGGTCAAATACAATGAACGCAGTCGGATGACTTTGTGGAGGCTTTAAAAGTCATTTGTATGTCGTCGAGTCAACAATCCTATATGAATGGGACAGCAGAGCACGAAATCATCATCACCAGATAAAGAAGTAATAGCCATGCGGAGTCAACCTAATATCAGGATCAGGAAAACAATGAATCTTAAAGTTTGGTTGTTGACACTAAGAAAGAAACATCACCTCCACTCCACATAAAACTGGGCTTGATGAAGCAGTTTGTAAAGGCGTTAGATAAAGATGGCGAATGTTTTTTAAGTGTCTCCTTGGGCATTTTCCGGGTCTTTCAGAAGTTAAATTTTCCAATCTTTAAATACTTGAATTAAATCCCTTTATTTCTTCTTCTTTTGAAGAGAAAACAATTTGAGATATTTCAGCTTCTTTTGATATGACAGTTCTTCCGTCTCAGGCGCCATTTTAGTAACCCTTCTCTGAATCCTTTCCAACAATTTGATGACTTATCCAAAGTGAGAGACGTAAGGAACCTGGTTACGCACGTGCTTTCAGTTTAGCCAAGTTGTCAAAATGAGAGTTAACCCCAGTAATCACTTCAAGAAAACCAGTTAAAGTTCTGGTAGCTACGGGACTGTGGTTTAAAATCAGAGGAAGCTGGTGGTTCGAGTTGAAAATTCCATTTCAGGAATGTCGTTATACATCAGTATCTATGTACAACACTAAAATCAAGTTTATTATTACAGAAGCAGATTATTGTATTATTGTTATCTGGGCATAATAGTAAGATCCATTATATTATTATGGACTCGAACTTCGTTATTTCGGAACAATGTTAATATTAAATATAAGATTATGGAACCAAACACTGTTATACGAGTACAGTGGCAAGATCCAGTATATCATTATGAAGTTGAATGTTGTTAAACGAGTACAGTGGTAAGATCCAGTGCATCATTATGAAGTTAAGTAGTGTTATACGAGTGCAGCGGTAGGGTCCAATATATCATTATGGACCCGAACATTCTTACACCCTTGTGCAAATTAATTGAAACAAATGGTCATTTTACAATATTTTCAGCATGACGGCCGGTGTAGACTTGCTGGACCCACTGATTTCCTTTAATAGTCATTCTTTTCACAAAGACGGCGTCATTAGCTGTGTTTTTAAATACGGTCGTCCTATTTGGGATATATGACGAAATTTTGAGAAATATTACGTTATTCGAAATTGCGTTAGAAGGGCAAGGAGACCAGTCAAAAAACGACTTCTTACCAACTCAATGAAGGAAAACGGTATCAATGGGGTCTGAAATTCAAGAAATGGACGCAAGAACAATGGAAGAAGGTGTTATTCAGTGATGAGACACATTTCTTCGTACAGGGTCAAAGAAGTCTGCATGTTCGCAGATCTCCAGGTGGAAACTTCGAAAATCTCATATCAATCAGTTCCAAAACATCTCTTGAAGAGGATGTTTGGGGTTTTTCAGCTACTATGGCGTCGGAGACTTACGTATCGTAGAAGATATGATGCGAAGACCACAGTACATCGAAGTTTTGCAGAGATGAGTCGTTCCAGAATTGAAAAAGAGACTTCCAGGTTGATCTGGCATTTTTCAGCAAGATCTGGCTCCGTGCCACACATCGAAACTTGTGAAGAATTTTATGACTACAACGCGAATAAAGGTGCTGGACTGGCCTGGAAACTCTCCGGACTAAAATCCTATTGAAAATCTTTGGGCGATTTGTAAATAAAGACTTCGAGGAAAAGACTGTACTAAGAAAGATAAGCTAATTGAGGCCATAATTGAGGTGTGGTACCGCAATCCGAACATTAGTAAAGATTGCAGTCAACTTGTGGACTCGATACCAAAGCGGATTAATGATCTTCTGAAAAATAAAGGTAATCATATCATGTATTAATCTGTGAATAATTTTTAGATTCTCAGAAATAAAACGCAAAAAAATGAAAAAATCGTAATTTTCCGTCTTGTTTCAATTAATTTGCACAAGGGTGTACATAAGTACAACGGTAAGGTGAAGGGTAGGAATAATAAACGTTTTTTAAATATTGCTATCAGTTTGAATTGTCTGTATTTTTAAATGTTAGTAATAGCAGTTTTTAAGAAGGTGTTTCAATATATTATATCCTACTAAATTCATAAATGTTTTTTTGTTTTTTTTAAATTTTATATTGGTTGCAAGATGGTAGAAAAGTTTGTTGTTATGAACCTGAAAGTCACATTATACATTTGATAACAATATTATATAGACTCAGAAACACGGTAAGAAATGAAACAAAAAAAACTAAAAACAGGTAGCAGAGAGGAATATTACTCACAACTAAACACTCAAACAGGCTTTCTTACGTTACGGTATATATGTAATATTGTGTAAAGTAAACGAGAGGCTCTGCAGGTGTATCGTCTGATCTCTGATGTATAAACTTACAGTTTTGGGCATGCATTCTATGTAACGGTTTTTGTTTTTGGTTTTACATAAAAAGTATCAAGTTTCCGTTGGTAGACAGAGAGAAATGTTTTTGAAAAAGATGGTTTAGTTAAGTTTGAGTGGCCATTTGGGAAAGAAATTTTAAGCATCGAACTCTAGAGTTTTTGAAAGTAAACATTAATCTTAAGTTTTTGTCACAAGCTATTATTATTTTTTAAAGACTTTTTATAGCGTGTCTCGGACAAGCCTCCAATTAATTATGTTACGTACTATGAGTTCAAATAGCCTGAAAGTAAGTTAAATTGTAATTTACTTTTAGAAGTTGATTAAATTTAGAGATGTATTAAATTTTTTATGTTTGCCAACAAGATTGATACATACAGTTTTCTTTCTTAATACAAAAATACTTTATTACACAAACAATAATGTAATTTATAATAACGTTTATTACAAATAGTGATTCATTTAAAAAAGGTTTTATAAACAGTATTAAGTCTTCTATCTGGTGTGGAACTGAATATTTTATCGCCAGTTCACGATGAGCGAATTAATTTCGAGTTGCTATAGATGCACTTCCCTTTACGGATAGTTAGCTAGCTCTTTGCTGATCAAACGTAAGTGTTTCACCGCTAAAGTTATGTAATGTCTTCGTAAAAATACTACAAAGATAATTTGCTGGAATTAAACGGTTTGTAATGTTTGATATCTATAAACTTTCCTGGTAAAATACTTGTAGTTTCCCAGTTAATGAGTTTTAGTCAAATTTACAGCTTCCAAAGTTTATATTACATCAACTTTAGGAAATCAACAATATATATATATATATACTGTCTTTTGG
Source organism: Tachypleus tridentatus (assembly GCF_004210375.1). NCBI lineage: Eukaryota > Metazoa > Arthropoda > Merostomata > Xiphosura > Limulidae > Tachypleus > Tachypleus tridentatus. Next base: position 35,232,062 of record NC_134831.1, on the reverse strand, counting down.
CGCGTCGAGTTAAAAATATTAGGCGAGGTTCTATAAATTTCTGCTGGCGTAACAATACTTGACGATATGCTAGTAGTTTTTTAAAACATATATTGGTAATATTTACATTCGATAATCTTCAACAAATTTATGAAATGTGTGGTAATTTCGCAATATAGGTTTAACAAACATCTATACTAAAATAAATGCATAATAGCAAATTTGTCACACTCTAAAGAGCTAGTAGATTTAAGATTTATTTTAAACTTTTGTAACTTCTTTAAGCTTTGTGATTTTTAGAACTGTTCAAAACCCTTTCTGAAAATATCGACAAGTTTTGTTGCAGGGGATATTGGGACAGTAAAGTTTTGTAACGTTGTACATAACCTAAAGTTTTGAGAAAGTCTTCTCATACCTATAAATCTAACTAACACGATGTCTCAAGGGATTGTATACATTACAGGTCTTATACAGTTGGTAAACTATAAACCTTGAATGCTGTAACTGTGAGTAACATTTACTAAGCGGGAATTTCAAATGTTTGTCGAGGGAAATTTATAAATGTATAAAATGTATTTTACTTGAAGTAAAATTGTATCCCAAGACGGCTGATATGGGTATTAAAACTTTTATTAAAATAAAGTAGAGAAGAACGTTTCGACCTGAAGATGACCTAAGAAGGTCTAAACGTTGATCTCTACTTTGTTTTAATAAAAGTTTAATACCATACCATCTTGAATCAATATAAACAATACACCACTGTTTACGTACACACATGTCGATTCGTATACTCGAGAATTTTCTACAGATTTAACAGTACAAGCTGTGCACGTTTCTAAATATAAATTTAACTTAAACAAACATCGATATTAAAACAGACATTTGATAGTAAATCTGTCACACAAGGTACGTGGATAGGGTCTACAGGGAGAAAGGAAACGGATTATGCTACCCAGGGACACAAATTCAAATATAGTAGGAGCTGGCTTGTTTGGTAACACGATTAACTCAGCTGTAAGGGAAGTTTTGAGCTAGGACTAAGCAGTTGTGAGGGTCAGATAAAGCTAAATGCCAAGACAGTAAGAGGCAGAAAAAAAGTTTAGCATAGAACATTAGTATAGAAGCAATTATAAGGATAGGCTTAATTGGTACTATTGTAATGCTAGAAGCATAAAAAATGGTAGGAATGGAGGATTTTGTATAATTTGAATAACTTAAACATGGATATCGTAGATGATTCTGATGACAGAAGTTTCTTTGAAACATTAGTTTTTAAGCTATTTAAAAGAAAAAGAGTATTAAAGGGGGAGGATAGAAGTTACATCCAGTTGAAGTTGAAGATATAAGATATAGTAGTAAGACAACTGAATCCACTTGGGATTCTAATGTTATAAAGAGAAAAGGCTTTTAGTAGGAATTTGTTACGGATCATCAAATAATGTTGATGAAATTAGTGAGAAACTTTACATACAATAAGTTTAAGATCTCAGCTCTTAATGAAAGCATAATAATGGGTGATTTTAATTTCATGTATTTAGACTGGGTAAATGGTAGAGTCAAACTACGAAGATTTGTTTGTTTTGAATTTCGCGCAAAGCTACACGAGGGCTATCTGCGTTAGCCGTTCCTGATTTAACAATGTAAGACTAGAGAGAAGTCAACTAGTCATCACCACCCACCGCCAACTTTTGGGCTACTCTTTTACCAACGAGTAGTGAGATTGACCGTAACATTGTAATACCCCCACGGCTGAAAGGCAAACATGTTTGGTGTGACGGGGATTCGAACCTGCGACCCTCAGATTACGAATCGAGTCAAGTGTCTTGTCCACCTGGCCATGCCAGATTTAGACTACGAAGACGAAATGTTTCTGGAAACTTTTGAGATGGATTTCTTCAGCAGTCAGTCAAGAAAACTACTAGAAATAATGTTATTTTAGACTTATTGCTAACTTCTAATTCTGAAATGATCAAGAGAGTAGAAACTGGGGAAACTCTAAGTGCAATTCATCATTGCTTCATTTGGTTTGATGTTTTGCTGAATGTAAGATAAGGAATAATGATATTTTTGTTACAACTTATAAAAACAAATTTTGAAAGGATGAGACAAGAATTATCTGTTGTGAATTGAGCAGCTGAGTTATTTGAAGACGTTGATCAGATGTGGAAAAAATTTTAAAGATATTGTTTAAATATTCAAGGTGAATATATACTTTATAAAAAGAAAATGAGAGCTACAAATAGCAAAAACAACTTGGCTCACAAAACAGTTTAAAAAATAAAATTAACTAAAAGCATAACGAATTTAAAAAACTGAAATTTACTGGCATTATAAGAGATTTCTAAAAAATCAATAAAGTTGTTGAAATAGGAAATTAAGACACCAAAAAGGTTGTATGTTAAACTGAACATATAAACATTAAAAATAAGGATTTTGTTAAATGCATTAAGGGTAAACAAAATGCTAGAATAGGAGTAGAACCCTTGAAGGATGACAAAGAAAGGTTCGTATCTGATGAATTTGAGATTCTGGGTTATTAAAGTTTGTTTTTCTTCGGTTTTCTAATCAAAATAGAAGCAGTGTTCCACATCTTATCAGCTGATAATCGGAAAAGAGATCAAAAAAGATTACTCCATTAATTCTTACCTTGTTTAGAAAAAATTGGGAAGTGTAGTTTAAAACACAATAAGTCTCCAGGGTTAGATAATATTTTTGTAAGGGATATAAAGGAGGTTAAAGACTGGATATATGAGCAACTTGCTACTATTTTCTTCAGTCCATGAATAGTGGGCTGGTACCAGACGATTGAAATTTAGTTAATGTAACTCCTTTTTTTTAAAGGGAGGGATAAAATTGTCTCAATAATTATATGCCCATTAGTCTTTATTAAGGAAAATCTTGCTTTAAAAAAAAGTTCATATTCAGGATAAAGCTGTAGATCTCCTGTATCTGAAATTTCAGAAAGAATTTGACAAGGTGCCACTTATAAGGCTTGTAAAAAATTGTATCTGTGAGTGTGGAGGATAAGGTATCATATTGGATAGAAGAGTGGTTTGATGGAGAAAGTAGAGGTTGTTACAAATGGAGTTCAGTCTGACTAAATTAATATCACAATTGGGGTACCTCAGGACTTTCTTAGGATTTTTGCTCTTTCTCAGTGATCTAGATGAAGTTAATAGATTATTTCAATTTTGCTCATGATATTAAGGTCTTTGGTTTTGCTGACTATTAAGAGGATGCTGCTGATTTACAAAATATTTTAGATCATTTAACGAGTTGAATAAATAAATGGCGGATAGGTTTTAATTATAATAAATTCAAGGTAATTAATGTGGATAATCATAATTTAAATTATAAGTACAATTTGGAGGGTAATAATCTTTTAACAATGTTATGAAGTAAAGGGATATTAATGTAATAGTCTGTTAGTCTCCAAAGCCATCCAAACATTGTGTTGTTGCCATTGATAAGGCAAATAGGATTTTTGGTTGTTGTTACAGAACAAAAGAGATTATAATTTCACTGCATAGGTCACTGGTTACCTATCGTCATCATTATTATCATAATTATCGTCATCATCATTAATATCATCATTAGTATCATCATCATCTTCATCATTATTAATATCATCATCATCATCATTGGTATCATTATCATCATCATCATTAGTATCATTATCATCATCATCATTGGTATCATTATCATCATCATCATTGGTATCATTATCATCATCATCATCATTGGTATCATTATCATCATCATCATTGGTATCATTATCATCATCATCATCATTGGTATCATTATCATCATCATCATTGGTATGATTATGATCATCATCATTGGTATCATTATCATCATCGTCACCATTAGTATTAATAATATCATTAGTATCATTATCGTCGTCATCATTATTATCATCATCAACGTCATCATCATTAATATCATCATTAGTATCATCATCATCGTCATCATTAATATAATCATCATCATCATCATACATCATTAGTATCATCACTATTATCATCATCATCATTATTATATCCTCATAATCATCACCATCATTAGTATCATCACATCATCATTAGTATCATCATCATCATTAGTAATCATCATCATTATCATTAGTATCATCATAAATCATCATCGTTAGCATCATTATCACCATTAGTATCATCATCATAATCATTATCATTAATATCATCATTACTATCATCATCATCATCATTAGTATCATCATCATAATCAGTATCGTTAGTATCATCATAATCATCATTTGTATCATCATCGACATCATCATTAGTATCATCATCGTCATCATTATTAGTATCATCATCATAATCATTATGATTAGTATCATCATCATCATAATTATCATTCGTCTATTATCATTGTCATCATCATTAGTATCATCATCATCATCATCATTGGTATCATTATCATCATCATCATTATAAGTATCATCATCATCATCAATAGTATAATTATCATCATCATCTTCATTAGTATCATTATCATCATCATCATTAGTATCATCATCATCATTATCTTCATGAGTATAATTATCATCATCACATCATTAGTATCATCATCATCATTATCATTAGTAATCATCATCATCATTACTATCATTATCATTAGTATACTATCATCATCATTAATATCATCATTAGTATCATCATCATCATTATCATCATCATAATCATAATACTATCATCATTAGTATTATCATCATCATCATCATCACAATTAGTATCATCATAATATCATCATCATAATTGGGTATCATCATTAGTATCTTCATCATCATCATTGTCATCATCCTCATTAGTATCTTCATCATCATTATCATCACTATCATCATTAGTATCTTCATCATCATTAGTATCTTCATCATCATTGTCATAATCATCATCATATTATCATATATCATTAGTATCATCAATCATCATCATCCTTAGTAATCATCATAATATCATCATTAGTATCATCATCATCATCATACTATTAGTATCATCATTACTATCATAATCATATTATCTATCAATCATCATCATCATAATATCATCATTTTAGTATCATTACATTATTTAATACTAATATCTACTATCTTCTTTAGTATCATTACATTACATCAAGCATCATCATTGGTGTCATTACATCAATAATATCATTATGGTATCATTACATTACTATCATCATTACATATTGGTATTCATCATTAATACTCATATTGGTGTCATTATCACAATACTACTATTGGTATACATTATCATCATCATCATTGTATTATCATTACTATCATCATCACCATTAGTATCACTACATCATCGTCACTATTATATTAATCATCATGTCATTAATATATTATTATCATCAAATCAATACTCATACATTACTATTAGTCATTAATATTATCATTACTATATTATAATTCATTCATAATCATCATCATCATCATTAGTATCATCACTATTATTATTCATCATCATATTAGTATCCTCATACTATCTACCACCATCATTAGTAATTACTACATTACTATTAGTATTATTATTAATAATATCATCATCATATTAGTATTATCATAATCATCATCATTAGTATCATTATTATCATATCAATACTATCATTAGTATCATCATCATACTAATATAATAATACATACTGGTATCATCATCATTGTTATCATGTTAGTAATAAATAATACTATCATATACATATCATCAATCGGTAATATCATCATCATACTATTATCATTAGTATCATCATTAGTATCATCATCATCATTAGTATTATCATCATCATCATCTTCATTAGTATCATTATCATCACCATTAGTATCACCATCATTATCATTAGTATTATCATCATCATTAATATCATCATTAGTATCATCATCATCATAAGTATCATCATCATCATTATCATCATCATCATTAATATCATATTTAGTATCATCATCATCATTAGTATCATTATAATCATCATGATTAATATCATCATTAGTATCATCATCATCATTAATATCATCATTAGTATCATCATCATAATTAAAGTCATCATCATTAGTATTATCATCATCATCGTCACAATTAGTATCATCATCATCATCATAATTGGTATCATCATTAATATCATCATCATCATTAGTATCATCATCATCATTGTCATCATCAACATCAGCATCATCATCAACACCATCATTAGAATCATCATCATCATCATCATTAGAATCATCATCATCATTATCATCATTAGTATCATCTTCATAATCATCATTAGTATTATTTTCATCATCATTAGTATCATCTATCATCATCATTAGTATCATCATCATCATCCTTAGTATTATTACCATCAGCATCATCATCATCATCATCATGATTAGTATCTTCATCATCATCATGAGTATCATCATCATCATCATTAGTATCATCATCATCATCATTAGTATCATCATCATCATCATGGTCATTAGTATCATCATCATCATCATCATGGTCATTAGTATCATCATCATCATCATCATGGTCATTAGTATCATCATCATAACATCATCATCATCATTAGTATCATAATCATCATCTTAATTAGTATCAGTATCATCATCATTAGTAGTAGTATTATCATTATCATCATCATATTCATCATCATTAATCACATTGTCATTATCATCATCATTAGTATCACGTGTCATCATCATCTCTAGTATCATTGTCATCATCATCATCATTAGTATCATGTGTCATCATCATCTCTGGTATCATCATCATCTCTAGTATCATCATCATCATTAGTATCATCATCATTAGTATCATGATCATAATTATCATCAGTATCAGTATCATCATCATTAGTATCATCATCATCAACATCATCATTAGTATCATCACCATCATCATCAATATTATCATCATCATCATTAGAATCATCATCATTAGTATCAGCACCATCATCATCAATATTATCATCATCATCATCATCATCATTAGAATCATCATTAGTATCATCATTAGTGTCATCATGATCATTAGTATCATCATCATCATCATTAGAATCATCATTAGTATCATCATCATCATCATCATTAGTTTTTATAAAATTAGTTATAGGAACACAGTGATGAAAAATGAGTTCTCATGTATCTGTGCTGTGTAATTTTCAAATTTCTGACAGTTGATTCTTTGTACTTCAGATTGAAGTGGTATTATTTTATTGTGTTGTTGTTTTTCAATATTTTAGGTGGTTACATATTGAGAACATTTCTTTAATCCTTTGGAACTGATATCTCAATTATCGTATTAAGAATCGCATTTGGGGTTTGTTTCGAATTCGTGCAAAGCTACACGAGTGCTATCTGCGTTAGCTGTCCCTAATTTAGCGGTTTAAGACTAGAAAGAAATGTAAAAACCGAAAGTTAATTTTTATCCCCTGCATGGAGCGAATGACTTTCATACCAATTTTAGTGATGATTCATCCACACCCTGCGAAGTAGTTACATAGATAGGAAACAGAAAATACTCTTGTATTTATATAGATAAGTAGTTACGTGGACATATAACAGACAATACTATTATATTAATCTAGATAAGCAGTTATACGGACATACAACAGATAATACTGCTATATTTATATGTAGTATATTGCTTGATTATTATTTTTACGTTGTAAAGTGAAAAGTTTGTGTTGAATAGCACATTTACTAGAGATCCTAGTGTATCCTATATACAACTGTCATTAATTTCATTTTCTTTTTAAAGCTGACAACTGCACTTCGAGTTTTCTTTTCTTTTAAATTCACTAAAAATATTTAGATCTTTGGTTAAACTCAATTTGCTTTTATGCAATTAAATATTTATCTTCAATTGAAGGTTGGACAGCAGTGAGTCTAAGGATTTACAACTCTGAAATATGTGGTTCGATTCCCTTCAAGGGGCACAGCAGATAGTTCAACGTGGCTGTGTTTTATAAACACACACATAAATAATATTTTATTTGAACTCTGATAGCCAGATTATGACGGGACTGCAATAAGTGAAACTAGACATTAGCAACAGAAAACAAAGACAGTACTGCAGTAGGAGAACCTAGAGAGTAGTAACAGAAGACAAAGGAAGGACTGCAGCAGACGATACTGGGAAATATTGAAAGAAGATGAGGACGTGACTGCAGTATAAAAAACTGGAAATTATAAAATGAGGGCGAAAACATGGTTGCAATTGATGTAACTGACATATTATTGACACAAAAAATGGAGACTAGACTGTACTCTGTGAAATCTAAATTATAAAGCAATTAATACAAATCTGACAGACATACGAAATTTAGCTTTTATTTGGTTGTTTGATTACGTGACCTAAGAATATGAAGTACATCCTGGACCTCTATCTTCCTCCTGGACTATTGATTTGTTTCTAGAATGTTGTTCGAAATCCGAATTAATTCTTCAGTAGAATACAATCCGGTGATATAGACAACTAATTCTTACATCATGCATTCAATGCATGGACGAGCGACCCTTTTCTGACCATGGCTGTGAATGTATAACGTCGAATTTTCGTGTTTTCTGACATAAAATTGTCTCTTTTTTTATAACTGTTAACGTAAAGTTTTGTCCATATAAATAGGTCCATAAGTTTGAACTGAAGACATATAGCACTGATCATATTTTCACATAAATATACGTTTTTAAAATAAAATTAACACTATATTTTCTCTAGTATTAAGTTGCCATAGAATACCGTGTAAGGAGATTACTGGTTTTAGTGGTAAAAGGTATTTAGATTTATAGTCATCAGTGCAGCCATATATTATATAAAGAGTTTACTGGGTTTAATGTCAAGAGGTACTTAGTTTTACCATCAACAGAGCAGTCATATATTATATTAGGAGTTTATTAGGTTAAGTGGAAAGAGGTACTGAGGTTTTTCATCATTTATCTTAATAGTACATTTTTGTTTTGTACAAGTTTTGTAAAAGTAATCTATTTATCTGTTCTAAAGTATATCTAATAACATCTGGATGTTTATTTAATTATATAAGAATGTTGTGTTTGTGTTTATAACTTGTTTACGTGTAATTTGGTTACATTAAACCGTGTTGGAGCAGGTATATTCTGCCACTTGCATGCATAGGTTTCATGTATAACATAACGTTTTACGGAAACTTGGACCTATTTGTCCATCTTGGATGTTCTATCCTCTAAACTACATTAAAGTAATTCAAAAAAATCTTAAAGGAAAGCCTTATCTTTCATACACTTATCAAGTGTTTGCTTAAACTCACTTGAATTTCCTGCCTCTACGACATCTAAAGACAACCTATTGCAAATGTTAGAAAAATGGAACTGCCTCAGCTTCAAAAATTTATATTTCTACCCCGTAGGCCTACTATCCTTACTGGTAAATATGAAAAAAGATGATGAAACAACACTATCAATTCCCTTCACAATCTTAAACACCTGAATCAGATCCCTCTAACTCTTCTATTTTAAAGAAAAACAATTTGAGATATTTTAGCTTTTTTTCATATGAAAACTCCTCCACCTCATGTACCATTCTAGTAACCCTTCTCTGAATCCTTTCCAAAAATGTCCTGAGGTAACGAACCCAAAACTGAACACAATATTTCAAATGTGGCGTAACCAGTGACCTATGCAATGAAATTATAATCTCTTTTGTTCTGTAACAACAACCAAAAATCCTATTTGCCTTATCAATGGCAACAACACAATGTTTGGATGGCTTTGGAGACTAACAGACTATTACATTAATATCCCTTTACTTCATAACATTGTTAAAAGATTATTACCCTCCAAATTGTACTTATAATTTAAATTATGATTATCCACATTAATTACCTTGAATTTATTATAATTAAAACCTATCCGCCATTTATTTATTCAACTCGTTAAATGATCTAAAATATTTTGTAAATCAGCAGCATCCTCTTAATAGTCAGCAAAACCAAAGACCTTAATATCATGAGCAAAATTGAAATAATCTATTAACTTCATCTAGATCACTGAGAAAGAGCAAAAATCCTAAGAAAGTCCTGAGGTACCCCAATTGTGATATTAATTTAGTCAGACTGAACTCCATTTGTAACAACCTCTACTTTCTCCATCAAACCACTCTTCTATCCAATATGATACCTTATCCTCCACACTCACAGATACAATTTTTTACAAGCCTTATAAGTGGCACCTTGTCAAATTCTTTCTGAAATTTCAGATACAGGAGATCTACAGCTTTATCCTGAATATGAACTTTTTTTAAAGCAAGATTTTCCTTAATAAAGACTAATGGGCATATAATTATTGAGACAATTTTTATCCCCTCCCTTTAAAAAAGGAGTTACATTAACTAAATTTCAATCGTCTGGTACCAGCCCACTATTCATGGACTGAAGAAAATAGTAGCAAGTTGCTCATATATCCAGTCTTTAACCTCCTTTATATCCCTTACAAAAATATTATCTAACCCTGGAGACTTATTGTGTTTTAAACTACACTTCCCAATTTTTTCTAAACAAGGTAAGAATTAATGGAGTAATCTTTTTTGATCTCTTTTCCGATTATCAGCTGATAAGATGTGGAACACTGCTTCTATTTTGATTAGAAAAACCGAAGAAAAAACAAACTTTAATAACCCAGAATCTCAAATTCATCAGATACGAACCTTCCTTTGTCATCCTTCAAGGGTTCTACTCCTATTCTAGCATTTTGTTTACCCTTAATGCATTTAACAAAATCCTTATTTTTAATGTTTATATGTTCAGTTTAACATACAACCTTTTTGGTGTCTTAATTTCCTATTTCAACAACTTTATTGATTTTCTTAGAAATCTCTTATAATGCCAGTAAATTTCAGTTTTTTAAATTCGTTATGCTTTTAGTTAATTTTATTTTTTAAACTGTTTTGTGAGCCAAGTTGTTTTTGCTATTTGTAGCTCTCATTTTCTTTTTATAAAGTATATATTCACCTTGAATATTTAAACAATATCTTTAAAATTTTTTCCACATCTGATCAACGTCTTCAAATAACTCAGCTGCTCAATTCACAACAGATAATTCTTGTCTCATCCTTTCAAAATTTGTTTTATAAGTTGTAACAAAAATATCATTATTCCTTATCTTACATTCAGCAAAACATCAAACCAAATGAAGCAATGATGAATTGCACTTAGAGTTTCCCCAGTTTCTACTCTCTTGATCATTTCAGAATTAGAAGTTAGCAATAAGTCTAAAATAACATTATTTCTAGTAGTTTTCTTGACTGACTGCTGAAGAAATCCATCTCAAAAGTTTCCAGAAACATTTCGTCTTCGTAGTCTAAATCTGGCATGGCCAGGTGGACAAGACACTTGACTCGATTCGTAATCTGAGGGTCGCAGGTTCGAATCCCCGTCACACCAAACATGTTTGCCTTTCAGCCGTGGGGGTATTACAATGTTACGGTCAATCTCACTACTCGTTGGTAAAAGAGTAGCCCAAAAGTTGGCGGTGGGTGGTGATGACTAGTTGACTTCTCTCTAGTCTTACATTGTTAAATCAGGAACGGCTAACGCAGATAGCCCTCGTGTAGCTTTGCGCGAAATTCAAAACAAACAAATCTTCGTAGTTTGACTCTACCATTTACCCAGTCTAAATACATGAAATTAAAATCACCCATTATTATGCTTTCATTAAGAGCTGAGATCTTAAACTTATTGTATGTAAAGTTTCTCACTAATTTCATCAACATTATTTGATGATCCGTAACAAATTCCTACTAAAAGCCTTTTCTCTTTATAACATTAGAATCCCAAGTGGATTCAGTTGTCTTACTACTATATCTTATATCTTCAACTTCAACTGGATGTAACTTCTATCCTCCCCCTTTAATACTCTTTTTCTTTTAAATAGCTTAAAACTAATGTTTCAAAGAAACTTCTGTCATCAGAATCATCTACGATATCCATGTTTAAGTTATTCAAATTATACAAAATCCTCCATTCCTACCATTTTTTTATGCTTCTAGCATTACAATAGTACCAATTAAGCCTATCCTTATAATTGCTTCTATACTAATGTTCTATGCTAAACTTTTTTCTGCCTCTTACTGTCTTGGCATTTAGCTTTATCTGACCCTCACAACTGCTTAGTCCTAGCTCAAAACTTCCCTTACAGCTGAGTTAATCGTGTTACCAAACAAGCCAGCTCCTACTATATTTGAATTTGTGTCCCTGGGTAGCATAATCCGTTTCCTTTCTCCCTGTAGACCCTATCCACGTACCTTGTGTGACAGATTTACTATCAAATGTCTGTTTTAATATCGATGTTTGTTTAAGTTAAATTTATATTTAGAAACGTGCACAGCTTGTACTGTTAAATCTGTAGAAAATTCTCGAGTATACGAATCGACATGTGTGTACGTAAACAGTGGTGTATTGTTTATATTGCATCTCAAGACGGCTGGTATGGGTATTAAACTTTTATTAAAACAAAGTAGAGATCAACGTTTAGACCTTCTTAGGTCATCTTCAGGTCGAAACGTTCTTCTCTACTTTATTTTAATAAAAGTTTTAATACCCATATCAGCCGTCTTGGGATACAATTTTACTTCAAGTAAAATACATTTTATACATTTATAAATTTCCCTCGACAAACATTTGAAATTCCCGCTTAGTAAATGTTACTCACAGTTACAGCATTCAAGGTTTATAGTTTACCAACTGTATAAGACCTGTAATGTATACAATCCCTTGAGACATCGTGTTAGTTAGATTTATAGGTATGAGAAGACTTTCTCAAAACTTTAGGTTATGTACAACGTTACAAAACTTTACTGTCCCAATATCCCCTGCAACAAAACTTGTCGATATTTTCAGAAAGGGTTTTGAACAGTTCTAAAATCACAAAGCTTAAAGAAGTTACAAAAGTTTAAAATAAATCTTAAATCTACTAGCTCTTTAGAGTGTGACAAATTTGCTATTATGCATTTATTTTAGTATAGATGTTTGTTAAACCTATATTGCGAAATTACCACACATTTCATAAATTTGTTGAAGATTATCGAATGTAAATATTACCAATATATGTTTTAAAAAACTACTAGCATATCGTCAAGTATTGTTACGCCAGCAGAAATTTATAGAACCTCGCCTAATATTTTTAACTCGACGCGCCAAAAGACAGTATATATATATATATATTGTTGATTTCCTAAAGTTGATGTAATATAAACTTTGGAAGCTGTAAATTTGACTAAAACTCATTAACTGGGAAACTACAAGTATTTTACCAGGAAAGTTTATAGATATCAAACATTACAAACCGTTTAATTCCAGCAAATTATCTTTGTAGTATTTTTACGAAGACATTACATAACTTTAGCGGTGAAACACTTACGTTTGATCAGCAAAGAGCTAGCTAACTATCCGTAAAGGGAAGTGCATCTATAGCAACTCGAAATTAATTCGCTCATCGTGAACTGGCGATAAAATATTCAGTTCCACACCAGATAGAAGACTTAATACTGTTTATAAAACCTTTTTTAAATGAATCACTATTTGTAATAAACGTTATTATAAATTACATTATTGTTTGTGTAATAAAGTATTTTTGTATTAAGAAAGAAAACTGTATGTATCAATCTTGTTGGCAAACATAAAAAATTTAATACATCTCTAAATTTAATCAACTTCTAAAAGTAAATTACAATTTAACTTACTTTCAGGCTATTTGAACTCATAGTACGTAACATAATTAATTGGAGGCTTGTCCGAGACACGCTATAAAAAGTCTTTAAAAAATAATAATAGCTTGTGACAAAAACTTAAGATTAATGTTTACTTTCAAAAACTCTAGAGTTCGATGCTTAAAATTTCTTTCCCAAATGGCCACTCAAACTTAACTAAACCATCTTTTTCAAAAACATTTCTCTCTGTCTACCAACGGAAACTTGATACTTTTTATGTAAAACCAAAAACAAAAACCGTTACATAGAATGCATGCCCAAAACTGTAAGTTTATACATCAGAGATCAGACGATACACCTGCAGAGCCTCTCGTTTACTTTACACAATATTACATATATACCGTAACGTAAGAAAGCCTGTTTGAGTGTTTAGTTGTGAGTAATATTCCTCTCTGCTACCTGTTTTTAGTTTTTTTGTTTCATTTCTTACCGTGTTTCTGAGTCTATATAATATTGTTATCAAATGTATAATGTGACTTTCAGGTTCATAACAACAAACTTTTCTACCATCTTGCAACCAATATAAAATTTAAAAAAAACAAAAAAACATTTATGAATTTAGTAGGATATAATATATTGAAACACCTTCTTAAAAACTGCTATTACTAACATTTAAAAATACAGACAATTCAAACTGATAGCAATATTTAAAAAAACGTTTATTATTCCTACCCTTCACCTTACCGTTGTACTTATGTACACCCTTGTGCAAATTAATTGAAACAAGACGGAAAATTACGATTTTTCATTTTTTTTGCGTTTTATTTCTGAGAATCTAAAATTATTCACAGATTAATACATGATATGATTACCTTTATTTTTCAGAAGATCATTAATCCGCTTTGGTATCGAGTCCACAAGTTGACTGCAATCTTTACTAATGTTCGGATTGCGGTACCACACCTCAATTATGGCCTCAATTAGCTTATCTTTCTTAGTACAGTCTTTTCCTCGAAGTCTTTATTTACAAATCGCCCAAAGATTTTCAATAGGATTTTAGTCCGGAGAGTTTCCAGGCCAGTCCAGCACCTTTATTCGCGTTGTAGTCATAAAATTCTTCACAAGTTTCGATGTGTGGCACGGAGCCAGATCTTGCTGAAAAATGCCAGATCAACCTGGAAGTCTCTTTTTCAATTCTGGAACGACTCATCTCTGCAAAACTTCGATGTACTGTGGTCTTCGCATCATATCTTCTACGATACGTAAGTCTCCGACGCCATAGTAGCTGAAAAAGCCCCAAAACATCCTCTTCAAGAGATGTTTTAGGAACTGATTGATATGAGATTTTCGAAGTTTCCCACCTGGAGATCTGCGAACATGCAGACTTCTTTGACCCTGTACGAAGAAATGTGTCTCATCACTGAATAACACCTTCTTCCATTGTTCTTGCGTCCATTTCTTGAATTTCAGACCCCATTGATACCGTTTTTCCTTCATTGAGTTGGTAAGAAGTCGTTTTTTGACTGGTCTCCTTGCCCTTCTAACGCAATTTCGAATAACGTAATATTTCTCAAAATTTCGTCATATATCCCAAAAATAGGACGACCGTATTGCAAAACACAGCTAATGACGCCGTCTTTGTGAAAAGAATGACTATTAAAGGAAATCAGTGGGTCCAGCAAGTCTACACCGGCCGTCATGCTGAAAATATTGTAAAATGACCATTTGTTTCAATTAATTTGCACAAGGGTGTAAGAATGTTCGGGTCCATAATGATATATTGGACCCTACCGCTGCACTCGTATAACACTACTTAACTTCATAATGATGCACTGGATCTTACCACTGTACTCGTTTAACAACATTCAACTTCATAATGATATACTGGATCTTGCCACTGTACTCGTATAACAGTGTTTGGTTCCATAATCTTATATTTAATATTAACATTGTTCCGAAATAACGAAGTTCGAGTCCATAATAATATAATGGATCTTACTATTATGCCCAGATAACAATAATACAATAATCTGCTTCGTAATAATAAACTTGATTTTAGTGTTGTACATAGATACTGATGTATAACGACATTCCTGAAATGGAATTTTCAACTCGAACCACCAGCTTCCTCTGATTTTAAACCACAGCCCCGTAGCTACCAGAACTTTAACTGGTTTTCTTGAAGTGATTACTGGGGTTAACTATCATTTTGACAACTTGGCTAAACTGAAAGCACGTGCGTAACCAGGTTCCTTACGTCTTCACTTTGGATAAGTCATCAAATTGTTGGAAAGGATTCAGAGAAGGGTTACTAAAATGGCGCCTGAGACGGAAGAACTGTCATATCAAAAGAAGCTGAAATATCTCAAATTGTTTTCTCTTCAAAAGAAGAAATAAAGGGATTTAATTCAAGTATTTAAGATTGGAAAATTTAACTTCTGAAAGACCCGGAAAATGCCCAAGGAGACACTTAAAACATTCGCCATCTTTATCTAACGCCTTTACAAACTGCTTCATCAAGCCCAGTTTTATGTGGAGTGGAGGTGATATGACTTTCTTAGTGTCAACAACCAAACTTTAAGATTCATTGTTTTCCTGATCCTGATATTAGGTTGACTCCGCATGGCCATCACTTCTTTATCTGGTGATGATGATTTCGTGCTCTGCTGTCCCATTCATATAGGATTGTTGACTCGACGACATACAAATGACTTTTAAGCCTCCACAAAGTATCCGACCGCGTTCATTGTATTTGACCTCATTAAGAAAAACATTTAAGATTTTCGTTTCTTTCAAGTGAACCGAATGAGAAATAGGAATAAATGTATATATAATAAGCTTTCTTTTCTACACTTGATTATAGAAAATATGTATTAAAACTAGGTACAATAAAACTGTTATCGTAACACAACCAAATAGCTCTCACATAGATAGTTTTAAAACTGTTCTTGTATATATGACAGACTCGTGTTATCTTCGTCACAAGTATCAAACCTGGCTTTTTTAGTGCTTTAAGCCCTCAAACTTACTGCTAAATTACTTGTAGTTATGAAACCATTTGATCATCATTGTGAGGTAACTTTGGATTGTTTATGTAGTTTGTGTAATATTTATAGCACTGAATCTTATTTACTAACGTATTGTTTAAAACCTAGAGCTCTGTTCATTATTGTTTCAAACATATCATTATTTTCGATAAAACAAGAGTAACCCTAGGGTAAGTCAGTATGGTAGCCTGGCCATATGCGCCTTGCTCTTGCGTTGACAAAAAATAATTTAAAAAATGCAGAACTTGACAAGCAACTTTAGAAACATCTAATTCTCTATGATGTTAAAACTAAATTATTTTTAATGTCAAAGACAATCATCTATTACTGATAAAATATAACTAAAATATTCTATTAATCGGCTATTGTAAGACAAAATTGAGTCACCATTTCACTTAAAACTGAAAATACCAGAAGCTACTCCAGAAGAGGAGAGTTACTAGTATGTTTATTCGTCAAACGAATAATCCAATAATAATGAAAGTAAGTTGAATGGACGGTTACTGCCTGTTGTAGAAACACGAGAACGATGTTTCGAAAGCCTTCTGCCTTTTGTCTTCTAGTGGAAGACAGATATTACATTGTGCAGTTTTGAAAATGTTAAAATGTTCTTATTTTTTCCATAATATCTAAGCCTTTCTTCTGTGTGTTAAGAGTGCTTCAGATTAATATAGTATTATACGTGCTAAAATTAAAAAGGTTTGATCCTGATATTTCCAATTTGATGTGTTTTCTGTACCCAAGATAAAGATGTAAGTGGCAAATTGATATGTAAAGATGATATTTCCTATATATACGATATCTCCCTTAAACGGGCTTTCAAACGTGTGATAAATAATCTCCTTTATCTGTAACATGCTTTCGGTCTCTGCTATTCGAATCAAATAACATCTCATAACGAACAAATCAAAGCACTCAAGTGTTTATGTATACTTCAATAGCGTATCTTAGGAAAAACCGTACGATAAAGATTTCAACATATTCTTCTCAGCCTGGAACAAAAGAACACTACCAGTGGAAAAAAAAAAATATAATTAATAAGACATTATGAACTAAACTTTAATCGCATATTTTAGTCTTTCCGAATATTCTTAAAAATATAAGTATTCGTAGCTATGAATCCGTCTTTATTTATTTATAATTCCGAATTTATTTATGATTTTTTGTACTTCTCATTCAAATTCTTGAATGATTTAATGACAAAATCCATTAGCCACCTAACTGTAGACGATTTGATTTTAATTTTGTTTGGTATTGAGTTTCAAATTAGCACATAAGATCGTCTAGTAATAGAAAGTATAAACATTCATACGTCAGTCTAGACTTGCGAATTCTAACATTGAATAAATTTGTCTTCCTAAAGGTTGCTATTTGCTGTAGAAAATATTACTGCAAGATTGAAATATTCTTGAAACTTGTGAATAGACGTTTTACACAATTGTCGTTTTAAATTATTTTAGTTTTTCTCTGTCACTAAATCTTATTGGTTGGTAAGATCTTCAAACACGCGTGAGTTAAAATTCAAAGGAAACCCAGTATACTCCTAAACTGTCATGGTTTCATTCCAATCCTTGAATGAACTTTTACTACCTCTTGAGTTGTTAAGAATTTAGCAAGCCAAATCAAGAAACAGAATTGTACATCATCCGAAACGTTTCTAGTATATGTCTTCCTTCATGAGGGTTTGTGTTAAATAATTAAACTTCTAACAAATGAAATAAAACACTCTCATGTTGCAGCATTAAAACTGAAAGTTGTTCAGGAAAGCTTGGAAGTTATTGGTTTTCATAGTACATGATAACAGGTGCTGGTTGAGAACAACCAAGTGTTCAGATATTTTTAGATGTCTACTCGTATATAGGACAACATATGGTAGATAACACGATTTATATACACAGTACGTTTAGGTCTTCTAATACTTCTATCATATTTCATATACTTCCATCTGCCTACATTTCCAAAACCTTTTTGGGGATGTTCATACCTGGTAATCGTTTTGCAAATTCTTTTCAATCTGTAGGGTTACAATTCTTTCGATTTTGTGGCATATTGATAATTAGATCGATTATGTTAGTATTTGGGATAGATTTCCACTAACTACTAAATCTTCATGGTCATTCCATGTTAGATCCTTTTGGAATGTATCAAGTTTAATAGAATTTCGGTTTTAGTTTTATATTTAGGAAATACACTATCACTGATCTCTAAATCTTCTATTTTAATTTTAAGGAGTTCAATGGCTTGTGAATGAAACATCTGATGGCATTGTTACAACTGGTTTATCGTAAACTGTCATTTTGTATAATTTAATCCCAATCATTATCTATATCATTTAATATTTTATGTACCAGCAGCTGTTCATAAACTTTGGATTGATAGAAAAATGTACAAGTTATTTGGAAACAGCCATGGTCAAGTGGCTAGAGCACTCCACTCACAATATGAGGGTCTATGGTTCGAATCCCTATAACACATGCTTGCCCTTCCAGCCGTGGGGGTGTTATAATGTGGCTGTCAATCCCACTATTCGTTGGTAAAATAGCAGCCCAAGAGTTGAGCGGTAACTGGTGATGACTAACTGCCTTCCCTTTAGTCCTATACTGCTAATTTAGGGACGACTAGCACAGAATCCCTCATATGTAGCTTTGCGCGAAATTAAAAAATAAACAATCAGGGGCCCGACATGGCCAGATGGATTAAGGCGTTCGACTCGTAATCTGAGGGTCGCGGGTTCGAATCCCTGTCGTACTAAACATGCTTGCCCTTTCAGCCGTGGGGGGCATTATAATTTGATGGTCAATCCCACTATTCGTTGGTAAAAGAGTAGCCCAACAGTTGGCGGTGGGTGGTGATGACTAGCTGCCTTCCCTCTAGTCTTACACTGCTACATTAGGAACGGCTAGCACAGATAGCCCTCGAGTAGCTTTGTGTGAACTTCAAAAAACAAACAAACAATCAGGAACGAGAACCATTCGTTTCGCCGTATTTTTAGATTCCAGCAGCTTTACCATCCTGCCAAACCATATTGTATTAGTGAGTTTATTTTCTGTTTATCTGACTTATATCACATAAGTTTCTGCTTTTGTATATTCATCATGGAACATTTAAAACATATTCAGGATAAATTCATTTTTAGCTCCAACAGTTATAACTTTAAACTGTTTACATGTAGCTTTATGTAATGCATGAAGCAACTATTGACATTCTTTAGTTCTAAGTGTTATGATGGATAAATGAAGAAAGACTGTCAGTATAACATATAAAAAAATGTTGGTTGATACATCCTCTTAGATATAAACACTTCTATGATAAAAACTGTTAGTATAAAATGGACATGACAGAGAAGATTTTGGAAGTTCATCAAACTTAGTCCATCCAAACAATTCCAGATTGTAACAAGCAGACTTATCAATATCTCAGTTTTCTTTCTGTCCTTTTCATAGATTGTGGAAAAGTTCTCTCTCAGTCACCCAGCCACATTCAACAGGTAGATAATGTTAACATTACTAGATTTCTATGGAATGTTATGAATGTGTTGTATTACCCAATTACACGCACAACGATCTGCATCTGAAAGATAAGTACTCGAAGATGGTTGTTTAAACAAAAACACTCATATATGTCAAATGACTAAATATCTTAATGTAAGTTCTTTAATTATATTTAGTCTATCTTTCTCATCAAATCCTTCTAGTTCTATCATTTAAGCAGTCATGCTAATAAATCAGTATATATTCAGTTAAACAACAGTTTTTTAACTTACTATGGTACGCGCACTATAACTTTATCTTTAGGAAAAAGACCAGTTCTCTGTCAGATCTGTTCGGACATTTGAGATTTCAAATTAATGGGTAAGTACCCACGTGATTGTTTCATTACATCTTAATAAGATTCTTCAAAACATTTTACACGTAAAGGAAATATTTGTTTGCTGAAACGTTCAGCTGATGTTGTTGATCAATATAAAATATTAATAAGTTAAACTAATATTAAGCATTTCTCTATCCTAATGAAATAGATTCTATAAAATATAAAACACTGACAAATTTCACTAGTAACTTCCATGTGCAAAAAAAGTTGAGAAACATTTTTCTGCACTTTCACTAATAAGAGCATCGATGATTAACTGGTTTAGTTTATCAAACCATAAATAATCACGGCATTTTTAGGTTAGCCTTGAAGTAATTAAATATTGCAAATATTTTGCATTCATTTTGTATACGGTGGTTGAAATTCAACATGAAACCATACAATGATATGTGACTATAACTGTGACTAATCATGAGATAATTTATAGAGACTTAAAGACTCAGATCGTTTACAATAAAGAACTATCATCCTGTTTACACAAAGGAACACATCTTTCCAGTCACACCCTTTCATATGGATATTGATTGTTTCATCTAATGAAAATAACATCTCACCTTGGTCTATGGACTGCAAAGATGGAATTTGCAGGACCTTGGGGTGGTTCTTAAGTGTACTCAAACAAGATCAATGTAAAGTGACTCCTATTTCACTTATTTCTCATTAGAGTTTGAAGTGGATAACCGTCTATTACAGTGGTTCTCAACGTGAGACCTATGTCCCCCAAGTGGCTACGCCATATTTTTAAAGGGGCCACACGTCAATAACGGAAAATTAGAGGGCCACAGTAAATTCTGAATGTGCTACCAAACTTCACTGCCCGAATAAAATATTTAGAATTTAAAATTGAATCAAAGTTTCCCTTCGCCCCTTATTCCCTAAAGCACAGAAGTCAAGTTAGCAGACACGATTAGTGCTCAAGTAACAATCAAAATGTTTGTCTGGTAGCTTTGAATGTTTTCATCTAATTCTAAATAACACCAAAACTATCGTTGTGTGGTGAGCCACTCTACCAACCAGGCGTTCAAGGACGAGTGTGTGTGTTTTATAGCAAAACCACATCGGGCTATCTGCTGAGTCTACCAAGGGGAATCGACCCCCTGAGTTTACCATAGTAAATCCGTAGACTTATCGCTGTACCAGCGGAGGACTCATCTGACGACCTCTACAGTTGATTCTTACTCCACATACTGCTAGAAAAGAAACTGTAACTGGACGCTCCCTTTCAGACACCAATTATTTTTAACAGCAATTATTTTTTTACAACAACTAAATGTGAAAAATAGCTCTTCATTGCATCTTACAATATTATATCTCAACAACAAGTGCTCCTAAAACATTCAAAACGAGAACAATCATCCAACACACTTTAGTACATTACAGGAAAAAATTTGTGAAACATTAATGTACAGTGTACATAATTCTAGCCAATTTGTCTGAAAGAAAAACGGAAATTTGAGTAATCACAAAAAATAATAATCTTAAAATTAAAATAAAAAGTTTAAAAATTGTTCTAGTCACTGTTTGTTTATCATTGTTGTCGTTAAACGTAAACATCGAATATGTTATTGGTGAGCCTATCGTTTCAACAGTGTTAAAATGTTTACATGCATTATAGACTGCTTGTTTCGTTACGTTCTTGTTTCCTCTCTAAGCCTAAGCAAGGTTTAAGAATAAAAAAGTGTTACTGAACAGCGACAAATACACGGTACTGACTTCTCCAATTTTGTATCAAAAGGGAGAGAATATTTGTGTCGTGCAGCAGATGAGTAGATCAATACGGTCTGAAAGTCAGAAGTGATGTTTGTGTAAAGAGGGGTAATTCATCCTTTTTGTAAGTACTATTTTAAGTTTTTTCATTTAAAATATCGTGTGTTTTGTAAAATGTAAGGTCCTTAATCTGCGTGATGTTGTACTAACCGTGAGGTGAGGTCTCTGGTACAACTAATTTTGAATTTGTTTTCCCCAAAAGATGTTAGCTTTGCATTCATAAAATTCTTTAGAACATACCCTATTTTAAACATACGTCTGTCAGATTGTGTGAGGAAGATCTAATATATTTCGAAATAAAATATTTTATTGAAAAGAAAAAATTGTGCGAAGGAAATATTTGTGAAGAACAAAAACTATACACAGGCTTATCAATGTTTATCTACATCATAGACAAATTTTCCCTTGATGTTGTAAACACATGAAGCATTACGCAATGAAACCTTGTCATTATCGTTTTCTTGAGTGGAAAAAATGCACAAACTTTCCCCTTCCCACGGTTCTTGTGGATGTTCAATTTCATGTGTAACATTACCTTGTAAAATGTATATAATGTTCCTTGTTAGGGGACAACCCAAAGTTGAGGGCCTTACGTAGGCACACAACCAGAGAACTAGAATTTTTTATAGAATTCCTTCTGTGCCATTGATTTTGTGGCTTTATTGACGAAATTGTTGAGTTATATTACATATTAATTCAAAATTCATCATATCATGTTCTGCAAACAGTTCATCAACTTACTTCATAATGTCTTCCTCGGTTCTGCATTCTTCCGCAGTTCTCAGTTCTTACAAGCAAAATAATAAGCTCAAAGTACTAAATACAATCAATACATGGTAAAAACACCTTAATTATTTGAAAAAACTCCTCGTGGTATCACAGCATGACAAATGGAAAACTTACTTCTGAATACTGTCAACAATCAACCTCTAAGTGGTCACCGAAGAAGGTCGAAACGTTATTCGCTCTTCTATGTAAAATATTTTCTCAACCCAAAAGAGCCGTTTTTGCATATAAATTTCTCAACAAGTGGGTTTCTCGACATCACTGAATCAACAATGGTTACAAATGAGAAATATTGGGAGAGGATATCGCCACCATTCTGATGACACGGATGTAATTTGTTCTTTGTAAAATTAATTGGATAGAGAGGGAGCTTTTCAATCAGCATGTCAAATTTTAACCATGGGGCTTACCTTTAAGCGTGGTTTATATTCAGTACAATACAGTAAATAGGAATTCTGGTATATAAACTTACGAAATTCTTCTACATTGTGCTGATATATATTTCTTAATTTATTTATAAATTTATCAACATCATCATTATTATTACTTATGTATTTTTTTTTTAGATAACAGATTTCCCATGTGGCGAAGAAGAAATATCGGCAATATTCCACTGAGTAGTTTGCCCACGGTTTCATTCCATCACCACAGGACAGTGGGATGCCAGTGTGTTTAATATTATAAATAAACCTTCAAATGAAAGCATGTGGCCATGTAAGTTGCGGAAGCACTTGGAGAAAGCACACAAGGACAAGAAAGACAAACCATTAGATTACTTCAAATAATTGTGTAATAATTTCCAAACGAGGACAACAGTAAAACGAGATTTCCAAATTAATAGTAAATGCTGGCAAGCCACATAATATAGTTGAATCATTGATTTTGCCAACTGTCATGAATCGAAATTGACATAAAACTACTCAGGTCATCCCTCTGAGTTACTCATCAGTATCGACGAAATGGCAGATAATGTTGAAAAACAACTAATCACACAGTTACAAGTTAAAATCAACTAGTCACACTATTACAAGTTAAAATGTTTGCTCTGAAAATTAATGAATCCTTTCTACAGGATAACGAAACCCAACTGATGAGATATGTTAGGTTTTTGGATGATAATCACCTCAGAAAGGAAATGATTTTTGCTTGAAAGCTGATAACAGACACCACAGGTGTTTATGGTGAAGAGTTATTTTAAAGAAAACAACATCCCCCCTCAAAATATAATGGCTTGTGCAACGAATGGTGCTGCTTCAATGGTAGGTAGATGCAGAAGATTTACTGTTCATTTAAAAATTGCTGTGCCTGAATTTTTTGCCTACACTGCATGGTTAACCGATAATATTTTGTTTCAAAGAACTTGGGAGGACGTTTGCACGACTCTCTTGCCATTATAATAAAGGGTGTCAACTTTAACAAATTTCATGCACTTTAAGACTATCTTTACGGCAGCATTGTGAGCAAAATTAAGAAGATATTGAGTACCTAGTAATGTATATCAAAATGCATGGTTATTAAAGGGAAATTGTCTTCGTCGTTTTGTTGCACTGTGGAACAGTATTGTGTCATTTTTAAGTGATAAGTAGCTTGGAGAAAAGATCGTCTCTGTTAAGTGTGTCATATTTTATCTATCAGATATTTTTGAAAAGCTGAATTTGTTGAAAAAAACAATTACAAGGTAAAAACTGTAATCTCATATCTTGCAAAGAGGTCATTACTCCTTTTTCTAGAAAATTAAAGCTGTACTCTAGTAATATTGGATGTCGCGAGTTCATGCAGTTTCCTTTTCTGGCTACTGTTGGCAGGCACTGAACTGCAAGGTAACAATCTTTTGTGTATGTGGAACATTTAAAATATTTTTATGGTAATATGCAAGTTCAGTTTAGTGACCTGCTGGATATGAATATTCCGGATTGGATGGTAGAACTGTTTGGGGTGAATGCGGTTGATGTTGACATCATATTACAAGTATTTCTCATCGAACTGCAGAGCGATATAACAGCTCCAGCTAGATTCAAATGTGGCAAACATTATTTCTGGATAAGTAATAAAATAGCTAACAAGTTTCCACAGCTCTGGGAGAGAGCAAAGATGTGCTTTTACCACATCTTATCTGGTTGAAACTGGCTTTAGTTGGATGACTTATTTGTTATCAAAAATACGTACCCGCCTTGATATTGTAAATGGAGGTGATTTTTGCTTATCACTGACAACACTGCAACCGGACATTCAAAAATTTTTAAGTGTTTTTCAGACGCAAGGATCACACTGAATAAAATGTGAATGATTAACAGAATAGTTTATACTTGTATAAATAAACAGTACGCTATAAACAAAATATTTATAAACAATACAATAATGTAAAAATAATATTATATTATAAACCAACATGTGGAAATAAAATAACGTTTTTTCTAAATAACAGCGTTTACGAAGGATAGGGCCACAAAGATAAATCAAACTAAAAAGGAGCCCGCGAGCAAAAAAAATTCAGAAACACTGGTCTATTAAACCCTGTTACATGTTTAACGTCAGATCCGAAAGGAAGTGGTAAATTACAATTTTAAGTGAGGTTTTAATTTGTCATTTTTAGATTAAACGTGTCTAATTAATAATAATTGCACCAGTTTTGGAAACATTGTAACTGTTCTAAAAACTAACCTTACTCACTGTAAAAGCTATAAATTGTAGTAAAATATACTTTATCAGAAATTAAACTCAAAACAAAACAAACTTGCGCTTGTTTTACTTCGTATTTTATGATATAATATCATTCTTACTTCTTGGTCATAGTTCGTAATTTATAATGTCATTCTTTCTTGTACATCTTGGACTTCGCATCGTTCGTATTTTATGATATTCTATCATCCTTACTCGTACAACTTGATTTTCTCACACTTCGTGTTTTATAATATCATTGTTGTTTGTGCACCTTGTTTTTGCCATAATTTTTTTCATAATATCATTTTTACTCGTACAACTTGGCTTTGTCAAAGTTGGTACTTTATAAAATCATTCTTACTTGTTCAACTTCGCCTTGCTAAATTTCTTATTTTATAATATAATTCTTATCTGCACACCTTGTTCTTACCATTATTCGAATTTTTTAATATCAGTTTCACTTCTACCAATTGGGCCTGCAACACTTTGCATTTTATGATATAATATCATTCTCACTTGTAGAACTTGTCTTTGTCATAGTTCAAAATTTATAATATTATTCTTACTTGTAAAACTTGGCCTTGCCATAATTTCTATTTTATAATATCATTCTTTCTTGTACAACTTGGCCTTCCATTGTTTTTATTTTATAATATCATTCTTACTCGTACAACTTGGCTTTGTCACACTTCGTATTTAATAAAATCATTTTTACTTATTTAACTTCGCCTTACCAAATTTCCTATTTTATAATATCATTACTATCTGCACACCTTGGTGTTGCCATTGTTTGTATTTTTAATATCGATCTCTATTCTACCCATTTTTACTTGCCACACTTTGCATTTTATGATATAATATCATTCTTACTTGTAGAACTTGGCTTTGTCATAGTTCGAATTTTATAATATCATTCTTACTTGTACAACTTGGCCTTGCCATAATTTCTATTTTATAATATCATTCCTACTTTAACAATTTGGCCTTCCATAGTTCGTGTTTTATAATATCATTCTTACTTTTACAACTTGGTCTTGCCATAGTTCGTATTTTATGATACAATATCATTCACATTCGATTATTTTAGCTTCGTCATAGTTCCTTTCCACAGTTTGTATTTTATAATATCATTCTTACTTGTACGGCTTAGCCTTCCAAACATTCGTATTTTATGGTATCATTCTTACTTGTACAACGCGGTCGTGCTATAGCTCAAATTTTAATATATAATATCATTCTTACTTGTAAAACTTTGACATGTCATTGTTCGTATTTTATAATATCATAGTTACTTTTACAACTTTTCCTTGCCATACTTTGTATTTCATAATATTATTCTCACTTGTAAGCTTTAATCTTCCTATAATTGGTATTTTATAATATCATTCTTACTTGTACAACTTGGTCTTGCCATAGCTTGAATTCTATTATATAATACCATTCTTACTTGTAGACCTTGTTTATGTTATAGTTCCTAATTTATAATATAATCGTTACTTGTACAACTTGGCCTTGCCGTAGTTTATATTTGATAATATCGTTCCTTCTTGTACACCTTAGCCTTCCAATAGTTTATGATACAATATCATAAAAACATGTAAACTTGTCTTTGTCACAGTCCTTTTTGTATAATTTATGATTCTTACTTGTACTATTTAGGTTTGTCATATTTCGTATTTTATTATATAATACCATTCATACTTGTATAACTTGAACTTGTGATACTTCATATATTGTGATATAATATCATTCTTACTTGTAGAACTAGGCTTTGTCGTAGTTCGTATTTTATAATTTAATTCTTACTTGTACAACTAGGCCTTACCATAATTTGACTTTTATAAAATCAATCTTACTTGTATAACTTTCCCTTGACATAATTAATATTTTATAATATCATTCTTACTTCTAAAACTTGGCCTTGTCATAGTTTTTATCTCATAATATGATTCTTATTCTGCTCTCAGTTTACACAATAGTTTTGAAGTGGTTCTTTACATATTTATAACTATTTTTATTTTATTCGAAGAAATACTGAAAGAATCCTCTAGGTAATCCCTACTAAACATCACTATTTACGAGAATTCGTAAAATATTTCGTATTTTAAAATGTCACTCTTACATGTGCACCTTGGTTTTCTCATACTTCGTATTTTATAACATTTTTCTCTCTATCACAACTTGACCTTTCTATAGTTTTATTTTATAATATCATTCTTAGTTGTACAAATAGAATTTGGCATAATTTGCATTTTATATTGTTGTTCTTACTTTTACAACTAGTCCTTGCCATAGTTTGCGATTTATAACGTCATTCTTCCTTGTACACTTTGCCCTTGCCACAGTTCGTATTTTATAATATCACTCTTACTTGTTACAATTTGGTGTTGCCATACTTCCTATTTTGTAATACCATTCTTACTTGTACAATTTCGCCTTGCTATAGTTCGTATTATATTATATTATATCAGTCTTTCTTGTTATACTTGGCTTTGTCACAGTTCCTGTTTTATAATATAATTCTTACTTGTACAACTTGGCCTTGCCATAGTTTCTATTTTATATCATTCTTACTTGTACAACTTCGCCTTGCCATTGTTTGTATTTTATAATATTATATTTACGTGTACAACTTGGCCTTGCTTTAGTTTGTGTTTTAAATTATCATTCTTACTTGTACACCTTGGCCTTACAATAGTTTCTATTTTATAATATCGTTCATACTTGCACATCTTGGCCTAGCCATAGTTTGTATTTAATAATATAATACCATAAAAACTTGTAGAATTTGTCTTTGTCACAGTTCGTATTTTATAATATATGATTCTTACTTGTACAACTTGGGCTTATCATACTTCGTATGTTAAGATATAATATCATTCTTACTTTTAGAACTTGGCTTTGTTATAATTCGTATTTCACAAAGTCATTCTTGCGTATATAGTGCCTCGCTGGCACAGGGTAAGTCTACGGATTTACAACGCTAAAATCAGGCGTTCGATTCCTCTGCGCGGACTCAGCAGATAGCCCAATGTGGCTTTGCTATAAAAAAACACACACACATCTTACTTGTATAACTTGGCCTTGTCATTGTTCGTATTTTACAATGTCATTCTTACATTACAACTTGGCCTTGCCATAGTTCGTATTTTATGATATAATATCATTCTTACTTGTAGAACTTGGTATGTCATAGTTCGTATTTTATAAAATCATTCTTACTTGTACAACTTGGCCTTGTCATAACTCGTATTTTTCAATGTCATTCTTACATGTACCCCTTGATCTTTCCATAGTTTATATTTTACAATATCATTCTTATTTGCACAACTTGACCTTGCCATAGTTTGTATTTTATCACAGATGTCAAAATCCAATTTTTAGAGGGTTATTGTTGTGGAAATACTTTTCCTTTACTCTATCGCTTCTAAATTATGAGCGCTTACCTCCTCTTAAAACTTTGAGCGTGCTCAGTTATGAGCCCAAAATAAACCAATATAAAGGAACACCTTTATACCTATATTAACAAATATAATCAAACATCTAAGCCCGCCCTCTACATTCCTATACTCAGTTTCTCAACCCCCTTCAAACATGTGGTCAGCTATCGGTCAGTTACCTCTTTCTTTCTTTGTGAACCTGATGATGACCGAAGAAGGTCGAAACGTTGTTCGCTCCTCTACATAAACAATTTTCTCAACCAAAACCAGCCGTTTTCACATATATATTTTGAATGTGCTGTATAGTATCAAAGGTTATTTAAGCACACCTCAGAGTATGCCTAGAATATTACATATATATTTTTAATTACTTCTAACTTGGTTGCAAATTGGGCCATGATGATAGATAAAACAACATACTTAGCCTAGCTAATTAATGAATTAATATTTTTGTGACATTTTTACCAATGCTATATGTGAAGCTATCAGTTTGGTAACTGTGGTTTATTATTATCTTAAACCCTTTGTAAGATATTAAAGAATGCAAGTGAAAGTTTAAAAATGTCTTAAATTTGTGTAAAAGGTCTTATATTGTGATATTATAAACACATGATGAGTAGCTTGAATATCATTACATTTAGCAAAAGCCTAAATGAATTTAGTTGTTTACGGAGAAATATAATAAGATTATGAGTTCTGTTCGTGACATCTTGTAATGTTGAACAAATTATATTAAATATAATAAGTACTAAACTTGTAACATAACTTATTTATCATATTTTTGTTAGAAATATGAAGTTTAACTTCCAATTTAAATGTTTTTTGTTTATTTTAAACATTTAAACTTCAGTATTTGATCACAGGTGGTAATATCTAAAACTAGGTGGGATTCTTTTTTTTTTCAGAGAGTTCTGGTGGGTGTATCAGGGAAACATGGATAATTAGATAATTTCTCAGTTCAAGATGTGTCTTAGATTCAAACAATGCTCTACTTATTGTGTCGAAATAGATATTATAATGTTATAAGACTAAATAACTAATGTTAATGGCGTTTCAGATAAAACATCTTATGTTGTAAACCACAATCTGTGATGTACGTGTTTGTTTGTTTGTTTTTGAATTTCCAGCAAAGCTACTCGAGGGCTATCTGCGCTAGCCGTCCCTAATTTTGCAGTGTAAGACTAGAGTGATGGCAGCTAGTCATCGCCACCCATCACCAAGTCTTGGGCTACTCTTTTACCAACGAATAGTGGGATTGCGTGTCACATTATAACGCCCCACGGATGAAAGGGCGAGCATGTTTGGTACGATAGGGATGCGAACCCACGACTTTCAGATTAGGAGTCGCACGCCTTAACCCACCTAGCCATGACGGGCCAATGTACATGATCGGCCCAGTAAGTGAACGGGATACAACTGTCAGTGAAAGACTATGGATTTTTTTTGTTACTGAACATAGATTTACTTTTATTATCACCCTTCATATAAATTAACGTCACATATTTCTAATCTGGAGGTATATATTTATATCTTTGCCTGAAATAACAGCCACCATATGTTAGGAGTTGTATATATATAGTATCAGTTCTATACTATAGTACATTCATAGCATGTTACTCCTTTTTAGTGTATATAATATATGTGTCTGCCATATGTTGAGTTGCGCGTCACTGTTTTGTTTTCTGGTACATACAAGAAATCATAAAAAGTTCGCGTGTCTGTTACTTGCAATATTACGAGATGACTACAGCACTCATAACAGGAGCTGCGGGCTACATTGGTAGTCACATCACAGTCGCACTGTTGGATGCTGGTTATAATGTTGTAGCCGTTGACAACTGCGTCAATGCTAGCTCAGGTAAGAAACATAACTTCCTTACAATAGTTTCTGCTAGTCGTCCATTTTTGTGTTCGAGCGCCTGTTATCTGTTTGGAGAAAATTCAATGTTTCAAAAAACTGCCGATTGTTGTAAAAGGCAAATAAAAATAACTTGAGTTCGACTTCGATAAAATGTTTGTACGGAAATAAACAGTTTACGTTTACGCTCTATTTCGAGCTGACGTCATAAACGTTTTAAAAATATATCAGATTTAGAAAATCTGTATCATTTTATTTTATATTTTATAAAATTTACACCGATTTGAACTGGAGTGAAAATTTATTTGTTCGTACCCAGTTATTTACTACAATTCAGTAATCCAGAGTGTGTTTTCAAATCCAAAAGAGCTATTTGCTTTTATCATCATAAGGGAAATCTTCTTACTGTTTATTCGAATTTCTACTTCGTAATTTAACATTAAGTAAAAAGGTTTGAATTTCGCGCAAAACTACACGAGAGTAATCTGCGCTATTCGTCCCTAATTTAATAGTGATAGACTAAAGGGAAGGCTGCTATACAACACCACCCACCGCCAACAGTTGGGCTACTCTTTTACCAACGAAGAGGGGGATTGGCTGTCACACTGCAGCCCCAAAGGCGAATGCATTTGTTGACGAGATTCGATCCAGCGACCCACAGATTGTACGTCAAGCATTCCAATTATTTGGTCTAATTATGACAAAACTTGGTGTACGCCCTTGATGAATAACATCAGAGAATGGTGTTCTGATCTTATCTCCTTATTCGCCCTACATATCTCTGTTCCTGATCCGCGCACTGAATTGGTACAGCAACTAGAATTGAATTATGGTTAAAGAAATCCAAAAATATTTACACAGGTTCCTCTTTAACTTTGTGAGGGATATTTAACACTAGCATTAACTTCAATTGTCGCTTGTCTCTCTATCTCATCAGTCGTAAGTATCACATTTTATTAGCTTTCTCAGTTTTGATTAGAGTAATAATAATAAGTACTATTTAGATGAATTCTTCCTTTATGTCTAAAGAAAAGCATTACTAAAAGTGAGCAAACCTTAAATCGTTTGTAATAAAGAATATCCACACAAACATAAAAACTGAACAAACTGCAAATCGACTCACACTCAAAACATAAATTACACAAATAGAGAACGAACGAATTATCTTGAACAAAATCCAAAATCCAACGAACATGATTAAAGTACTCACATATGATTTACAAGATATCCAGAACATGGTATCGTTAGGCAAATTAATCACAAGACATCCAAAATATGATATCGGAAGGTACCTTTAGTATTCACACGTGAATCACAAGATATCCACAGCATGATATCGAAAGGTTTCATTAGTATTCACACATATAACAAAATATTCAGAGTATGATATCATAAAGTGTCATTAATATTCACACATGAATCGCAGGATATTCCGAGTATGATATCAGAAGGTGTCATTAGTAACCAAACATGAATCACAAGAGATATTCAGAGTGTGATATCAAAAGGTATTCTGTAGTACCAGAGATTCAGAGTCGACAACACTATAACACCGGCCAACGTTTTGGACATGTAATATGTAACACATAAAACTTTCCCTTACCCACAACCTTAACCCGCAAGCATTACTACAGAGCAACAAGATGATCAACACATAGACCAGATATGTTATGAACAAAAAATCAACCTAATTACAAACGCAGCCAATGTACATTCTTTGAATTCGTCACGCGGTAAAGAAATCCACAAAATCAATAAGAATGTGTCACAGTATTCATAAAAATAGCCAAACACCACTTCGCACCATTACTACTTTGTATAATATAACTATTAGTAAATCAAATAATACAAACCCCGTCAAATAAAACTACATATGGCTAGAAAGTAAACTAATCATACCAATCATATGTTGCGTGAGTTATCGTGGAGACCACAACATTACATAAAATAACACGAAACACCTTTTCCTTATTAGTGTAAACAGCAATACATAACTAGCTATAAGAGTTGTCAAAAAAAAAGAAGTCAAAACAAGAATGTACATCACAAATCACATTATAACAATACGCACACATGAAACAAACACAACAAAGAAGTATTAAACCAGCACCTATACAGATGAAAACGTATTGTTAAAGTACAAAACCAGTTACATAATTAACCTACAAATACATAGTTCAAACCCACAAGGAGAAACCAAAAACAGCTAATAAACCAAAAAAACTAGAAGTCAAACAAAGGAAACCGACTAGCATTAGGAATATATGAAATATCAAGAACTACCAATATGATTTGAGAAAACAGTCCAATCATTGAAGCGATAAAGAACGCATTATTTGATCTCATTAATGAATACCAGAATCCTCAAAACTGTATCACTCTCTGAATTACAATAGCCAAAAATCACATGACACCTATCATTCCATACCTAGTGCAACAATTAGTGGATACGACTTTGGCCTAAAAAATTCATAGACCAATACGTTAATATCCAGAGTGTTCTCGCTTCCAAAACGCAGGAGATCGAAGAAACAGTTGCTCAAATATACCAATGTTTTAGTCTTAGCTAAAACCGCGTTAAATAAGAATTATTTATTTAACTTTACTTGTCATACTGAAACTAGATTAGACAGCTCACAAAGAAATCACCCAAATAGGAGTATTTCATTACTACATAAGTCAGTCCTATCTGTTACACAAATAATGGTGGAATCAATTAGTGAAAACAAATAAAATGTGATAATAGATATAAATTTACTAAATAAAATGTACAACAGCAGCAGTTTATTGTTCTACAACTAAAACAATAGATATCAATTTATTAAAGAAACTAAATCAGCACAAAAACTTAATAATAATAGATCACAAAGGTAAGCATAAGGACCTCAGATGTAAAAACAAATAGTTTAAATAGAATGAAATATTGGATTTTTTTAGAAAACAGTCAATGTGTGTGTTGTTAAATGACAACACCTTACTCATTGAAAGTATTCATATAGTTCAAACGATATCTTGGACTTCTGTATTAGGTCATCTCAAATCAGTAAAAAAGTGTTCTAACTTCTATGTTGGTCTTGACTTACCTATAACATGTCTTCCATATCGAACCCCATTATAAGAAGCCAATAAGAGAACCACAATTTGATTAGAATAAAAAAACAACAGTTGCACAGAATATGCAAGGTATTTAGATGAATGATTACCGAATTCAGCAATTAAAACTAATGAAGAAACATCAGATACTGAATATTATTGTTAAACATTTACAGCATTAAAAAAAGGAAACCCCAAACACTTCTTTTTCTGTTCTTGACGGGTGCTAGACTCCCCACTTGTCCCAAAGTCGATACCCAGACATACAGAATTATTTAACTAACAGTACGTCCCAGATACATACTAATCAAATCATTATCGCGTGTTTGATTTTGAATTTTGCGCAAAGCTACACGAGGGCTATCTGCGCTAGCCGTGTCTAATTTAGCGGTGTGAGACTACAGAGAAGGCAGCTAGTCATTACCACCCACCGCCAATTTTGTGCTTCTCTTTTACCAACGAATAGTGGGATTGGCCGAGTTTATAACGTCCCCACAGTTGAAAGGACTAGCATGTTTAATATGATAGGGGATTCGAACCCGTGACTCATAGACTGCAATTTGAGAGCCCTAAAAAACCTGACCATGCCTGGTCGCGTACAATTCTCTGACTGTTAGGTAGCCTAGCAAAGACATCTGGTTAAGAGTGCTCGTCTCGCAATCTGAGGGTCGCAGGTTCGAATCCCCGTCCCATCAAACATACTTGTCCTTTCAGCCATGTGATCGTTATAATGTGACACTTATTTCCATTATTTGTTGATAAGGAGTAGCCAAAGATTAGGAAGTGAGGCTTAGTGACTAGATTTCTTCATTTTAGTCTTTCACTGTTCAGTTAGGGATAGTTAGCACATAGTCTTCGTGTAGCTATGCACGAAATTAAAAAACAAAATAAAAGATATTTATTGCTCTCTGAAATAATTATTAGTAATAGGACTTCAACATTTCTGAATATCATATCAAACTTACCCTCTCTTGTCCCTAATGGTTTCAGAAATTTTCAGCAAAAAACAGATGATTTGATTGGTAAACTGAAACTATGGTTGACAGTTTTAATCAAAAGAAATGCACTATTGCCTGCTTTCTCGACATAGAGAAAGCATTCGATTGATTAAGATATAACTAGAACCACCTGGCCATGTCGGGCCTTAGATGGAGGAAGAAAGTTGTTTAAAAACTGACACTCCCAGGTCGCACACAATAACCAAACACCCATACAGATATAAGGCAGTGAATGTTTGTTCCAGTTACAAGAGTTTCCCGCCGGAACAGCGTTAAGTCTACGGATTTAGAACGCTAAAATCAGGGGTTCAATTCCTCTCGGTAGACACAGCAGATAGCTTGATGTAGTTTTGCTATAAGAAAATACACACATCCGGTCACAATAGAGTAAAAACATAATTCAGCATTGCTCCGAAAAAAAAATTAAAAACAAAGTCACGTGTAGATTATATGCTTTACTAACATTACCTTTACTCGATTTGTGGGCGAACTTGTTTATAATGGCACCACACTCCTTACCCTCCTGATGCGGAAAGGCAGCCTCCTTGAAACACCTTCAATACTTTATGTTGATGAAACATGCAACAAGAACAAACACATATAGCATATTTCAAGATTAAAAAAATCAATCAAAACACAACGTAACGTCACTTCAGAGTCAGTGGAAATGGCATCTTCCATAAAGAAACCTTAATGTTAGTCTTGTATAGGTAGCCAAGCTTCGATTAAATACCGAATAAAATTCCTTATTCCGAGTAGCCAAAAAGGAATTAACAAACATTAAAAATTAATATGTCTACTAACACAAATAATTTACCGAAACTAACAAGGATACATAGTACAGAACATATAAGAACAAGATGGCTGATACTGGAACTAACAAGGATACATAGTGAAGAACATAGAAGCACGAGGCGGTTAATGCTAGAAATAACAAGCATACACAAGATGGCTGATACTAGAACTAACAACGATGCATAGTGAAGAACATATAAGCACGAGATGACTTATTCTAGAACTAACAAGGATACATAATGAAAAATATAGAAGCATGAGATGGCTGATGCTATAAATAACAAGCATACACAGCGAGTAACAGAGATGCACGAGATGACTCAAGTTAGAACTAATAAAGATACACAGTGAGAAACATAAAGCACGATATAGCTGATGCTAGAACTAAGAAGGATACATAGAGTAATGATATGGCTAAAGCTAGAACTAAGAAGGATACCTGGGAAGAACATAGAAGTACGCGATGATGAAGCTAGAACTAACAAGGATACATGTAAATAACATAGAAGCACGAGATTGCTGATGCTAGAACTAACAAGGATACATGTAAAAAACATAGAAACACGAGAATGCTGATGCTATAACAACAAGGATACACAGTTAGGAACAAAGAAGTATGAGATGGCTGAAGCAAGAACTAAGAAGGATACATGTGATAAAAATAGAGGCACGAGATAACTGAAGCTAGAACTAACAAAGATACATGTGAAGAACACAGAAGCACGAGATTGCTGATACTAGAACTAACAAGGATACACAGTGAGGAATAAAGAAGCACGAGATGGCTGTAGTTAGCACTAACAAGGATACATAGTGAAGAACATAGGAGCATAAGATGGCTGATGCTATAATGCAAACAACCAATGTGGAAAAAATAAACGCAAGTAATAAATAAACAGCCTAAACCAACAAATTCTGAAATAGATAACAGCAACACCGAGGACATTGTAACACAATCACCGACGCGAGAAACTATCAAGACTCACGTGGACATTGATGGTTTCACACTTCTAACATCTAAAAAACAAATAAAACTATCTGCAAAGTACTAACACACAGTCACAAGAAACAAAAACATACTAACCATGCAAACACTCTATTATCATAGCAGGTATCCCTGGCATATGTCAAGAACTACATCTGATAGTTTAAAAAAAGCGCAGAAAACAAAACACCAAAACTGATGCTATAAAACCTATAGCTAAGGAAGGAGTTCTAACCAAAGAAACAGACGACTGAATTAAACAGCTTTCTTAAAGAATATCCTCGAGACATCTTTCATCAAGGACATATTATAGTACCTTTATACGACTCCAAAACTAACGCAAAAGTATTTGAATATTTGTTATTAAGTATATGCACTACAACAAAGAAATATATCAGGCCCACAATAAACTTTCACAAAACAACATTCCACAGTTGAAAGTGCAACGTGTGGTATCAAAAAGGGCACGAAAACAAGCCATCGTGATTAAATACACGAAACACAGGATATATAGTCTCTAATATCTAAGGCATAGGATTTTCAGTGTTTAATAACCAAGAAATACAGGATATCTACAGTCTAATATCTAAAAAACACAGGATATCCACAGGCTAATATCTAAGAAAAACAGGGTATTCAGTGTCTAATATCTAATAAATACAGGATATCCAGTGTCTATTATCTACGAAACAAAGAAAATTTCCACAGCCTAATATGTAAGAAATACAATATATTCAGTGCTAATATCTAAAAACACGGGATATCCGGGTTAAGAAGTAACAACTTTTACTTTGATAAACATGGCCCTGGAGATAGAAGTAACAAATTTTACTTTGATAAACATAGCCCTGGAGAAAAAAGTAACAAATTTTACATAGATAACCATGGCCCTCAAGAGAGAACTAACACGTTTTACATTGATAAACATGGCCCTTAAGAAGAAAGTAACACGTTTTACATTGATAAACATGGCCCTGAAAAGGAAAGTAACAAGTTTTACATTGATGGATATAGCCCTGAAGAGGGAAATAACAAGTTTTTTCGTTGATGGACATGGCCCTGAAGAAGAACGTAACAAGTTTTACATTAATGTACTTGGCCCTGAAGAGGGAAGTAACAAGTTTTACATTGATAAACATTGCCTTAGAAAGGGAAGTAACAAGTTTTACATTGATAAATATGGCCCTGAAGAAGAAAGTAACAAGTTTCACATTGATGGACTTGGCCCTGAAGAAGAAAGTAGCAAGTTTTACATTGATGGACATAGCCCTGAAGAGGGAAATAACAAGTGTTATATTGATGGACTTGGCCCTGAAGAGGGAAGTTACAAGTTTTCATTAACGGACATGGATCTGAAGAGGAAGTAACAAGCTTTAGATTGTCATGTTTAAATAAATTATTGGGTTGTATAACTTGCTATCAAGGTTTAATGCTGAAAATTTTGATGAAAATCCCTGAAATTTTGTTCTTTGGTAAAAAATTATATGAGAAGTGTTAAGAAATTAATATGGTTAGAAATGTTTAAGTACGCTAATGATTATTTACTTTTTTAGGAAATGGAACGACACCGCCAGTCATTCGAAGAATTCAAGAAATAACAGACAAGACAGTTATCTTTTATAAAACCGATGTTGTCGATAAGGGCAGTTTAAGAGAAATATTCAGCAAGGTATATTTCAACTTTTGATTTTTCTGGATAAAAAAGATACAATGTGCCAGAGTTTTCGAGGAATAATATACAGATAATTATAGTGAAGCTAAACAATATTATGCACATAATCTCATTCTGTAAATCAAATTTTATTTTATTAAGTACAGTGTAACTATTTTTAGATTTTTTTTCACATTCCAGTAGTTTGTTATGTTTAACATCAACTAATCAGACTCATATTTAAAATGTAAGTTAATGCATCTACATCATTTAACATCTCTACAAATAGAAATATTTCTCATTGGAAGTAAATATGAAATAACATACTTCAATGCCGTTCGGTAATAATGGCTTTTAACATTAATTACGACATTATAAAAGCTCATTTAATATATCATGTTATTGAATCTTGAGAAATGATATCTTAGAAAATAATAAATTATTGTTTCAAAACTACATGGTAAACTGTTCTAATGTTATCACTTCCATATGGTAATATAGTTTCAAAAAAGCATGGTAAACTGTGGTAAATTTATTATTTCTATGCGATAATATAGTTTCAGAACTATAACACTGTTATAGTGTTATTACTCCTATGTTGTAATACAGTTTGAAAAACATGGTAAGCTATTCTAATATTATTATTTCTTTGTGGAAATATTGTTTCAAAACTACATGGTAAACTGTTCTAATGCTATTATTTATTTGTAGTAATATAGTTGCAGAACAACATGGTAAACTGTTCTAATGTTATTACTTTTGTACTTCACTAGCCCAATTATAAAATAGCTCAATATATTTTGATTTCGTGTTTCATGTTTTGGTTTATAGATGCCGTTGTGATTTATAATGAAAATATGGATTTACACAGCTGTTTAAATATATTAAGATTAGTTTTTGACTAATTTTTGAGCTAGTTGCTGAGTAAATACGTCAAAGTTCTAAAATTATTTCTTTCAAAGTTACACTACATAGGTTTAGATCCGTATTTTATTTTAAATGAAATAAGCATCATGCACAAACATGATTTACAATATCAGTTGAACTGTTATAATTTCTCCGTTATGCAATTAGATGTTATTTCATCGTAAATTCTATAAGACTTTAAATTCTCTTGAGCAAATACTGAGAGCAGCTGTTAAGTAACATTTTATACAAAATTTCTTAATCATTATAAACATCAAATTCTACATTTTGTTCTCAGCATAAACCTGATTATGTAATCCACGTGGCTGCCCTTAAAAAAATGGGTGAATCAGTTGATATCCCCTTGGAGTACTATTGTAACAATATTGGATCGTTGTTGACCCTGTTGGAGGTAAGGAAAGGTTTATAAATATCACCTAGTAACTTTACATTGGTTTAGTTTCATTGTTTTTGTCAGTGTTTGTATTATTTCAAAAAGTGTATTAGTCCAGATTTTCTGGACAAAATTTGTACACATAGCAAGCTGTTTTTGTTATGTCAGAGTATAAAATTCTTAAGTTTATCATATTTCGTAACACACTTCT
This sequence comes from Tachypleus tridentatus, assembly GCF_004210375.1. Lineage (NCBI taxonomy): Eukaryota > Metazoa > Arthropoda > Merostomata > Xiphosura > Limulidae > Tachypleus > Tachypleus tridentatus. The sequence continues at coordinate 35,191,942 of NC_134831.1, read as the reverse complement.
AGCAACGTGAAAGCTATGAAAGAATTAAGAAACCGAATAACCTTTCAGTAAGAACCTAGCTTTATCTAGCATAAGTTATCTTACATACGTTTACATCGTTGGTATATTGAAGTCATAATTCTGTTGTTTAATAACATAAATCAAATTCCTTGAGCAATCTGAAAATCGAAAACGGCTAATGAATTCGAAGTTCTTTATGTAATATTCTCGTATTAACCTTATTATCCTTCTGTTTTCGTTTCGAAGCTGTTATGATATACAAGCGAATGCAGCGATTGGAGAGGTCAGACAAACAACCTTCCAACGTATTTATATCACACCAGATTACTGTGTACACACACATATTTACTTAAGATTTCGCTTTGCTTAGATCAAAGGTACTTTCCCTACTAGCTGTTACAGTAAAAAAACCTTATTTAGTTGAAGCATTTTGAATTTAATAGTGTAGTGTTTCATGGTAAATACAGCAGTTTCAGCATCATAGCCAGTAACTAGGTAATTAGACCTAAACTGAATGAAATATTTACAGTTTCTGTCCATTATTAAGTTAGCGTAAGAAAATAGAGGAATCAAAGGTGTGCTATTTTCTCAAAAATGAAATCAGGCAAATGTAATCAGTTTCTTACAGGCAAATGTAATCATTAAAATAAGTTTAAAGTTGTGGATTATATTATGTGATATGCAAAACAGCAAATAATTCTCATTTCAATATAAAACGGCACAGTTGAATGGTAGATTATGTGAGAAACTCTTAAATATATTTCACTCATATATTTTTCGCATACTAAGTTATTCATATAACTTCCAAGATTTATCATTTTCATGGTGGTGGATAAATCAAACTCGGCTTTTTACAAATTCTTCACCTTATTTTTATGGCACAATTCGTAAAGTAATGGATGACTTATCAGTAAAATTGTGCAACATCTACAGTCCTATTTTTTTATTACCTAGAACAATATATACCAATTCTCACCCACTTGTAGTTGGATCGAAATAACGCTACGGTTAAATTTGTAATCAGGTTTAAACAACTCAACATATATTTGTGCAGCGGCTGATAACTGTTAATTTAACTGAGTTATGACATGTTTTAATTCAGTATGAATTAAGTAAGTTCACGTGTCTCAATTCCTACAACAATTTGCTTTTAATAAGCCTAAAGCTTACAATGCAACCATAATTCAATATGAAGCACGCGTGAATCTAATCTTCAAAACGCGTTTAAAGCCACTTTTCAGCGAGTGTAACTTGAGTATGTATGTGTACAATTTATTAATATTTACCGTACTTTAAGAGAAAACGTTCTGACATATAATAGTAAACAATGAAATGTTTATTATTATATAAGGCGAAGAAAAAATAAAATATAATTTTACTGTAAACATGTGGATATAAATAACATTAAACGTTTTAGTCGCAGTTTGTTTATTTTAATGGAGTGAAAGCCATATAGTCTTATACAGATTTAACAAAAAACAAACGCAGAAACTGTCATCTGTGTGAGGTTTTTTCGTTGTTATTGTCACTTTTCTGTTAAGTAGTTACTAAAATCAGGGGTTTGACTCACTTCGGTGGACTCGGCAGATAGCCCAATGTGGCTTTGCTATAAGAAAAAACACACACACATTAAGTAAAGATAAAGTTACACTTATCAATTTTTTATACGACCTAAATCTTAAATACATCAGTATAAGGCATTTAATACCTGAACTTTAAGTAAAAATATATTTCTTTTAGTCATACTGACCATTACATAATAATTTATAATTTATCATTTAGGTTATGAATGAGTTTAATGTTACGAAGATCGTATATTCAAGCTCATCGCTCGTGTATGGGAACATTGCGTATATTCCAATCGACGAGCGACATCCAGTGGGAAAGTCGTGCACTAATCCATATGCGAAGACAAAGTATTTTTGCGAAGAAATTTTGAAAGACATGTGTGTAGGAAATAAAGTATGTGTAAATAATTTTCAGACATCTAAGACGTGTTGATTCATGCCATGTGAAAATACTCTATAATTATTTAACAGTTGTATTTTTAAATTGTTTATTGTATTTATAGTTACAACCTTTTATCAAGTTTTATAGCAAGTGTATATTCTAATTATGATAGAACTTAAAAATTAGATTGATAACCTAACTGTTTTATAAGATAATAACTAAAGCCCTAGGGAAGGTCAATAATTTCAGGTAAAAATATTTTCTTCTTATACATGAAGTTAAGAAAAATATTGGGATATATATAAAAGCTGATAATATCAGCCTTGAAATGATCCTGTATTAATTCACACTGTGATTGATTTTTAAGAAAATGAATTAAGAAAATTATTGGAATATATATAAAAGCTGATAGTATCAGCCTTGAAATGATCCTGTATTAATTCACACTGTGATTGATTTTTGTTTATTTATCTGCGAACTCATTCCACAATTTTGAAGATAACACAACAAAACTTGGTTAAGGCCATCGACTCGTAATCTGAGGATCGCGGATTCAAATTCCCGTCACACCAAACATGCTCGCCCTTTTAGCCATGGTAGCATCATAATGTGACGATCAATTCCACTATTCGTTGGTAAAAGAGTAGCCCGAGAGTTGACGGTGGGTGGTGATGACTAGTTGCCTTCCCTCTAGTCTTAAACTGCTAAATTATGGATAGCTAGCGCAGATAGCTCTCGAGTAGCTTTGTGCGGAATTCGAAACACACCAAACCAAAACTTGGCAGGCGGATTCGGGGATGTACAAAGGATGTCCTTTTCTATATGATATACCAATGTGCTCGAAAGGTCAACCGGGCATGATATAAGTATAGGCGTAGGTTTTAAGAATCGCTAAACCCGTATCTGGCATCGAATTTTGTAGTCCTGGAATCCTATGTTTGAAACTGTATTCACCCTTCCTCATAAACGTGGAGAGGACCAAACACAGCCAACATGGTCTGATACGACAGACCGATTTCCAAACAGAATTTCTTTTCGGTACAAACATCCATTGGGGTGTCAATAGAAGTAACTGAAGGTAATATAAGAGTTTGATCAGTACATCAAATGGGCTTTTTTGAGCCCCACAGCAGAATGTGAGTGTAAGTAGTTAATTGTAAAAGTATAAATTTTTAGCAAGGCACAAAATTAATCTTAATACAACTCACCTGTTCTTTTTACTTAATATCAAATGAATATTTGTACATCAGGGTTTACTTACAATGCGCGATTATTATAACCCTAGCCACTTTAATACATTATAATTTACATGTATTGCGTGCCATTTCGTGTTGCTATGCTATGAAAACTATCTTTACAAAATAATTTCTTTGTACCCTGTTTGCAGAATCTAACAGCAGTGGCCCTCCGGTATTTCTCGCCTGTTGGAGCTCATGAAACTGGTCAAATAGGCGAGGATCCTGTGGGTCCTCCAAGCCAGTTGGTGGCTTTTATTTGTCAGGTAGCTGTTGGTCGACGACCACAATTGAACATTTTTGGTGATGATTTCAACACCGCAGATGGAACAGGTATTTCTGTTGGTAGTTAGCAGCCATTATTAATTTTAAATAGCCTAAACACGATCATGTATAGGCATTACACGTCAAAATAAGTGTAGTAACATCTCCATGATAGTTATTAAAAATAATATTAACTTTTTCTCTTAAAATATATGTTTTTTTTAATAACAATGATGTTAAAAAATGTTACGCTATTTTAAAATTTATGGATTCCACGTTTTCAAGTTTTAAACTGTAAAACCATGTGGTACCCGCAAATTTATTCACTCAGTAGAAAATAATTCTTTTAAAATATTTTAGTTGAGAGAGACTACGTTCATGTGATGGACCTGGCTCTGGGGAACGTAGCTGTTCTACGAAAAATGCACGAAACTTCGAGTTATAAAGGATTTATGGTAAAATATACATATTATATCTCAAAACTTCTTCACTGAAACACATTAGCTAATATATCCCATTTTTAAAAACATTTGTATCATGTTTTCAAATATCCTTAGAGTTATAGGTTTATTCATTTTTCTTAATTTACCAATATATTTAAAATTTAATTTTTACAAGTTATTGTTACTATCATGAAAAATGCTTTTGATCAACTTTTTTTTGAGGCCTAAACTCATGGAGCATAATAACGCTTTCAAATTCAAGATATGTCAAAATATTTTTATTAATTATCACACTGTATTAATAGATGCAAATATCACATAGTCTAATTTCAAGAGCTGCATACTTTGATTTGAAATTACTTCATAGTTTGTCTTGTAAAAACAAAGTAATTGTCTTCAAGAATTTCCCTGCGAAAACCACATAATTTGCTTTATAAACATTAGGTACTTCGCCCCCCGCTAGTACAGCGGTAAGTCTACGGATTTACAACGCTAAAATCAGGGAGTTCAATTCCCCTCGGTGGGCTCAGCAAATAGTCCCGTGTGACTTTGCTATAAGAAACACACACCAGATACTTTATCTTGCTGGAACTACATAGTTTGTCTTCCAAAAACTATGTATTACTTAGACAGTTGGTAATTTATTTCTTAGGCTAAAAAAGTGGTAAAATTCAGAAGAAAAGATTTATGCTTTTAGTGTTGTATTCTATTAATAAAGTAACAACGTTCTAGCAGTAAAACTGTAATTTTTTCTCTTTATTTATGATGATGCAATGAATTGTATTGTTTATGATTCATGCATATCCAATCACCTTGCTCCTGACAGTCCCGCAGCCTGTGAAAATATATGTTAAAAACATTTGGTTCATTTCAAATACGTCGATTTGCAAGTGGAAATATTGCCTAATGTTAACTTACTCTGGAAGGGGAGCATTACAGTATATTATTGCTCAAAGTTCTCTTATCAGGGAAGAAAAAAAAAGCTGCTTGCTGTTACTTGCACACTAACTTAACACTGACAATAAGCAAAGAACACAACGATCCGTTGTAGCTGAAGTAGAAATCCTCTTGGAAGTGTAAAAAATAAAAAGACAATGCATGAAACGACACAAAAGTAAACAAAACAAAGAAATAGAAGAACAGCTACCGAAAGATGCGTGAGATGTGCCAGACATGCAACAGATGGAAACACGTCGGAGTGAAGCTCGTGTCTACTTAAATGCCTCAAAAAGTTTGACAAGTTTATTGTCGGGTTACCACTGACATAATGATTTTTCCACGAAATTGATGTGAGTTGCACGTTGCAGCTATACTAACTCAAAAAAATACGAAGTGTTGACGTCATTGTGCCACCATGAAATATGATTTTGTACAGGCTAGGTGCTAATAAATCACTGCAAAACAATATTTTTGAAAAGTTTTTGCTGATTGTGACAAATACCCGGTGGGTATGCACAAATATAGTTTTGGTTTTGCTTCATCGCTTAGGAACTCTGAGAAATAGACAGTTAACTGTTTACCGGCAATAACGTATTTAATTGCGTTTATGTTTCTAATACGCTATTAAGTTCAACATAATTAAAAGTGTTTTGCTCCTGATTTTCGTTTGTATTCAATGTCCGGTGCATCACGTTGCAGTGTCCAACAGTAGTCAGCAAGCATTGACGAATTCCAGTTGCCCTGATATCGTTTTTCCATTGTAACGATGTCCTGGTGAAACCTTTCACCGTGTTCGTCACTGACAACACCGAGATTTACCAGGAAGAAGTCAAAGTGTGAGTGGAGGAAATGAGTCTTGAGTGACGTGTTGCACTTCATTGTTTTGTATGCTTTGAGAAGTTTGTCTACCAGCTGAATGTAATGTGGGACTCTGTAATTGCCAAGAAAATGGTCAACAACGTCTGTGAAGGCTTCCCAGGCAATCTTTTCCGGCCCAACTAACAGATCTTTGAACTGCTTGTCACTTATAACATGTCTGATCTGAGGGCCAACAAAAATGCCCTCTTTGATCTCAGTTATTCTTGGGAAAATATGTCTTAAATATCAAAAACCTTCGCCTCCTTTGTTCATTGCTTTCACGAAATTCTTCATAAGTCCCAATTTTATATGAAGAGGAGGCAAAAAATCTTTGCCGGGTCGACAAGCGGTTCATGCACCACATTTTTCTGTCCTGGAACTAACTTTTCACGGGTGGCCAGCTCTATCTAGAATGATGTGACTCTTTGGCACGACTGTCCCATTCACAGATGAAACAACAGTACTTTGTATAGCCGAGCTGCAGTCCCAGTAACAGAGCAACGACTTTCAGATCTCCACATATATTCCAGTTGTACTTGCTGTACTGGATGTGCTTCAGCAACATTTCCATGTTCTCGTAGGTTTCTTTCATGTGTGCTGCATAGCCAACAGGTATTGAAGGGTGAACGTTGTCATTATGTAACAGAACAGCTTTGAGGCTTAACATTGATGAATCAATAAAGAGACGCTACTCTTGCGGATCATGGTCACAACTCAAAGCAGAGAACAATCCTTCGATGTCAACACAGAAACAGAGACAGTCAACTTGTGCAAAGAATTTGGTTATATCATTTTGACGGCTTCGACAAACAGAAATTTTCGTACCTGGTGACAGCAAACATAATTCCTGCAGTCTCGAAACCAGCAATTCGGCTTTTGGTTTTGACAGACCCAAATCTCTGAACAGATCATTTAATTCTAACTGTGTTATGATACGTGGATCGCCTGAAAAGCACGGTTCAAAATCCGAATCAATGTCACTGCCAGTTCCCTGCATTGCAGTTTCTTCATCTGGTTCGTCTAAGGTCCATTCCTCTGGTGGTTTCGGAATTAGAAGACTGTCGTCATGTGGCACGGGTCTCATTGCTGTAGGAAGAATAGGGTATTCAATTGACTTCTTGTTTTTGGCAGAGAAACCAGACTCATTAGTCAAACAGAAGTAATAATCTGTCACATGGTCTTTTGTTCTCGCCATATCATCGGGACAACAAACGGTATTGTCTTTCGAGTGCTTCTGAGCCAAGCTCTCACACAGACAGCACATGTCGCACAACAAATGTGAGGCGCCCATTCCTGGTCTTGATCACCAATTTTACAGCCGAAGTACAGATGATATGCTTTCTTCACAAGAGCAGTCATTGAGCGTCTCTGATGAACAAGCGTATACTCGCCTCAAATATAGCAGAATGTATTGCGGCTGTTACGACATTGATGAGACATATTGACCGTCATCAATCGTCCTGTAAAACGTCTATAATATCTAACTTACTTGTTACAGTGCTACTGAGGCAATGCTATATTCTGAAACAATACGTATACACTATAAGGTCTATATTAATCTGATGAGCAGCATCTGTATATGCAAGTTACTTTTATAGCCTGCTGAGACAGTGTGAAGCTGGCTTCGGGCTGCATACTTCCACAGAACAGCTTCCAACCTGGCCCGATTTCATGTCTGGACATGCCCAGACTACACAAAACATTGTTCATAAGTCTCTTACAGAAACGAAAATGTTTGGACACAAATATAAGAAAAAACATGACAAAACTGAAGATTTCGATGAAACGGTACGTGATGCGCAAATCTGGATGTGATTTTCGTGATCACCAGCCAAAAATCTATAAAGAACACCCAACAGTGTTCAAGAAGCAAAAACTCTGTTGTGCAATGTAACTTATGACTCCATGAAGAAAAGGCATTCAACCACATGCCAAGTCAACATCGCAGTTCATCCCAAAATTCTATACATTCGCAGACCTCTCCCATGGATCTTGGACTTCCAATGAGCCATCTGAAATCATCAGCTATTCGTGGCTGATGCGCTTTGGAAAGCACATAAAGAGGACAGGATACTGAGGTATACTGTACAAATGCTTCATTTAGTGGTTAGGGGTCATTACATAGAACACCAATGATAGAATAAGAAGACACTGTGGTTTTAAAAAGAAACTTATTAGTGAAAGCAAAACATAATGTATATTTATATGTCAACAACATTTCATTTGCCTTGTCCAGAGCCTACAAGACCTTTCGTTTAATCCCAGAGCTCATCAAGCCGGCTGAGGTACAACAGATATTATAGTAGTTTAGGCGCTAATTGTATAACCAGTTTCGTGAACAAACACTTTTATGGTATGAACTAGATTACGAAAGTCAATTAGAATTAATTAAGGAAAGAATAATCATGTACTGATATTCGTATCATTACCATAAATCGTAAACATACAAACCAAACTATATTATTTAGGAATATTAATTCACTTTCTTGTTGAAGGCTTATAACCTTGGAGTTGGGAAGAGTTATTCTGTTCTTCAAATGATAAACACTTTCGAAAAGGTTTCCGGAAAAAGGATTCCTTTTGCCATCTGTAAAAATCGAGGAATTGATGTCCCCCGGCTATGTTCAGACATATATTTGGCTAGAAAAGAGCTTCAGTGGGAGCCTCGTCGAACATTAGATGGCATGTGTAAGTACAGAAATCTTACTGTTGAGCATATAATAAGTAATATATGCAACTCATTATGTTAAAATATACCTTAATTTTCAAAACACCTGCCATTTATTAATAATTATAAGACAATTATGAGAAAAAAAAACTTCTTGTTCGCATTTACACTAGGGCAAACTTATCTGAAGTTTATGAATACAATTCTTTTGAATTTGATAAGTTTATTTGCTGTAATACACTTATATAAAACAAACAGTTCCAAAATACGTTGTGTAAGATAAATTTAAATATTTCAACCATCAATAATAACAAATATATATTTATTTATATTTTCAATAAATTGGAAAAAGCTATTTCATACTGTTATGCCCCTCAGTGATAAATCTAAAGAGTTATTACGCTAAAAACCGACAGTCCAGTTTGTAGCTTTATGATAAGCTACAAGACATGATTTCAGTAAGCTATTTTAAATATTTTATTATTTACACAACGTCTAAAAATGGAGGCGAAGAAAAAACTTGTCTTCTACAAAAAGAAAAAAGTTAAACATTCGCAATTTATAATAATATATGTTAAAGAAATAAATTAGACTTTTTTTACATAAGAACACAAAGTATCTTGCTAAAGAGTCCATATTTCAATACGTTTTCTTTACATTTTAGGTAGAGACACCTGGCGGTGGTTTTCTAACAATCCTCAAGGCTATTCATGAGATATAGCCTACTTTTCGATTGATGTGGAAGTCCATTCCCATTTAACAAATTTCTTAAATTGCTTATAATAACTTGAATATTAAGTGTATTTAATTTTGCATTGTGTGAATTAAATATTTCAAGCCAACGTTTCGTTTCGTACTTTATTTAACTGTATTTTAACTTCAGTTCATTACTAGCCTAATAATAGATTCAACAACGTATCTTCTGTCAACTCGCCATCCTCGGGTTGCGAGTCGAGTGCCTTAACCACCTGGTCACGTTATAGTTGGATAATGAATATGTAGAGATTTTTTTTCTAATTTATGTTTATAAGATAAATATACAAAAATATAAACAGAATGAAATTTTCTGTTTTTATGATTAATGTTTATCTTGTGATAAAGTTTTTCAGAGGAAAAAGAATGTTTTTAAATGTTTGTATTTTTTAATTAGATTATAAAAAATAATTATTTTCTTAATTCTATTATTAAATGTTTCTTTTGATCTAAAATGTATTCACATTTTGTAGATAATTTAAAATATTAATGTTTCGCTAATTTTTGCGTACTTTAGCCCGACTACAGCATGGGGGTCAGGGGGTCATTTGAATAATGAATGTATAGATTTTTTTTAAGATTACACTAGTCATTTTCATTTCGTGTTGGGAAATCTGCCTTGTGGACCTCTATATATATGTGTGTGTGTGCTTGTGTGTTTTTGATATTTAGGTTAAGTTTTGTGATTTGTATAAAAATATATGTAATTATTTTGTTGTGTAAGAGCTTTTGCTTTTACAAAAATCTTTATGTCTTTAGTTCCTGTTAATTATGGTTTAGATTTTTCAATTTAATTAATTGCAGCTGTTATTTTAAAGTGATATTTTCATGGTAAAACAGTGTCATTTTAAGTGCTGTTATTTAGTTCGTGCTAATTCGTGTGTTTAACTGTTAATACTTGCATGCCATTAAAGACTTTTTATGTCAGTTTTCGATGGTGAAAGATATTTTCCATTTTACTGTAGTTTAGGGTTCTTGTTTTATAGTGTTTCGATTTGTGCTATTGTATTTATGCATAGCTGTTTCTGTTGAAGGGAATTTTGATTTTGTTTTTCCAAATCATACATAGGAGAGTTAAAGAGCTTTATTATTCCTTGCTTTTTTATTTTTATAAAATGGTTTTCATCTTTCCATTTCTTAGTGTTATGGGCAAACGATTTTATTTGAATGTGATGAGTTCTACCATTTCTGGAGTAATGTCACTTAAAATGCTATGTGGTTCCTACTATCTCATTGAAGGTTAACATGTAATTTGTTTAGAAACTGGGAGTGATATACAGTTGGCCCCTGAAGAAGAAAGGTCCACCTTTCGAAAGTGCTTGGGTTATAGTATTGTATTTCATTTCTGTCAAGTTTTGTTGAACCTACGTGTTTTTTATAACAACATGAATATAATTTGTTGAAAAACTACTGTATTTTCCAGATGTCAGATTCACTTAAGTAACACTTTTACTTTCCTTGTTCTGAAAGCATGCAAGATGTGGGTTCCATAATTACCAGTCAATTGATTTTCTTGCAGGGAAGATAGAACGTGATGTCCAGATATTTAAAGTTACCTTTCCTGATAGTAAATCAGATTGATAAATAACTCCCCTTGTTTATCTTTGTTTTTGTATTTGTGTACCTATCAAACTATAGGTTTCGAGACTCTTTTTTTCTTGGTGATCCTCCTGGCTATAGGTTAGAAAACTGTTTTAACAGGAAGACCACATTTTTTTTTAAATTAATAATATGGATAACTGTGATTCTATGGCTTGGAAAGACATATGAAGTGTTTTAATATATTTGAGTTGGCTAAATAAGTCCATAAACAACAGTAAATTGTGAAATTATCCAGTTGTTTCATTGAAAAGGTGAATAGTTTGTACTAGCTTGTGAATTGATTTTAAATAGTTATGACCAGCTAATTTTACATGTACATCAGTTTACTTTCTTTCTTTTGTGTGTGTGTTATTTTGTAAGCTCTGTTCTGTAAATCTATGTACGACTTAACATTGATTCTGACAATATCTTAATTTATTTGTCAATTTTTTGTAAGTTAAGGTATCAAACACAAACAACTTTTAAAACGAAGATTCAGTCTTTTGAGGTGATTAATTTTTTTGTCTGAAAAAAGATAGTTAGTTAGATGGTAAGGTTTAAAATTATTCTATATATTAATATATGTTGCTTTTACTTAATGTGTTGTCTGAAAAAAGTCAGTTAGATGATAAGATTTAAAATTATTCTATATATTAGTATATGTTTCTTTTACCCAGTGTGCTTTAATGTCATGAAGTTAAGTTGAAGTAACACAATTAAAATAAGACAGTTGTGTATTGTCCTATTGGGTTTGGTGTAAACTAAAAACCCTGAGAGATTCAGTTAAGAAAGTTCCTTTTGTTCTAGCCACCTACTGTGACTTCCCAACCAGGGGGTCAGTAGCCTCCGAAAGAGTAACAACCTATCTTTATTATTATGAATCAAGAAACGTAAGCATAAATTTTCAGTAATCTGATTGCTAAGGTTAATTTCTAGAAAATTATTAGAGACAATTTTTTCATTGAAGCAAGTGTTTTTACTTTTCTAATGCACATAACATAAGACCAAATAAAATTCAAATAAACAATAACTTTTCATGGTTTTTCTGATGAGCAAAAGCATTGATCATTTGTTCTATTTTGTTCTCCGTCGCAAAATTTATTATTTCCTGTTAAATATTCAAAATAACGGCATGAGACAGTCTTTCATGTCCAATGGTAGAACATGAGTAAGTTTTGATTCGAGGTAAAGCAGAGAATGAATAGTTGCACCAATTAAGAATAAGTTGGAATGAGTTAAGAGATGCCATTCTCATAAACCCATTTTCACAAATTATATGCCGAAGACAAACAGGATTTTGTTTTTCTTGATCGAAAGACGACACAACCATAATCATGCTTTATAAAGATAATTGATTCTCATTCAGTCCGTAAAAGTCACAAAGTGTAGACATCAAGTGTAGCATCTTTTTCCTCTGGTTGCATTGTTACAATATATCAGTTTCAAATAGCTGACACAGAACGTGTCTTAGATGTTAATTTGCATTTGATACTGTAGATTTTGATAGTCCAACCTCTTATGCGCAAGACGCCATCTTCTTTCTCACTATTCAAGCTTTTAAAGAGCAAATTCAATCTCGTTATTTTTTAATTATTTATTTTATGTCTCATCAAATTTGTGGCTTCGTCCAATAGCTTTGAATATTTTTCGTTCGTCTCTGGTGATTTAAATTTGTTCGTTGTTGTATCAGCAGATTTTCTCGCCAATAAACATTCATTTTTTCTGATTGAAGATAAATTGACAAAGACGAAGTTTCAAGTAAAGATTTTTTCAAGACTAGGAGAGTGAAGATGAATTTTAAGTCACAGATTGAAACTAAAAGGCCTTTACCCATGGCCGAAGTGCTGGGATCGTTGAAATAAGTTTAAGAAGGGCGAGAATTGTAGCTTCAATGCTTTTCTTCAAGGCCAATACTGCGGTATGGTTTAAGGCCCAGCAGGTGTCAATTTGAGACTGAAGTACAATGACTTTCTCTCCGCGACGTTTTTGAATTTCCTGAAAAATTTGGTTGATACTTAGAGCGTCCCTCGAGAAAAGAATAAATTGATTCGATTGTTCCTGGAGTGTTTCTCAGTGATTGAGTTTTCTTTATGATTTTTGAATGGCGAGATTAAGCAAGTGATCAAAACAATGGACATAAATTATTTTGGAGCCACAGTTTTGATTAGACTTTGAAGCTCAACATGTTCATCTTTCATGTTATTGGCCAACTATCAAAGAAAGATCGAGACCCCGTTGTACTAAAGTTTCTATGATCAATTCAAAAAAGGCTTGGGCTTTTGTTGATTTCAACAAGAAGAAGCTTACAAACTTTTCTTTAATGACATCTTCTGAGACGCAGCGAAAGCAAAGAGAAAGTTGCTCGTCACGACTGACATTCATGGTCTTATCTGCGATGACAGAAAAAAACACCGGATTTTACTTTATCTGTTATTAATTTTCTCACGTTAATCGCAACCAGATTTAAAATTTCATTTTGAGTATTCCAAATCAACCATTCTTTATGTCGGATAGCAATATCTGTAAATTTTTCCTTATACCATTGAAGATCCTTACTCTGCATGTGCAAAAGTTCAAGAAAATTCCCTCTATTTACATAATAAGAATTATATGTTTTAGAGCAATCTTCATGGTCACCCCTAATTACAATATTTTCTTCAGCAAGAAAAACGAGTGTTTCTATCACTTTTGAAAGGTAAAGTCTGTTCAGTTTTACTTCATTTTCTCTTTAATTTTTTTTGGCTTGAACTGACAAATTTCTGGTGCTTTTGAACGGATCCATGCTATCATTGAATTTTGATGGCTTACACTTTTGGTGTGTTTTTGCAATCTTTCTGGTTTTTACCATTTAACAAATGCGAATGTCTTACGAGATTTGGAGAAAACTTCTTACAAGAGTAACAAGTTGCAGAATCAGAATCTTGACGATAGGAATTGTTTATACCAGTTAGCTTGAAATGATTGCGAATCCCATAGATAATCTGATAGGGAAATTCAGAAAGTTGTGGTTGTTGTAGACCAGCAAATTTGAAACCACTAACTTTTTTGCAGACTGCTCTTCCGAATTGTTTCATTTTGATCATCTTCTGAATCGTCACTAAACGAATAAGAATTTACAATGAGAGGTTTCACCTCTTCCATAAGAGTTTTTTCCTAAAAAAGTGCCTCTTTCAAAACAGTTCTTTCGACTTTTGTCAAAATTGGGTCAGTCAAACCGATTTCTTAAGAGTTTAAACCTGTCTATACTTCTATATATGTAAAAACGGCTCGTTTGGGTTGAGAAAATATTTTACGCAGAGGAGCGAACAACGTTTCGACCTTCTTTGGTGAACCTGACGATGACCGAAGACGGTCGAAACGTTGTTCGCTCCTCTACGTAAAATATTTTCTCAACCCAAACGAGCCATTTTTACATATATATTTTCTCTACAAGTGAGTTTTCTCGACATCACTGTCCATACTTCGTTTGACTGTTTATTAGTTGTGATTTCTAACCCAAGTGATGAAGTAGAAGGAGCGGAACAAAACAAGAACTTTGATATCTTCTTTTACGATTTCAGAAAACTTTGGACTTCAATATATCACTGTGGCAGTTTTAAATACGCCTGTTTCTACAGATATTGTCCATGACCTTTTCACATTCTAAGCATTTGACTTTGTGACGATCACTTACATGTCTTTTTCCCAGCATCATTATACTTATTACAAAAATATCTGGAACGGAAAGAAATGAAAACTAATTAATCCAAAAATGGGAAAAAAATCAATGAAATGAAAGTTACCAGTGTAATGTTTAAAAAAAATATATCTATTAATTCTTCAAATGATCCGCCTGCCCTGGTCAGGCTAAAATACCCAAAAAAATGTCCAAATATTAATGCTTTAAATTTATTAAATTATTCACAAAATATAAATATATTTTAGATCAAAATAAGCATTTAATAATACACTTAAGAAAAAATATTTTTATTATCTAATTAGAATAGAATACATTTTAAAAAATTATTTTCGTTCTAAAAATACTTTATCAGGAGATAAATTCCTTCCTCCGCTAGCGGCCTGGCATGGCCAAGCGCGTAAGGCGTGCGACTCGTAATCCGAGGGTCGCGGGTTCGCGCCCGCGTCGCGCGAAACATGCTCGCCCTTCCAACCGTGGGGGTGTATAATGTGACGGTCAATACCACTATTTGTTGGTAAAAGAGTAGCCCAAGAGTTGGCAGTGGGTGGTGATGACTAGCTGCCTTCCCTCTAGTCTTACACTGCTAAATTAGGGACATCTAGCACAGATAGCTCTCGAGTAGCTTTGTGCGAAATTCCCAAACAAATAAATCCCCAGCTAGTACAGCAGGATGTCTACAGACTTATAACGCTAACACTAGGGGTTCAACTCCTCTCTGTGGTCTATCTAAATAGCCTGATGTGGCCTTACTATAAGAAACACAAAAGATACATACTAATTACAAGAACAGAAAATTTTATTATGTTTATATACTTATCTTATATATATTAATTAGAAAAAAATTGTGTATATTCATTATTCATCCATAACAAGATGTAAAAGAAAAAACATTGATACAGAATTGCATTGGTCATTGCATCATCTCGCTTGATCCATTGTTCAATTCTCACATACCCGATTGTCCATGACGACCCATAATGTCGATCTACGAATCATTTAACTACAACCTAGGTAAATATATAGCGTGGGCATTTTCTAAATATGTAACATCAGCCGGCTCCTTTTTCAAAGACTCTTTTAACTTTAAATATATTCTTAATCAACTAAATCATAAAGCCTTAATTGCCAGTTTTGATGTAATCTCCCTCTTCACAGAAGTCTCAACACCTGAAGCCTGTAAGATAGCTTAATAACTTTATATCCAAGACCCCAACCCATTGATACACATCCCAAGCAACTAATTAGCAACCCACCAAAACTAACTTTATGTACAATAACCAAAACTACTTACAAATAAATTGCCCAAGAATTCCGTGTCACCAGTTCTAACCAACATTTTTATGACACAGATTGAATCATAAGCGATCAATTCAGCCTTACACCCACCACTATGTTGATCATACAATTGCTGGATTCACAATTCCAGAACACACTTTTTTTTCAACCACGTTATCTCGATACACCCCAACATTAAGTTCACCTGTGAACAGAAAAAACTAACCAAATATCACTTCTTAACCTCAAGATCATTAGCATCGATGCAAAACTCGAAACAGAAATCTACAGAAAAATCACCCATACTGGATCATAATTCCCTGAAACTCAGCACAAGAAATAAAACAAAAACTCAACATATTGAGAAACCAAATAAACACAGCCACAAAACTATGCTCACCTGATAAAATCAACAAAATAAAACAACACTTTATCAACATTAACCAATTTCCTCCAAAAACCGTGGAAAAAAATTATACGCACACACCTAGACCAAGAACAAAAAAAAAACAATAAATCCCAAGATACTGCTGTATATCAAATAACAAAACACAACATTCCAGTAAATATCAGATTTATTCAAAAACCAGGTACAAGACTTAAAGTTCATACTAAGTAAAAACGACACTAACAAACACTACACCAACATAAGTTATAAAATACAATGCAACAACTGCCACGACTTCTATATTGAAGAAACAAGCAGTAAAATGGAAACCAGATTCAAAGAAAACAAAAAACACTTTGAAATGTTTTTCAACACTGCAAATCAAATAAACACAACATAACCATAGAAAACACCCAGATACTAAGTCGGGAAACAAATACAAACAAACAAAAATCATAGAAGCCGTACATATACAACAACTAAAACCAAAATTAAACCAGTATAAAGGAACACCTTTATACCTATAATAATTACTGATTACATTCAACTGCAGCATCTCGTACCCGTTTATACTCTCGTCCCTAAGTTGCAAACTCTCTCTTTGTTAACCTGAAAATGACCTAGAAAGGTCGACACGTTATTCTCTGATTATCAATAAAAGTAATTAATTCCCATACCAGCCGTTCTGAGATCCACTGTTCAATTGTTTACTAACATATGTACGCTTGCGCTCCGACGGTAAGGAAATGAGTGAAGGAATGACTTAATCTTAATCTTGATATTTTGTCTTCTATCCGATTCATATTTCTTCCTTATTTTCTTTCCTTTTCTTCTCTATTTTTTCTTTTATTTCCTTTTCTTCCCCTATTTTATTTTTCTTCAATCTTCCTCCAAGAACATATGGTTTTCTCCGAAGTGGGAGGTCAAGTGACCCCCCTTACCCCATGTACAAAAGAAAACCCTTAAACCTACTCCCTTGGCCTAAATAACTATAAAAACTTGTACACACCAAATATATAAATAAATCACAATGTCTAGGAAGACATGCACATGCTTTGTGAAACATTAATTATATATATCAGTTTATCCCTTAAGTAATGTCCGATTTTAGGTTCAGTAAAAGATAAAGGATTTGAAAGCTTTTAATGTTATTTAATCAATAATGTATGTCCCATTATTATTAATTACTTCCTGCTAACGATTCACAGACTTCTGAATGCCACTTCCATAAAATTCTTGGGGTTTGAAGGAAAATGTAGAAAGGGTAGTTTGACATCTTCATGAATTCCAAGCTCATTTGCAGCAAGATAGTTCTACAAACTTCGGAATACATGATAATCAGATGGGGCAAGGTCTGAAGAATAAGAAGGATGTGGAAGTTTTTTCCCAGTCTAGCTCTTCAATCTTTGCAGATGTTATCCTTGCTGTATGGGGTCCTGGTGTAACACAGCATCTTTAAGGTTGATCAAAGCAGGCCTCTTTTCTTTCAGTACAACATTCAAGCGCTCTAACTGTTGAAAATAGAAGGCTGATGTAATTCTTACATTGAGTGGCAGCAACTCAAACAGGATCACACCAACAATATCCCACCAAACGCTTAACAAGACTTTCCTTGGGTGGAGGTCCATTTTGGGTTGTGCTTTATCCAGTTTACCTGCACTAAGTCATTGTCTACGGCACTTAATATTTTTTTACAATATACTCTTCAAAAAAAGAAACGCAAAAGGCAAAATATAAGACAAATTGTTAACAAGTTTATTCCGGGTAGTTCTGTATGACATGTGTGAAACTTTACACATTCACTGCTGAACATCCAAAGTCTGCAAAGGCAAAGTCCACGCTCACTAGGTGAAGTTTAACATCACTCAACGTCAATAACGAGTATGCCCCTCGTGAGCATCAATAACTGCTTGGCATCTCCTGCCCATGGAAACGATGAGATGGCTGTCCACTC
The DNA here is from genome assembly GCF_004210375.1 of Tachypleus tridentatus. NCBI lineage: Eukaryota > Metazoa > Arthropoda > Merostomata > Xiphosura > Limulidae > Tachypleus > Tachypleus tridentatus. The sequence continues at coordinate 35,173,955 of NC_134831.1, read as the reverse complement.
AGCCTGCAAAGCTGCTGCAAGCTGAAGTAGAGTCTGCAGTTGAGGTTGTTGCCGTCGCACACGTCGGTCCAACTCGTCCCAAAGATGTTCGATGGGGTTTAAATCAGGTGATCTAGAGGGCCAGGGAAAAACGTTGATGTTGTGATGTCTCAAGAAGACAGTGGTGAGTCGGGGTGTGTGAGGACGGGCGTTGTCATGTTGAAAAACGTCGTTGACGTTCACCATGATGGGTTGCACATGAGGCCTAAGAATCTCGTCGACGGTTGCGTACGGTCTGATCGGAAATCCTACACAGCCCTGGTATGGTTGAGGCAGTAGACGTCGCAGTGGTGGTCCTATCCCGAAGGCGACGTAACCGGATGTTGCGATCTTGTGCGGGCGTGGTCACACGAGGTCTGCCAGATCGTGGACGGTCACGAGTTGATCCATGTTATTGGTGACGATTCCATAGCCTTGTGATGGTGCTTGGGTGGACATTCACAGCTCTGGCAACATCTGATCGAGATTTGCCTGCTTCCAAGCGACCAATGGCGTTGTTGCATTGTGCTTCAGTCAGTCTTGGCGTAACTGTATTGCGTGTCGGTGGCATAACACTGAGCTATGGAAACCGAGAACCCGTCACTTTTATAGGGATTTTGCACATGTTGCACTTGCAGAACATGCAGATCTCTCAAACAAATTTATTGGACACGCATGCGTTTTGGCGAAAAATCCGATGTTTTCCTCCGTTTTCAAAGTGCACAACTTTTATTGTCATTTCGGTCTAACAATCAGTGCCTTAACACGTGTAACATCACATACTCTGAGCTTGTAACATTATTACATATATTTCTCTTTAAAATAACAAAAATATCCCTTTTGTGTTTCTTGTTTTGAAGAGTATATGTCCATTTTTCATATTCAGTCACTAACCTGTCCAAAAAAAGGTAAGTTACGTTCAAGAGAATGCAGAAAGTGCAAAAGACCACTCTTGCTCTGAGGTTGGCTTTTATCAAATTATGGGGGATATATTTCCCAAGTTTTGACACATTTCAAAGCTGTTGCAAATTTTTAAGCCTGAAAAACTCTTTTCTTGGAAGATACTAGGCACTTAGGCTTCCATTCACCTAGCTGTCTAACCCTAACAATGACATTTTAGAACTGCTAGCTGTATCAGCATGAACGGCGCTTTTATTTTAGTTAGAGGCTCCGTGATCCTTTCATTGTTCCTTGAAGAATTTTGTTGAACTAGAAAAATTAAGCCGATACTTTCATGTCAGTAAAGTTGCTCTGTCCCTCTGTACAGTGTATATAAATGCATTCCATTACCCGAACTGGCTCAGTACATTAAGCTATAATAAATGGATTTTCCTATTCCATATTGCTGACAACCACAAGCAATTATGCTATTATTTCACCTTAATGCAAGTTGATCCATTCATTTTCTGCAGCTCCACAGTAAACTAAATATCAGCAAACCCATCCAATCAAGAATTATTCAACTAAAAATTCACTCTCTGCTTTTAATCAGAATGCAATTTTCCTCTCTTTCCATATAGAACTCATATATAGTTAAGTTTTCTGGCAAATATTTTTCAAGAGGAAACTTCCAGCATCAGTTCAGAATCACAGCTACTCTGGTAAGGATAGTGAAATTCACATATAAAATTATTTCAGTATGCAAAATTAAAGAGATCATAAAACCTTTTCATTCATCAGTTTCTCAACCAACGTAATTATTAGCATAGTCTTTACACAGTTAAATATATGACCACGGCCTATCCAAGAAAAATCCTGCAATTGCATAATGGTTGTGATCTTTATAAAAATCACTTTTTCTTCTCGAAATCAAGAGGACTCAAACAATTTCTCTCAGCTGCATAGTTAAAATGGATATGCAAGGACTTTCAGAGAGAAACCCTTTCGTTAGTTTTGGAGACCCTCGGCTGTCTTGGTGATAGTGGCAATCTTCCTAAAGTAAATTACAAGGGTGTTCACAAAACAAGAAGTTTCAATGCCCTTTCAGTCCTTGTTCTTTTAATTAATAATTATCCCAAAATGATCCATATTTGGCATGTGTAACATGCAATAAATATGAGTTATCTTACATTAGCAACTGAGGGCTTGAAAAACAGCGTTTGCTGAACATTTGTAGTCCTTGTAACACAACCAAATGACTGTCCTAGCTCTGAAAATCAAATAGAAATAACACAAGATGAATATCACATGATAGCTTAAAAAGTAAGAATCACCATTTCCTTCTAATCTGTAACTGTTTTAGTTACTGATTTTATCGCTAATCTTATCAATTTTGATCCAGATGACGTCATCTGTACAAATTGCAATTGGAGCTCTCTCGAACCTTTTCAGGTGCTTCCTTATCTGGTTTAACATAGCCAGATAAATACTTGAAAACTCCTCCTCTGTTATGTTGGCTAATCTAAAGTGGTCCTTGAAAATGCTCTCTCCTTTTCCGGCTCATTGGTCTCAACTTTGATTCTTGGACATACCTTGATAGAATTCATAGGATTTCAGTTTATCCACGTGTTGGATGCCCTTATATTCCTCCTCAATGCTTAATATCGTGTATCAGGGGACCAACGTACCAGAGCTTTAGGTGATCACCAGCCCAGTTACAGCAATGCTTTTTCCGTGCTACTAATAAGTACTCCAAGCATACACAGTCTCTAAGCTAGAATGTTCTTCCTTCATTGTATATTGTATAAACTCTTCTGATGTATGGCAAATTTGTTTAATTACTGGCATGGAGGCTAGTGTACAACTGCTAGTGTGATTTTTAACCGCTCTACCTAGACTTGTGAATATTATGGTGCATCTAGTCTGGAAGGTGTGTCTTATATCACATCCACAGGGAGAATTATTTCGCACCAAAACATTAACATATTGCATAAGTAACCAACCGATTTATGTTTACTTGTGCAGTATGTCATCAGACGTACGACAAATGCTCAATCGAGTCAGTTCAGCTTTGCAAACATCATATTGACAGTCCGTGTAAAAAATTCCACCAAACCATTTAACAAGGGCAGTGAAGTGAAGTGTATATCTTCACCAAAACCAATGTTGAGCACAACTCAGAAAACAATTGTCTGTTAAAATTATTTCTGAAAGCAGTGATGGACTGTATTGAACTGTCAATCAGCCTCTTTATTGAAATAGCCAATAGAAACAAGTATATACTGCTTTCCTTGTTCATTTTCCAGTTTGGAACATTTGTACGCATTGCTATTTTTCAGAGGTGTTGAACCAACAGTTTTTTGTGCTCTAAAAATTATGCTATACTGATATTGTCACTGTATGTCTAGATTCAAACATATATGTCAAACTTCGAGCATTGTTGGATGTTGACATTCTTTCAAGTAACACTTTAATAACTTCCAGTATTTGAATTGTGCAGAATCCGTAGAATCTCTCCCAAAGGGTCACAATGCTATAAACTACAACACAGGTTATATACCATGTCTCTTTAGTTGATAGAGTTGGTATAACATATTGCCCTACATGTGTAACTCTCATACATATGCCTTAGACAGCAAACATGTACACTCAGTTCCTCAGTTTGTGTTAGTAGGTTAAGGAATGTACAGACTAGGAATTAATTTAGTATTTGTTCGTATCAGAACGTTTAGTATTTATTAAACAATTCCCAACTGTTACAGCGGTAAGTCTACAGATTTACAATGCTAAAATAAGAGGTTCAATTCACCTTGGTGGACTCAGCAGATAACCTGATGTGGCTTTGCTGTAAGAAAACACACACACTCTATTAAACAGTAAAATCATCACAAATATGGATCCGTGATGTCGCTGCTAAAATAGATTTCCTGTCAAGACACACTCTTACTGTGTAGCAAAGGAGTCAATCTGTATTTCCATACAACTTTCATAGTTGGTGAAGTATGGTCGTATTGTCATATTGAAATACTACAATCCAACATACAATCGCACTTTTAGTTTCATTCTATACCCATGAGAGCACTGACTTAATTCCACTACAACTAGCAATGGTATTTGACAGGAACTTACTATCTAGTTATGGATACGCTATTTCGAGCATTTCCTCTGAAGATTCAGCTGCATCATCACACTCCTTGATCCATCTAATATTTTGATCACTTTTAGTGATAGTGGATAATGTAGTAGTCTTAAAAAGGTTTGCCATAAATTGTTAATAATTTAATGAAAACTGAAGAAAACTTAAAACATTTAAGCTAATCACTGATTGAAGCCAGTCTCAAATTGATAAAAAACAACTGCAGGACACACTTTATGTTATTGACAGGAATGATGGTTTAGCAGTGTTCCACCTTCTTTATCTCTGACTGTGTTAACCTCATATATTTTCGTTTAGATGTATTTTACTTGACTTTTACTTCACACGACAAAGTTCAAAGCAATCCATTACGAAATACCTAAGATATAATATCTTAAATTTTGATGAATTTCTTCCTGTTGTTTTGTCTTTTCATCAAAAGTAGAGAAACTTTATTTGATAGAAAAACATACTTAATTTATAAAGATTTTTCAAATTTGGTACACTGATAGATCTTTACAACGTCCAAATACTAGTATCATCTGATGTAAATATAAACCACATGGTCAAAGTTATTCAAGAAAAACCATTCAAATTTAATGAAAATATTTCCGCACGCCTAAGCAAAACTTTGCATGAGCTATCGATCTAACATTTTTACAACAGCTTCACTTAAGAGTAAAAGTGTGCAGTTTCTAGGTTTTGTGATTCAGATTAAAGACGACTAATTTATAGCAGCAAAACTATATGGTAAAACGTAATTATTAATAAAACGTGCAAATGCGTAATTATTGGTTAGACCAAGCAAACTAGATTAGTTGTTTCAAACACAGGTAGGCGGTAATTATTGATTACTCGTTGCCATCTTTTCAGCACAAATTAACTATTAGCTTATTATAATTAGTGATATTACCTCAAGTAGTTAGTATAAATAATAATATTTGTTACGGAATGGTATAGAAGTGATGACAAAAACTGATAATCTAAATTCTATGGCATTTGTATGAAGGAAGCTATTGACACTGTTTTAAAGAGGAAAAACTACCACCATATATTTTAAAGAATCTAGTTGGTTCTGTAAAATAAAGGTCTGTTCTAAATAATACGGTTGTGATCCTCAAGCTAACGTTGGTTACTATAGAATGTCACCTTATTTGATGTGATTTATTGGTGCGTATTGACAAAATGTCGTGATATATAATAAAAAATATTTTTGGTATAATAAAAATGGTGCTACCAAAAAGGATTCAGCTACAACCTACTTATCAATGTGTAGCTACCAGCTTGGTCACCACTTTTGATTTCAGTACTTTAATTTGCATACTAAATACTTTTTTAACCGCAACTTTTTCACACTTAAGGTGTTTTTAATTATAGCGCAGCTACATGTGGTATTTAACGATTACAATGTAGTCTACATTATTCTGATGAAGCATTAGCATTTTTTCGCTTGATATAGTCGCATGCTCCCAGACCCCTATAACATTATAACGAATTACATGCTGCTTGTGCTTCACACATTATGTGCTGGCTTTTGATCTCACAAATTAGAAACCTCCCTTTCAAACATTGTGCGTATGGGCCTACAGTCCATGAAACAATAACAAATTTGTTTATATTTTCAATAATGTTTCTAGATGCTACGTTCACGTTGGTTTTGGCGCAAGTTGTAAACCTAAAGTCACAAACAACATTTAAATTGAAATTCCATGCTAATGCAATTGTGTCTATGCCTAAGTTGTACAATTCTTATGTTTGGTTGTTATAATCCAAGCCTCTTGATTATTATTATATATTCATCATGATTAGCACCTCTATCTAGTAAACAATTATATTCTAAGATGTGAAAATTCAACGTACAACAAACACAATGACCTGCAAGTGAACAAAATTTTATTATTCGTCCGTTAAATAGACAGTAATTTTGATTAACGTAAGGAAATGTTTCTTCTAATTGCCATTCAACCATCCTGTTGACGGTCGCCTTTCTACTAAACAGTTTCCATTGGTATGTTGTGAACATATTTAATTAATATATTTACTTTCATGATCAGCTGGTAGTTTATGGTTAGAAATAACAGTAGTACTATCAGTTGTTGATCAGATAAAAATATACTTCTATAATACAGTTGTGATATGGAGTTTTCCATACATTGAAAGTTATTTAGATTTTATAATATTTCTAAATTACAAATACTAACAACAATGTTTTTTTCTTAATTAAAAAGGATGCTGCTGTTCAGAAGTTTTTATTTGTTTGTTTTCAACTCATAGTACATAACAGACTATGTGTTATCTCAATATTCCAGGTAATCAAACAACGCATTTTAGCGTTGCTAGTCCGGACACCAATAGCTAATCCCCAGGAAAACATTAAAAATTAAATATATATATATTTTGTATGTTTTGTATTTTGTTCATATATAAATAAGAATTTTATAGTAATGTAACTTCCTACAGTCTCATCATTCACGTTTTTCCTTTCAGTATGGCATGTTATTTGCCTGGCATTATTTTTAAAACAGAACTTGTTGTAGTGCGGTCCTTATGGTCTTTTTATCTCTTTGCTTTAATATTTAGGCCTGGCATGGCCAAGCGCGTAAGGCGTGCGACTCGTAATCTGAGGGTCGCGGGTTCGCGCCCGAGTCGCGCTAAACATGCTCGCCCTCCCAGCCGTGGGGATGTATAATGTTACGGTCAATCCCACTATTCGTTGGTAAAAGAGTAGCCCAAGAGTTGGCGGTGGGTGGCGATGACTAGCTGCCTTCCCTCTAGTCTTACACTGCTAAATTAGGGACGGCTAGCACAGATAGCCCTCGAGTAGCTTTGTGCGAAATTCCAAAACAAACAAACAAACAAAGCTTTAATATTTTCATACTTTACATATTAATATATACAAAGCTATTATAAATTCTAAATATAAATTAGGCCAAAACAGTGTGTTATTTAATCAGTGATGTCGAGAAAACCGACTTGTAGAGAAATATATATGTAAAAACGGCTCGTTTCGGTTGAGAAAATATTTTACGTAGAGGAGCGAACAACATTCACAGGTTCTCGATAACCGAAGAAGATCGAAACGTTGTTCGCTCCTCTACGTAAAATATTTTCTCAACCGAAACGAGCCGTTTTTATATATATAGTGTGTTATTTACTTTTTACTTGTTTCGTACTTAAGATGGCGCTCTATGAGGTTATTTAGTTGGAAGGCAGGTGTCAATTTTCTGCAGTTTATTATATTTAATTAAGTAAGTATTAATTATTATAAATTATGTTTATAGTTTTAAACCTATCGACTATTTATTGATTTCAGTTCTCGGGAAATTATTACTTACTATCATACGAGTTTCAAATTTTGTTAACTTTGAAGTTGAACTTGATTTAATTTAAGCCTAAATATAAGTGAATTAACATGAACAGTATGAAAGTTATAACAAGTATTACTGCCGAGGCGTTAGCGGCTGAAAAAATTACTTTCGTTTATTTTGCTTACGGGGCCTGGCATGACCAAGCGCGTTAAGGCGTGCGACTCGTAATCTGAGGGTCGCGGGTTCGCGCCTGAGTTGCGCCAAACATGCTCGCCCTCCCAGCTGTGGGGGCGTTATAATTATGGTCAATCCCACTTTTCGTTGGTAAAAGAGTAGCCCAACAGTTGGCGGTGGGTGGTGATGACTAGCAGCCTTCCCTCTAGTCTTACACTGCTAAATTAGGGACGGCTAGCACAGATAGCCCTTGAGTAGCTTTGTGCGAAATTCCAAAACAAAACATTTTGCTTACTGGCAAAGATCTGAGGATGCCAACTTTTTGTATGGTTTATTAGGTAAATAAACCTATAATATAAGATATAATAAAATATAAGATGGGTAGTTACCATGTGTACTACTCGTACTAACAATACTAGTTTAGTGACACAAACAGTGACAGTGTTACTGCTAGTTTTACACCTTGAATCTGTTTATTGTTAATACTGTTATATTCAATGCTGTCATTACAAAAGTACAAGTGAAATGCAATGCCAGAAAAACGTCTTATACAGTAAATAGACAGTAAATGAAAATTCAACTTTGAGATTAAAAATTGTGTATGTTAGTAATCCTTCTGAATCTAATACAAGGCTTTTCAAGGTGAAAATAAATCCAACTAAACATGTTATTAATATATATATGTATGTGTGTGTGTGTATCAATGCATTAAGAGTTAAGATTTCAGAGAGATCACAAACTTAAGCATTAGGACTTTCTGTAAACTGGTTGTTTGGTGAATAAATTAAAAATTAAAACAAGTGTTAGAGTATGTTTTATATATCTGCTTTATGTTTCTGTATAACAACTGTCATCTGTGAAGTGTGTTACTACATGAATTTAATACAAATTACAAAATGCTTATCTCTTTTGATATTGACATTGGAGAAAATACTAATTAATTCATAACAGACATTTTATATCAATTCATTAACATCTCTTGTAAGCATAGAAAGGGTGTCCTATTAGATGATCTTTACGTATACATAAAATTGAATGATGGCAAAGAGTCTCTTAGCTCATCTAGGTCATCCTGTATGTTAAATTACACTTTAGAATACTCAAATCCAGTTGTCCTTTAAACACAGTTCAGTTAACTGCATTCACCACATCTAAATGCTACCTATTTCAGAGGCTGACAACTCTGTTGGTAAAATAAAATTATCTCAGCTGAAGATTATTGTGTTTTCCTGTCTAAACTTGTAATATTAACTACCTCATTTGGATACCCTCTATCTCTGTACCATCCTGTCAGCTCTCCATTTAATTCTTTCCAACAGTTCAATGCTATTTCTGAGATAAGGGGCTCAAGACAACATGACATTCTCAAATGTGGCCTGACTAATAAACATTTTAGATTTGTATTCTGTGTTTCTATAAATACACCCTAAATTCCAGCTTGCTTGGATGACTTAAGATACTGATCAACTAGGACATGACCATCATCTCTAAAATATCCTACATTAGCTACATTCATCAGATTTATGTGTGACAGGAATAGCAGTACAAATTCCTTGAAACTGAAATTTTCCCCATGCTTGGGTATGGCTAATTACTGGCATTTACTAATTGATTAATAGATGGTCCCCATTAAATGATTAATAGAATGTTACTCAAATTGTGTATCTAAGTAAAAAATTAAAACATTTGCAGTGATTGTTGTCATCTAATGTTTCCTTCTAGTCAGTGGAACATTACCTTAATAGCTGTGCCATAACAAAAACAGTGTGAGTAGGTTTGAAGGTAGTGGCAATGTAACCTGAAATTCTCTAGTCATGGCCTACACTTCCAAATCACCAAGCTGAATAAACTATGTAAAAAAAAGGAACTCCTCACTAGCTGTGATTCTAATTAGACCTCAGATTGGTCAAGAGATGGATCTATTGAAATGTCAAAACTTCCTATATTTTAAGTCATTTTCCTACAACTCCTGTATTTCATAGAAAAAAATGCTTGGCCAATCTGTTTAAAGTAGCATGAAAGGTAATAAAGTTACAAGTACAGTGTAAGGAAATGGGTACATATAGTAATTGCAACATCTTGATATGTTTCAACATGTAAAATTGTGTAAGCATCAATTTTAACGAAAACAGACTGATGGGAATCAGGATAAAATGCACAGCTTTTTGCCAAATTATTTTCTAAAGTAAGTTATTTAAGTCACCTGTTTGAAATATAGCTCATACATGGCTATGGCAGATGAACCAACTTACACAAAAACTGTTGATTTAAATAAAAAAAAAAAGATAAACTTTTTATTTTGGTGTGTTCCATGACCCAAAATTAAATTGAACTGTTTTGCACTGGATTACAATTTCTGTATTTGCTTTCATGAAGCAAAAAATATAATTAATCACTAACTGTGTTTGTTATTCACTGACAAAAACCTTCTGGTGAGATTATTATTTTTTGTGCTCTACAAGTGAATTTTTTTTTATCTTATTTGAGTATGAATTTGTTTTCATTATTTACTGCCAGTAAAGATCTGCAACACTTTTGCAGTAAAATTAATATCTACTGTAACAGTACTAAATACATGATTTATAGACTCTTCAGTATTGGTTTATCTACAGAACTGCTTAACCAAAGATCAACCAGGAATAGAAAATTCAGAAAAAATGGAAATAGAAAACCAGAAAAGAGAAGTAAACAATTTTTAACAATTAACTAATGACCAAATGTCTGTCTTAAACTTAGGTTTAAATTTTGCTTTCAAATGTAGTTCTGTACCAAGTGAACTAATAACTGCCACCACTGAAACTAACGTCAACAACTTTAAATTATAGTTAAACTGAAAAATTCAGTCAACATATTTTCAACCCTTCAAATATGCAAGAAGAGTATGCATGAAAGTAACCTAAATAACAAAGAAATAAAAGTTTTTAAATTAAGGTGTGATAGTAAAAAATATTCAACTAGAGCAGATAAAGGTAGCTGTATGATAGAATTCATTTATAAATCCCATTATTGATGTGAAGTAAGTTCACTGCTGTATGATGGCTTGTATACTTTACAAACAAACTATTCAGCTGGTCAAGATTTTACCTACATAAAATAACTCGTTAAAGCACCCACTCTTACAGCTAACCAACTATTCTATGCTTTTCCAAAAATACAAAAGAAGAAATTGCCATACATGTCTAGCATAGGCTAGGCTATACAAAATGCCACTAAATTTGTAACTATCAAACTTGCTCTTTTCTTAGAGACTGTTTCTCTCTTTAAAATTCCAGAGACTTCATGAACATAATCTATAATGTATCCTAGATGTATCTTTTAACATAAATTGCCTGTTTACTTCTGTACCTGCAGAACAGGTCCTAATCTATTTAAAACCCAAATGGGAATGAACAGACCTTGTTCCTACTAATATAAACCATCTTACTAGCTTAACTAAATGCTGTGTGAGTAACACTTACTTTACCTATGGAGATAACTTCTACAAACAAAACACTAGTTCAGCTATGTGATATTCCCTTTCTCCTTTACTCAGTGACACATACATGTCTGTGTTCAAAGAACTTTTTGGATATTCTTTCACACATGTATGTAAAAAAAAAACTAGCTATGTTACATGAATGATATATGTAGCATATGACAACATGGTAGAAACAGCATTCTCAACCTTTAACCTTTACATATGAAATAGAATCTGAAAACTTCCTTCTCTTTTTATTTGTTAAAGTTATGAGAGATAACAAGAAAATGATCACCAACGTACAAAGGAAAACTTGTCTGTATCCACACCAAAGATCTAACCACCACCTGTCACAAATTTCTACCTACTGTACTCGCAAACCATGTAATAGAATTCTTTACTTGCAAAATGGGCTTAGACATTGAACTTAACTAGTTAAAAAATGTTGCTGTATCTAGAGGTTTTACCCTGATATTTCATAGACAGAGTTTATATTGAATTCAAAAATTACAAATAATTCTACACTAATTCCAGCCTTTCCTTTATCAGTAACAAATTTCTTATATTCCTTTTGTTCCTAAAATGTTCTATTTATTTAATAACTTAAAACCTGAAGTAAAAATTGTATATAACTCCTCGCATAAGTGCTCTGTTACCTACTTTAAAGCTCTAAAGAACAAACGAAAAACATGACATATATGACATAAAATGTGATTGTGGTAAGAAATATATTGGATAAATTGTCCAGTCTCTCAAAATTAGACAACATCAAAACCAAATGTGTAGAGGATATTTTAAAATTCTGCCTTGAAAAGCATTGAAATTATGAAAACAGGTGTTTTATCTTTAAACTTTGATGATTGCCCTAGTAACAGGGATATTAGCAATGTCTCACCAGGTTTGGGAAAAAAAAAGAATTTCTTACTCAAATATTTTTTATATAGTCTACCTTTTTATTTTATATTACTTTTTAAAGATATCTTGAAAGTTAGTGTTAGGTTTGTTAAGTGAGAACTTAATTATGTCAGGAAAATTGCTTCAAAAGATTGTTTCCAAGTGAGAATCTAAGTTGGTAATTTGGTAATTACACGTTGTATTTTCAAGATGACAAATTACACATTGTTCCAAAAAATCTGGCACTTTGTTGCATAAAATTGACATCTCATTAGAAAGAAATGGTTTTATTTCAATGAAACAATTGTCAAACACATTTTTCAGTCAAATACAAGAAACTAAAAATTTTCTAAAAATGATTGGAAAATACAAACATGTATAAAAAAAAATTGAACACAAAACATTCCCTTTGTTTTCTATGAAGATTATGCTGTGATTCATTGTATTATTTTTCCAGCTGTAGATGTTTGACACTAATATAAATGTTTTGTTAAGTATATGAAAAAGTATTTTTTATTGAATTTTGGCCAATGTGGTCTAGTCTTGGTGATGAGTTTTAGCATTGATGAACAGGTCTCCTGGGCAGTGACTTGTTCAAATGTTATTGTAAAACCCCTTAGTTTTCATGCTGGTTCTGCAAAATCTCATCCTGCACTTTGGAACCCATGGGTACGTTATAAAAGTGGCAGTCAAACACTACTTTCGATTATAGTGTTCCAAAAGTTGGTTATGGATGCTATTAAATAGTTGCATTCTTTCTAGTTTGCTGCTTCAAAATTAAGAATTGCTAGTGCATCAAATCTTGCATGGCTTTGCTCAAATACTCTAATCAATGCCTTTGAGAAAACACTTGGGCAATTTCTGTTTGTATTTTCTTCTGGTTTGTATAATGGACTTAATAAGAAAAATGTAAAAAAAAAATAATAATAATAAAGTAGTTTGAATTTTATCATAAATTTTAGGCCACTTGTTTCTATTGCTTAAGTCCAAGTTTGTGTAGTGGTTAACATGTTAAGCTGTAAATTAAAGGGCCCAAATTCAAGCTGTAATTCTACTGAATATAAAAATTGTAATCCACATTCTTAGCTATGGATGCAATAAAAATGACAGTCATTTCTAACATTTGGTTCATAGAGCTAAACAGTGTCATTGTTGCCCTGGATGCTGCTAACTAGGTTATCTGCACTAGTTCAGTAGTTTAAAATAAAGATCATTACACCTGAACCGTCTCATAGCTTCTGATCTATCATTTAGCCCACTTGGTACCTATTGTTATTAATGCATTGTGTGTAACTTAAGAAAACCATGGTGTGAAGTAGTAAACAGAATGGTCTTTGGTTTTAATAAAATCCATACTTTTGTTAACGTAATTATTCAGGGCTTCAGTTTGGTATATTTTATGGTAACCAGATGAATAAGTAGGGTCAAAAATGTACCAACCCATCATTTCAATGCTGAACAGTGTCTTACTGATATATAAAATGTGTTTACCTGATGGTATTTTTCATAAATTATGTTGAATCCATCAAAGCATGAGTCAAAATTATGAAATGTTTATTTTAAAAAATAATGCAGGTATTAACATTTCCAGATAATGTCATTTATGTTTAAAAAAAAGTTGTATCACCAAAAATTAACTTTACCAATGTTAATAGGCTGAAAGCATTAGCTAAGTAAGCTTGATAGAAGACAGGATGTACTGTTTATTAGGGTATTTTAATAGTTGAAATGAAAGATTAACAACGTTTTAGTATTTGGGTTTTTTCTATGGTTATATTGTGTTTATTTGATTTGCAGTGCTGAAAAATATGTGAAGGTGATTTTTTGTATTCTTTGAATCTTGTTTCCATTTTTCTACTTGTTTTTCCAATATAGAAGTCGTAGCAGTTATAACATTGTATTTTATAAATAATGTTGGTGTTGTGTTTTTCAGTGTAGTTTTTTACCTGGTTTTTTAATAAATTTGTTATTAAATTGAATGTCGTATTTTGTTACCAGTTTTTGCCAAATGTTGGTTATTTTTCTCTTGGTGTTGGGAATATATGGCATGCAGCAGTAGATGATTTCATAATTTTTTTAATTTGTGAGATATATTTACTTTTGTTAGTTGATTTTGTCTAGGTGTGTGTGTATAATGTTTTCTAAGGTTTGTAAAAGAAATTTGTTGATGAAGTATTGTTTTATTTTGTCTAATTTGATGTTAATTTTGTCTGATGAGCATAGTTTTATGGCTGTGTTTATTTGGTTTCTTAGTAGGTTGAGTTTTTGTTTTCTTTTATGTGCTGAATCCCAAGGAATATTTAGTTCAGAATGGGTGATTTTTCGGTGGATTTTGATTTTAAATTTTGTATCTGTTCTTGTAATTTTTAGGTTAAGAAATGATATTTGATTGCTTTTTTTCTTGTTCACATGTGAAGTTAATGTGATTGAAAAAATTGTGTTCTGTAGAAATGAATCCTGCAATCGTGTCGTCTACATAACTGTCCCAGTATAGTGGTGGATGTAATACTGTGTTAATTGCTTGCGTTTCAACTTGTGTCATAAAAATATTGGCTAGAACTGGTGATACTGGTTGCTCATGCTTAGGCCATTTGTTTGTATGTAGTTGTGGTTGTTGAACATGAAGTTTGTCTTCATTGTGGTGAATTCTATGAGGGTTGCTAATTGGTTGCTGGGAATATCTATTGATGAGTTAGGGTCTCGGATGTAGAGTTCTAAGGCTATCTCGCAGGCTTCAGTGGTAGGAACTTCTGTAAAGAGGGATATGACAATGAAACTGGCCATTAAAGCTTTATGACTAAGTTGATTAAGGTTAGACTTGAAATTAAAATAGTCTGATGAATGAGCTGGCTGATGTTACATGGGAGGGTGCCCATGCTATATATTTACCAAGATTGTAATTAAACAATTCATATGTGGACATTATGGGTCATAGTGGACAATCTGGTTTATGAAGTTTGAGGATGCCGTGTATTTGTGGTGTGCGTGAGTCAGTTTTGTGTAGGTAGGAATAGTGTTTTTGAAATTGTGTTGGCTTTTTCATTTTTAGTAGTATTTTGTTTAGTTGGATTTATGTGTATTGGTTTAAATTTGTTTGTGTCTGATAGGATGTTCATTTTTTGGATGTATTCATTCGTGTTCCTTATGACTATAGCGTTTCGTTTATCTGCTTTTAGAAATTTAATGTTTTTCTTGTTTTAGGTTTTTAATGGAATTAATGTCTCTTCATAAGGCTGTTTTTTAATTTTCTGTTTTGTAAAATTATGTTGATGGTTTTGCAAGAAAATTATTTGAAAAAATTGTTTAATATATTTTTAAGTGTTTCTGGAATATATAAATTTCTAATATTTTTCTGGGAAGTTTGGCTGTTTCATGTCAATAAAATTGTTGAAGTTGTCTTCTTTCTTGTTGATTGTTTTTGGTTGTTTTTGTTTTCTGTGGAAAGTATCAAAAGTCTTCTGGCTAGGTCTTCTACACATGTTTTAATTTCTAAGGTTGGAATGTACTTAGGTGCTATTACAAAGTTGAGTCCTTTGTTAAGTAGATGTATCTCATCTGTGTTTAACTGTTGGTCGGATCTTTCTCTACCCACACCAACCGTTTTTGCATGTATAACTTTAAATACCACCTTAACATTGTTTAAAAAAAGGATGATAGTCTAGCAAAATATTTATCAGATTACTTATTACTTTTGGATTTTTTCTTGCTTCAGGTTTTGCATACATACACACATAGAGCTTTCTCTACTCATACCAGTCGTTTTTACATATATATTTTTTCTCTACAAGTGGGTTTTCTTGTCATCAAGGTATTTAACATTCTTTTGAAGTACAACTTTGAAGAGAATTACATATACAGTATTTATGCCTCCACAAAGGGGCATACTGTTTTTCTGTTGTTTCATCTTTCAAACATTTTTCATGTAATCTCCATTTCTTCATTTCAGAGGTTTTGGTCAATTACTCAGTCTTGGTTTGGCCAATTTTCATGGTATTTAGTACAAAAATATTTTTCTACAAGCAACACACTGTTGAACACAATATGTTAAATCTGCCCATTTTATTATAAGGACGAGGTCAAGGTACCATAAAAAGCATAGTTTTAGGCTCTTTTTGACAATTATGCCATCAAAATTTTGTCAGTTTACATGTGATTTTAGTACAAAGATACTTTTTTTACAGAAATACAGAGAATTTAGGAAATTGTCTTCTGCTCAGTTTTCAGTGATGAAAGCACAATTTGGGCTTCTGTGAAGTGTTCAATCTATGTCAACGTGGGGTATGAAGATATCTTCTTGCAAGTTCCAAACAGTGATATAGGTGTTTCAGATTTTTTCTGTGTTTTTCATGATCCGTCAAAGGGTACAAGATTTTTCTTACTTTAATCTTACATATACTCCATAAGTCAAGCAGCCAAACTACTAAGCTTCTTTTGTAGACAAAACCAACATAACAATATTGTTTAAATGTTTCTTACTGCATGTAGATTGACAGTTTGTGAATGAAAGTAATATCTATGTTTGTGCATCCTAAATTTATCAGGTTCTGTAGTGTATTCCAGTAAAACTTACAGCACTCTTTCTCCTAAAGTTGTACTAGTCAGAACTCCTAAAGTTGTACTAGTCAGAATAACATTGTAAATTTTAAAAGATAAATCAAACTATGTTACTAATTTAAGAATTTTTGTTTACAATGTTCACCTCAATTTGAACAAAAACAACAAAATTGGTACCCATCATTAACATACTCTGACTTTTATCATGAGTTTATAAGCATTCAGCATACGAAAGTAACAAATGTATATAGTTTTTATTTCAAAGCATAGACGTGTATGAAATTTTTATTGTTAGGTGTGTCAAACTTTTAAAATAATTTTTTAAGGAACAAAATGTGAGGTATATATAAAAAAGTGTGGCTTTTAGGACCTTATTAACATATTTTGTATATAACAAGCTTAGAAGCAACATACCATGCATATAATTTTGCAATTTTAATACAGTTAACTTTGTCTGCAGTTTCACAAAAAAATATATTTATTAAATAAAACCATTACCTATTATTATATGAAAATTTAATTTTATTAGGTATTTCATCTCAGTAGGTCAGCAGTAATTTAATTGGCTTGCAATGATAAAATAGGCTGTCAGTTCCCTATGGTGTATAGAGTGCAGGAAGCCAGTTATGTAGTTTTGTGCCAGGAAACAACTAATTATATCAAATTTTACAAATATTTATTTTATTTTTGGACGAAATGCTTTATATTCATGGGCCTTCAATTTTGTTTGGAATGTCACATACCACATTCTGGATCTACATGTTAGGTCTTCTAATTGTTTCATGGATTATAACATTTCCATCGTTACAGTTTCTGTGCACAGCATGTAGAATAACTCACACATGAACTGATAAAGAACTTGTGGTTTACATTAAATTTGTCACAAATTAAAATAATGTTCAATGTCTCAAAAACAGGTGAAAGATTTTTCTTACTTTAATGTTACATATACTCCATAAGTCAGGCAGCCAAACTACTAAGCTTCTTTTGTAGACAAAACCAACATAACAATATTGTTTAAATGTTTCTTACTGCATGTAGATTGACAGTTTGTGAATTAAAGTAATATCTATGTTTGTGTATATAAGCTTAGAGATACTTATCCTTCACATGTATAAGTCAGAGTACCAGGATTTGGAATTTTCAGTGTTTCCTCATAAAAATTAACCAAATAGCATTTTTCAAGATCACAAGAACTGATACACAATTCAAAACAGAAATCCGTAGAAAAATCACCCATACTGGACTATATATTCCCTAAGACTCAGCACATAAACCATAACAAAAACTTCATATATTAAAAAACCAAATAAACATAGCCATAAAATTATGCTTACCCAATAAAATTAACAGTGAAATCAACAAAATAAAACAACACTTCATCAACATCAAATTTCCTACGAACAACAAACTATAATAAATCCCAAGTTACAACAAACTACAAAACTTAACACTGCTGCATACCATATGTTCCTAATATTAGCAAAAAAATAACCAACATTTGGAAAAAAACTTGTCACAAAACACAACATTTCAGTAAAAAAACAAAAACAGATTGATTCAAAAACCAGGAACAAAACTAAAGTCAATACACCAACATTATTTATTAAATACAATACAACAACTGCCACAACTTCTGTATTGGAGAAACAGGCAGAAAAATGGAAGCCAGATTAAAAAAAAACAAAAACACCTTCACACAATTTTGAACACTGCAAATCAAATAAACACAACATAACCATAGAAAACACCTAGATTATTAAGTAGGGAAACAAATACAAGTAAATGCAAAATCAAATAAGTCCTACTTATACAAGAACTAAAACCAAAATTAAACCAGTATAAAGGAACATCTTTATACCTATACTAATTAATAAACTAACATCCAACTGCAATGCCCCATACAATCTTGTACCCCTTTATACTCTTATCCTTAGATTTGTCCAGCAGTGATCACTTGCAAACTCTCATTGTTAACCTGAAGATGACCTAGGTAGGTTGAAACATTGTTTTCTGCTTTATTAGTAAAAGTGTTAGTACAAATACCAGCCATTCTGAGGCACATTTTTGCTTCAAGAAATGTGGTTTAAGTTCTATTTGTGCAATCATCATGTGTAACCATTTACAATCTACACCACCCAATCCATTTCATATTCAGCTCATATAAATGTAGTACCAGTGTCACTGTATTAAACAATTTTAAAGTTTTCAAAAAAATAACAGAATTTTGGAAAGCATAACGTGTTAATATTCTGAAGTAACTTGGATATCTTTATAATACTGTTTGTTTGCTTTTTATTTGTAGCTGTGAGAATTATCTAAACATCATATTTTATTGAGAATTGAAAAACATTCACAGAAAACCAAAATTAATTCAATAATTTGAGCATTAATTACTTGAATTTGTGTGCAAAATTGAAGGAAAAAATAGTTTAGCCTAACAATGTGATGTTTCCAAATTTACTTAACTCTGCATACTGTAGTTCCTTCATTTATGTTGGATGTACTTGTTATGAGCAGTTCATTCACTGCTATCAATTTGCATTTTTATACATTGAAAATCAGTATTTATGGAGATGTACAATTTTGTTTGGTGAAATATCTAACAAGTCACTTCTATATTTACTTCAGTGCACAGTTTAGGAACCAATAAATAGCTACTTGCACATGCTTGCAGTATTTTTTGTTTTGATTATATTTTGTATCCAAATAAATTGCTTTAAATTTATGGCCACTCTGAAAGAGGAACAAGTAGATTTACTTTATATAGAGTAGGACTAGATTTTCTTGCCAGATGCTAAAGTGTAGAACAGTTTGCTTGGTAAGGAGGATAATCCCTTTTTTTTGTAGTACAACAAAGACTACATGTTGCAAATTGGATCAGAAAAGATTCTTAAAAAGTATTAAACTCCAGGGATGTGGGATAGAAATGCGTGTGGCCTTTTTGGGCTGTGTGTGGGATAATGAATCACTGTGCAGGTTTGTTTGTTTTTTTTCTACATATTAAAAGGAAAGTAATTAAATTTGTTCTAAATTTTAAATTAATTTTGTGATCATAATACAAGATTTATCATTAGTGAATAAGTAACCTTGTAACAGATCTCTATATTGACCTCTGCTACTAATCTCATTTAAAGAATTACTCATTAGTTTAGCAATCTGATTGTTAAGAATATTGGATTTGTACATTTGTTCATTTGCCATTGACAATAACTTTTTTCTCATGGAGTGTTTCTTTAGGTAACTCTCTAATTAAAGGTTGGATTGGATGGAATCCACTCAACTCAGAGCCACAAAATTGTTCATGACAATAATTATACTATGATTTTTGATAATGTATGTACACATGATTACAAAATTTTACAGGTCATTGGTAAATATTACATGGCTTTTATACACAAAATATTAGGTTTTTGAGTTAAGTTTTAAGATTTTTAATTAAAGTTTTTCTTGTAAAATTTGTTCTTTCCAAATGTTGACTATCTCGCATGCAGAATAGTTTTCATTTTAAAATGTAAAATACTTTTGTGCATCAAAAATTTTTTTTAATTTTGCATTTTAAGTCTCTGCAACATCTAGGTAATTATTAAATGTTTTTAAGAAAGAAGCATTATATTTTCTTTTACTTTCATTATTGAATCAGAATCTTTATTCATGTTCAGTAAATTTGACTGATCTTATTACTGCCATAAAACATTAAAAAATAAATTTGTCCTTTTTTCCTTCATAGAATGACTACAAGTTATAACTTAAATACAAATGTTTAGTCTAAATAGCATAAGTGTCATTTATATATACTTAACATCAGAGAAGTTACAATGGCTCTTTGCATGTGCACTTGTGTTACCACATCCAAGAATATAAAACTAATGATTACAAAGTAACCTGACTTGGCTGATTTAGTGTACAAGTGTTTTGTAAAATAGTCACATTTCAGTTATAATACATTATGTATGTATATACATTATTACTATTTACAAATAAGTTTTTAACTTATTTTTCTTGAAGCATAGAATAACAGATAAAGAAGTAAAGCAAACAATTACCTCTTATAGATTGCTAACCCTTAAGAAATTTTTTAACGTGGAGGATGTGAAATGAAATAATTTTTTTTTTTAGATTTTGTACATATATAATTTAAATAACCAAAAAATCATAAATTTATACCATAGAATTTCATTATAATTTCAAAAGTTTCATATGTTGTATTTGTGTCTAAAAAATATGAAATTTCAAACAGGCTAAAGACTTGACTTACCAGTGCAAAGGTTTATCTCAAAAGAAAGAGATAATGTTATTATGTTTGAAAATGACTGAGAAAACCACTTGAAGGATATTCTGAGCTTTCAAGTAGTTTTTCACATATCATGTGTATATAACTGTATATAACGGACTATTTCCAAAAATGGATAGAGGTGAGCAAGGCCACTGTATTTAACTCGTAACATGAGCAATTTTCATTTTATATTATTGCTTATCAATATCAGTAATTTGAGTTCTTAATTTGTACAAAGCTATAGACTTTGTATTTTGACATCACAAATATCTAATTTGAACTAGAACAGCATAAAACATGCAATATGACACATAAAAATTGAGGTTTAGGATTTTTTTTCTAATATTTAGTTTTAAATTCAAAAATTAAAGAATGTATGATATGAAAAGTTGAATCGTAATCTACAATTTGTTGCCAAAGTTAATGATATAAATTTAAAATAGTAGTTCAATAAAAGTTTAAGTCAGTAAACCAGATGATGTGGCTAATGGAAAAGGTTAAATGTTTGCAAGAAAAATAAATGTAAGTGGAGTACTTCAACTTCCTGTAATATATCCTTTTTTGTATACTAAGGAAACAGTGTCATTTTTAATGTTTGACAAGTGCATGATTTACATGAAGATGAGTTTTGATGCATACCACAAGTAAATATATACATTAAGTGTGTCTGGATACTTGGAACACACAAATGCAGATTGTTAAAATCTGTTCCTATATTTCACTCAGATCACAGACTTGTATATAAAGATATTGGTTTAAAAGGTGATCTGTGAGAATTGTTTGAATATAAATTACTTTTAATTAAAGTAGGTGTCTTCCTAAAAGTGAAAAAAGGATGACATTGAAGTAGAAACTTAATTCTTTCTAATGATGTAGAGGCTAAAACTGGGAATAAGTGGCACAAGTTTAAGAAGTTTTCCAAATTCATGGAAGATTATCAAAATTACAGGAATTTAGACAAAATACGTACAGTACTGTGCAAAAGTCAAAAAGTCAAAAATTAGATTTAAGGCTACTTTCAAAGAACAGTGGAAGTTAAATCACAGAAGCATCAGTTTTCTTAATCTTCATATTTATTACATTAAAAACTCAGTGGAAGTAATTGCGTGTCCCCCCTCTGCTTTAAAAAGTGCAAAAAAATGTCTTTCAGGCATTGGGGGGTGATTGGAGCTGCCCTGGAAGTTATAAGTCACTTAGCTTTATAAATTCATTTAATAATATATTTAAATAAAATTAATATGGATATACGACAAAAAAAATTTCTTACTTATCTCTTGTTTGTTTTTTGAAGATGTTATTGTTATTTGAATTACACAGATTTTCAAAACTTTTAATGTGATCTCATATAACAAATTACCTATAAAAGTCACGTTGATAGGGGTTGAGAAAAGAAGAATTGATTATATTGTAGATGGTTGGATGTGAGAAAGCAAAGGTGGTTATGTATGAGGTTCTGTCAAACTGGTTGCCAATTACCAGTTGTGTGGCTCATGGATCAGTGCTTCAGCCTTTTCATTTTCATGAATGTTACAGATATTTATAAGGGTGTAACTAGTAAATGCTGATGAG
Source organism: Tachypleus tridentatus (assembly GCF_004210375.1). NCBI lineage: Eukaryota > Metazoa > Arthropoda > Merostomata > Xiphosura > Limulidae > Tachypleus > Tachypleus tridentatus. The sequence goes on along the minus strand of NC_134831.1, from coordinate 35,151,690 downwards.
GATGTTAAGGTATCACAGAATGACTTGAATCAGGTGATAATTTGGACTGATGTTTAACAAGTGGTCTTTATTTATAATCAATTCAACATAATGTATCGAGTTCATCATGGTTTGGATTACACATTTAGAATTGATTGGAACTTATTTAATAGTGTGACTTGAGAATATTGATATAGTAATGGTTGAGTCACTGAAGTCATTGAAACAATGCTTTGTTGTCAGTAGTAAAGCTAAAGAATTTTTGTATGAATGTATAGATGTTGATTACCAGTCTATATAGCAGTTTCAAGGTCTTGGAATAATATTCAGTGATGTCGAGAAAACCCACTTGCAAAGAAAAATATATATGTAAAAATGGCTCGTTTGGGTTGGCAAAACTGGTAACAAAATGACATTCCAGTTAATACCAAATTTATTCAAAAACCAGGCACAAAACTGAGGCTTATACTATGTAAAAAATACACTGACAAACACCACACCAACATTATTTATAAAATACAATGTGATAACTGCCACGACTTCTATATTGAAGAAACAAGTAGAAAAATGGAAACCAGATTCAAAGAACATAAGTCACCTTCACACATTTTCGAACACTGCAAGTCAAATAAACACAACATAACCATAGAAAACACTCAAATATTAAATAAAGAAACAAACATAAACAAATGCAAAATTAATTGTACAACTCAAGCCCAAAATAAACCAATACAAAGGAACACCTTTATACCTACATTAGAAATATAACAAATAGTAATAATAAAATAAATAAAATTATATATTCAAACATCTAAGCACACCCTCTACATTCCGACACTCAGTTACACAACCCCTTTCAAACATGTGGTCAGCTTCCAGTCAATTACCACTTCCTTTCTTTGTGAACCTGACGATGACCTAAGAAGGTCGAAACATTGTTCGCTTCTCTACATGAAAAATTTTCTTAACCCAAACGAGCTGTTTTTACATATATATTGGAATAACATGTATGATTTTGATTTCCTTATCTAAGAAAGGGTACTGATTTATTGGAAAGGGTTCAGGGTAGAGCTATTACGGATGTGATTTTTTTTATTATAGTTTAACAAGATTATCTGGGGACACACTGTGGTAAAAACCTCTGACATTTTCAGAATAATGTGAATGAACACAAGTCTAAGATTTGTAAAAGATGGATGAGGCTCCCACTAAGACAATTTTAGTCCTCTAATGACTGGTGGAAAGAGTTGCTTTAGCAGTGATGGGGCCCACACTTTACAGGGCTTAAGAGAGAAATTGACAAATTTCTGGAAAATAAAGGATATGTGTGCAAGACAGCCTTGATTGAGTTCCCTGCTAGTACAGCAGTAAGTCTACAGATTTACAGTGCTAAAATCAGGGTTCAATTCCCCTTGGTTGGCTCAGCAGGTAGCCTGGTGCGGCTTTGCTATAAGAAAAACACAAACACACATCCTTGAATGATCAAATGGTTCTGTGTTAACCATATGATATCATTTGGTTGAATTTTTCAGAAATATTTAAGTTTTGATGTTATTGCAACATCTACTTGGTAGTTGTGTCTAGAAAACATCATGCTTACATTTAAATGTAATATGGTATATCTGGCATAGTATTTCTAAAAACCTCTAAAAAACCTAGCTTCTTTTGGGCAGCTGAAAGAAAATCTTGTATCAAGGTTGTTTTACTGATTTTGAGAGCTTCACCAAAGAATCAGTATGACTTCTTTTCAGTTTCCAGAGTGGAGCTCATATTTTTCCCAACTTAAAAAAATAGAAATTTCACTAATATGTTGTTGTATAAGTGTAAAATAATTGTTAACTTTGCTTCAGGCAAAGCATGGCCAGGTGGGTTAAGGAATACGACTTGTAATCTGACAGTTGAGGGTACATATCCTCATCGCACCAAACATGCTTGCCTTTTCAGCTGTGGGGCATTATTATGTGACGGTCAATTTCACTATTCATTGGTAAAAGAGTAGCCCAAGAGTTGGCAGTGATGATTAGTTGCCTTCCCTCTTGTCTTACACTGCTAAATTATGGACAGCTGGCGAGATAGCCCTCGAGTAGCTTTATGAAAATTCAAAAACAAAACAAACAAACTTTGCTTCAACGATGTAGTACAAAACAAAATGTATAATTTTTGTAAAACTCTATTATGTTTCCCCAATTAACAATAATAAGTTTTTAATCATTTTATAGCTTATTTGTTCCTTTTAAGGTTTGTGTCACTTTATTTATCCAGACTTTTTAATTTCAGAGCTTGCAAGTTGTGGTACCAGCTTACCCGTTCTAAAACACTCTGGAGATTTGTAGATGCTACAGATATCAAATTAACAACTCAACAGTTAACAAAGCTTGTTTCCAGACTGACTACAGCAGTTAACCATCTTTACATATGTGGTCTGGTGTTAAATGAGGTACCATTTCTCACTCCTGGTCTCATAGCCGAGATTTCCAGAAACTCTCCAGACCTTCAAACCCTTGTTATAGAAGGTGCTTTTGTTGCTAAACAAATCAACTGGACAGATATAACAATTCAAGATCTGCCTCCAAAACTGAGAACACTTTCTTTACGTCGATCATTCTTTCATGCAGATCAGCTCTTCTGTTGTACTGATTCACCTTCTGGTCCTCAACTGAAATGCTTAGATGTCAGTCATTGTTGGTGTATTTCTGACCATGACATGCCATTCTTCACAAAACTTTCAAATTTACAAGAACTTTATCTTGAAAGTTGTGACTACATCAGTGATGATGGAGTATTTATGTTTGTAGGTAGGTTAGAAACATTAACAGTTATTGATATTGAAGGTACAAACATTTCAGATGATACTCTACACATTATTTCAGAAAGGTGCCCTAAACTGGAGAAGCTGTTTTTAGGAAAAACATGGGTTACAGATAGAGGCATAATGACCCTGTCAGACAAAGTATTCCCATCTTTGAAAATGTTGTGTCTAAGTAAAACAATGGTGACCATCACTGGAATAAAATATCTTTGTGAATCCCAGAAGACATTGAAATGGCTGAAAATTAGTGAAAGCAAACTTTTGTTACAAGATGTAATGAGTGTATTACCTTTATGTAAAGTATATAGGAAACAAGTTACTCATCTTTCCTCCCCAGAGAGTGACATATGTGAACATTTTTTGGAAAAAATGTTTCAATTAATGCAATCAAGTACCATCACTTGAAATCTAAAACTGTAGGTAATATAGGCATTTCTAGGCTTATGTACTGGAAATCTTAATATTTCATCCCTTCATTTAGTATTGGAAGAATGTTTACATGTGGAATATTTTTGGTTTGTTTGAGGTGACATGTATGCAAGGTTTTGAAGTTGTATACATGCAGTTGTTACATGTATTTTGAAGTTGTTACATATATTGACAGTAATTTGTAAATGTGATGATTTAGTAATGCAAAAAAGTATTTAATCACATTTCAACAAGATATGGAAAGGATAAGAAAAACAAGAGTTAAATTATAATAGCTCCAATTCTTTGCTGTTCTCAGTCATATGAGAATTAAAAATAACACAAGTCAGTTGTATCTGTATCAGCTTGGTGGATTAGTAGGTGATCACTGTAAGTGTCAAGGAAGTTAACTTGCATGTAATTGATAAATATATACACATAATGATTGTGTCAGGAGTTTGAGTAATGTCTGTTGATAGTATACTCGTTGATTGATCAAATTATTTAACATCAAAAGAAACAGAGCTGATTGAATAGTGAAATTTACCATTAGATTAATCATCAGGCTCATTCAATTATTCTCATATAAGAACTATTTAACTGGTACAATTGAAAACACTCATTTTGATTAGTTAATTATTTTTGTGAGTCACGACCCGAGGTGATAATAAGATAAGCATCTTTGTATTAATCAAAAAACAGTAAGAATTAGAAATAATTTTCAGAACATTAAGTGATTCATTTGGGTTTTGGATAAATCATTTATTTTACCTGACAATAATCAGTATCTATAGGTAATTAATTATATTTATTAACTGAGTTAACTTTCCAACTCTAGAGTCATATCAGTACTTTTGCTGTTGCTAAAAGTAGGATAGGATTCACAATCAGTTTCCTATTGATGGAAATGGTAGTCTATGATGGAGTTGTAGATAGTGATTATTTGTTTATGTTAGGGTTATACACTTTCAAGTGTATGCACTATAGTCTGTGATCCAAAACCATCTTTCAAGTTTCTGCTTAGAATTGGGTGATTTAGTGGAATTTGAATACTGATTAATTTATGGGCTCAGTAATTTGTAACTAATCTGTTATTCTCTTGTAACACTTTGAATAATCAGAAACATTAATTTCTGAAAGTTGATTATTTTTACATCATTAATTTTCTGCATCCTGGTTCAGTCATTTTGACCAACTATATAATCATAAAACTTGCATATAATAACTCTTATTGTAGTAAATTTAGTTGTACAAAATTGCAAGCTTTTAGTAAACATTAAGTTTGTCATTAAAAAGAAATAGATTTTTTAATATTATTTTACTAAAGATTTGTGTGTGAATTTACAAATCCTTTAATGAATCAGTCTGAGTGAAAGGCAGTTTTCATACTAATAATAAAATAATTCTCTTTGAACTTACGGTTTTCATATTTTATTTGCATAATCTTTAGATCTTCCTAAGTGAGTATCAAAATTTTTGATAAAGGTTATACTTTAACAATGTATAGTGAAATGAAGAATTGAAAAATACATTTAAAAATCAAAACATTTTCCTTCTACTATGATTGTAAATTATGGCAATTATTTATCAGGCAGGCTTGCATTTTGTAATATTTTGACACCTGTTTTCTGTTTACTGCTTTATTAGAGTATCTTCAAACTGTGACAATCAACATATTCAGAAGGAGAACATAGGGTAAACAAAGTATCTGGTTTTATTGCATGGTGTCAAACCACTTTAAGAGCATTCATTAGTGAGTGATTGCAAGAAATATTTTTTTTTTTTTTCAGTGGAGTAATTTTAACTTACCTAATGTCTCTTTTTTTAACATTTTGGTTATTTCTATTAAAATATACATAAGAACAAGAAATCTATCACATACCCTAGCTAATAAGCTTATTTTTGCTTGAGAATGTACTTTAATAAGACTGTTTTTCACCCAATGTTGGTTGTTTACATAATGATTCATGTAGCTATCAAATACGCATTTTAAAATGCAATGAATATCAGTCACCAAAATACAATGTTCCAGAACTACTATGATTTAACTGATCTAGCTATGTTATTGATAGGTAAAAAAATAAATTAAAAAAATTACTCTTTGGAGCACTGACTTCAATGCAAAACAATATTTGTTTGGAAACTTCTACCTTTTCAGCTAAAATTTAAACTAAAATGTAAAACAATACATTAAAATTTACTTATTCTATTGGTCATAAGCATGTTCAAAAAGTATTTCAGAAAGAATTATTGATACACCTTGAAAGACAGAGATAGGAAGGCATATCATGTGGATGTTAAGAATTTAGTATTTTCTCAGTAAAGGTAAGAGTATTGAATGTTAAGATTTTGCTCTTTTGGCTTGTCATTTTAGTGTGAGTTTGGAATTAGTTGAACACTTGAAACCCTAAAAAGGGTACAAAAACTAAAATGGGGAATTTAAGAATGCAGATATCACTCAAGGAAATGAAGGTAACATAAAAATTTGAAATATATCATGTTTTTTACAAAACATATTTAGCACAAATTTCAAATGTACTCTGTAAAAAGCTTGTGATGTGCACTTGGATCTTCCTGTACACATAGGATTAATTGATTTAGTCATTTGGATTAACTGGTTATTTTTAGTGACAATAATTCCTGTAATCACTACTTGTAAGTAGTCAGTTAATTGCCCAGCTGTATTTCTTCTAACCTTTTAGTGAAACTAGCATATAATCTAATTATTATTGTTCATATCAGGTCAGACATCGAATCTCAGTTTGAACTTTTGATCTAGGTACTACTTAATTTACTTTATACAGTTTAGAAACAGGAATTAGATTGAATTGACATTTGAGGTATATTTTTTCTTGTTATATATTTAATGTTTGGTCACTATATAGAATTATGACAGTTGAATAAAGTACAGAAATGATGCTCAAATAAAGTGATATTAGATACAAAATGGCAGACTAAAATTTTATAATGAAAAATCAACATGATCCTTCTTGCCATATTTGTAGATATATCAAGAAGGTTGTGTCATAGCACCACCATATGATATAATACTTTATGGAATAATACAAGATTTGGTTATATTTTATTAACTTTCATTACACAATGACATAGTTATTTTTTATTCTTTTATCAATAATAACTGTTTCTTCTATTTGCAATTTTGAATTATTGCAGTATGTTTAAGTGCTTGCTGTTAGTTTTCTTAGCCAGTTCAATACTTCTTAATGTTTTCCCCTAATGTACTTATCCAACCTTATGGCTAAACTAGATGAAAACCTGTTTCTGGTATTGGGTGTTTCAGAGAAATGGCATGGAAGAATTCTCTCTTCATTATGCATTTTTTTCATAAATACTGTAAATCATAGTATCCATTGCACATGTAAAAACTTCAAATATTTAACTACTTTATTATTCTCACTTTCAAGTATAGTTTAACTGTTTTGTTGGGTGTGAAATACTTTATTTTGAAAATTTTGGACTTGGTTCCAAAATTATCAGAATACCACTGGCAGTTTGTTCTGACAGTTCTGGATTACTAACTTCATATTGGTGGCATTAGAATGTAGGAAAGAAAGATGCAGAGCAGTACAAGTCTTGTACTGGTGAGATACATCGTAGATTACTTATCAAACACTGCAAGTAAGCATGTAATTTTCCAACATTTCAGGAACACAACCTTGCAGATTAGAGATACAAGTATAGTTTAATTCTTTTAGTGCTGCATATTGGAGCTACAAGTATAGTTTAATTCTTTTAGTGCTGCATACAGCTGTGGCACTTTGTTTCAGTCTTTTAAGACTATGAAGAAGTCTTTTTCCACATTTTAAACACTGGACTCTGCAAGCTCTCTGTGCACATGTTATGACTTGTGTATTTGGTCTGCACCATATATTTCATTGAAAGGAGGTCTGGAGTGAAATCCATCATCTCCCATTTCTGAAAGCAAATGAAGTTATTTTTCACTGCTATTATCCACCCAACCTCCAAAATTTTCAGTTTCCCACAGACCCTTGTGAATTGAAAGTTCAATCTAGCACTGTCAGTGTCTGGCTGGTCTTGGGGAAGTGAGAGAGTTGTGCTAGTTCTTCTTGGCTTTTACTCCATTGATCATTGGGCCTAAGAATACAAATGATTGGTCTCATTTTGTTAATATTTTACTCTATCAGTACCTCGATTCTCCGAGATTCATCTGAATGAACTTTTTTTTTTTAAGTGGCATTGTGATGTTTAAGTTTGGGATTTTTATATTTGGACTAGCATAAACTTTACGTGTTTTGCTGAATCATACAGGTTTTCCTCGTCATCTCAATTCTATAGTTTTGCACGCACACACAAGCACGCACACTATTTCATAGATGCTAGTTACCTCTGGCACCATCTTTTCAACTGACAGAACAGCACACTCGGATTCTACTTTTAGAAATGTCTAAGGCAGAGGATTAATTTTTCCGAGGTGCGACTTCTGTTATTGTTCCAGTTCATTATGTCATCAATCAGAATATTTTGTTTTTCATCATGTATGTCAGTTGGGCTCAACTGATTCTCATCTGACTTCATGCTATGGAACGGAAAATTCAATTTCATACTACCCGATTTTCTTAAGATCATTCTTCAGTATTGAGAAGTTGTTAAGTCTGTATTCTACTAAGATACTGTGTTCCATTTCTTCACAAATGCATCACTTGAAGGAAGGAGTTGCATGTACCAAAAGTCAAATTTCAGAGTCTGTGCATGGATGATGAGGCTTCCCTACACATTGTTTTAGTCCTCCTTACTCTTCCAAAGGCAATGCCTCATGGCATGGGCTTATTATGGGGAAAATCATCAACTTTCATTCTGATAATTCTGTGGTGGTGTTTTGTGATTTTGAATGAAAAAGCACATGGTCCAGGACTTCTTGTTTTTGAATATTGGACATCCTTTCTTAATACTATTTTTTTCATATCAACCTACTAACTTGTCATGTTTCACAGGTGATGAATGGAAAAGCAAATCAATTATCACGATTCTGCCAAGAGAATAGATGCTACAAGCTTCTGTTGGTTTGACTCTCATCTTGCAACTCTGATTTGTAGGTTGGCCTCTCATTGGAACACCTAACTACTGGTAATTTGTTTTCTATTGCATGATCTTTGGGCTTTGGCAGTGATGCCATCTGTTGAGATGGGATGAAATTACTATTTTAGGCCTTTTCTCCAATTCATGTTACCCTAGGTGCTATGATTTGCCCCAACCAATTATTGGGACCTGTTGACAGCACTAGATTGGCAGCTACACCCTGGTTTCTGCTTTTTCACTTCTTTCAGGAGTGCCCATATCTTCCACTTCCTTCTCCATTTCTGTGGAGATAGCAGTGATTTGACAGGGTTCACCTGACTATCCAGAAACTCAAACTTGAAGCATAGAAGTTATGCAGTCTTTCAAATGACATAAGAGTATAATTTCTTAGGTGCCTCATATCTGTCTCTGTTTTTTGTTTAATCACACAGTGGACATTTCTCAATAGAAATGACACACAAATTGGAACAGGGTATTGAGATGAGTTTGAACCCACTTCAATCAGAAGTACCAACCATAACTCGTTTTTTGACCTGGCACTTTGGCAAAGGTTTTTGCACCTTCCATAATTGCACTGTATGTGGTAGCCTTATCAACTACCATTCTATACTGGCACTTTCTGGATTCCTCAAATCACTGAGAGTCCTTTGTACCAAATGACCTTTCCAGTTACCTAACTGATTACATTACATATCCTTTCTCTTCATCTGTTTGTGTCCTGATTCTAGTATGCCATGTATTGGCTGTACTTGAAGATTTATACTTTATTCCAGCTAACATTTTGGACATGATTTGCACTGTGTCTGTTCTACTGGTGCCCTTAGACCAATTCTTCTTATGCAAGATACTCAGACAAAAAAGGAGATAATTGTTTTTACAGATTCAGCTGACTACTATTTTTCACTTCTATGGCTAATCAGATTTCTATTGTTATTATATAAGTGAGAGTGTTGAAGGTTTTGTTGCCTGAACTAATACCTTTTGAGATACTAGTTAGCAACTTTATATTCTGGGCTTTCTTTGAAGGCAAGGAACCTTCTGCAAGTCATGTCTGATCATATTTATTATATTTCTATGTCATTAGCAGTACAAATGAATTGCTTTTAAAAATTTAGAGAACTTTGTTCACCCATTGCATTGTTCCTTGGGAATTTCCAATGCACATTAACCCCAGATTCTACCAGTGGAGCAAGTGAATCCTTACCACATCCATTTTCCAGTCAGTGGGATGGCAGACACAGACTTTTCCTACTGAATGTTTGAGTGAATTCTTTCAATTTTGGAAAGGAAAGTTAAAAGTTGGAAGCCATCCTTCCTAAGTTCCTAGATGTTTTTTCCAGGATGTTGGTAGAAAAGGCATCGGCCTATGCAGGAGTGTACTCATAATACTGGTTTATATTTTTTACTTTTGGATATAACCCATCCTTTTTTTGTATCTATATTGGTTCTTTATATTGTTCATGGAAGAGGGTCCATTGTCTTCTCATAATTCTGAATGCAGAGTGGTTTTATTTCTGGGTTCTTGGTTGAGCACAGTTTGTTCCAAGTTCTCCCCATAATTGCAAGGACAAGTTGAATTTACCTTCTGGTAGTAAGGATGAGTTTCATAATTTCAGATTGGATGAGTTCTGTTTCCTCAGGTCGAGTACATCATATGAGATTCTATTATTCTGAGCCTGGAGTGTTGTCTTTTGGACTTCTTTAGGTGGAGAAAAAGGTTTGTCTACTTTAGTATTGCTTACTTTCTTGTCAGGATTTTGGTGGCTCAGAATGCATCAATGAGGTATGGGTCTGCATTCACTCATAAGTGTGTGTGTGTGTCTCTAGCACAGATAGCCCTCAAATAGCTTTGCATGAAATTCAGAAACAAAAACATATCACAATCTAAGTGCCCTAGCCACCAGTGTGGGATATAGAGATTATGGCCCAATAATTCTAACCCTGAGCAGTGGAACATGAGCTATCTGGTTAAAGCCTGGCCTATAGTGATGATAAATCATGCAAAATTGCACCCACAATAGAGGAATTACGTTTTGGGTAAAAAGCATACTTATTCTGATTTGAAATTATTTTTTTTAATTGAAAATGTATTTCTAATAATATTTACCTCTTTTCACTCTCTCCCACCCCTTCTTCCCCATGAGAAGCAGTGATAAACATTGGGATTGAGTCAGTCTTGAAAATGTGGGGTTCTTGTATACAGTACCAAACTAACAAGACAGATCATGCTGGACACAGCTGGAGAGTGTCATGAGACAAATATTGCTAAGGGCAGTTGAATGGAGTATAAAAGACTGGAGCAAGTCAGAAAAATCAGACCAATGCTAAATTGAGCAAAGGAAGAAACTCTAGAGGTTGAGTAATATCTCTAAGTGGGAGAGAAGGTAAGTATTATTGGATGTGGAAAAATGATAATTTTTGTATCACTGTCTATGAAAAGGCATTCCATGAGCACTAAAACTGCAACAAAATTGTCTTCAGCAGTTAAATCATTTTGTGCTGCATACCCCATTCCTTGGTTTTTTATGGAACAGTATGTACATGACTTTCCTTTATCAGATCCAAATACATACTGAGCAGCAGCATTGTTTACAGATTTGTTCCATGAACAAAAACTTTTTCACAAGAGCCACTAAAGATTCTTTGTCAATAATTCCAGGTGAGAGAATGATACCTTATAGCTGTTGCTTTGCAGGACATGGAGCAAAACAAACAAACCTTCACAGTATCATATTCAATCCATGACAATTATTTCTACTTGTTGAAGCTTTGTTGTTTTCTGTAGATCTTCCCCTGTTGATTTTAAGCATGTTTGTCCTTCCTGATCGTGAATTGTAGTGTATTCATCTAATTCTGCCATTTGGTGTGACAGTTTGCAGTCATATAAATGTGCTGCTGCCATTACACAGAAGCATGGTTCCAGGGCAACATTTTTAACATGACAAAATTAATTAAAAAAAAAAAAAAAAGTGGCTTCTGGGTGCTAAGCATCAATTAATTTATTCCCATGGGTATTTGAGCTCAGGAGTATTCATGTTGTTGGTACATATTACTACACTGATTAGAAATTGACTCTGTAATAAGCTCCACCATCACTGTAAATAATCTGTAACAGAAACTATTAAAATATCAAGTATTCCATCTAATTCTGTGGAAGGGTGTGGTCAGTATTAAAATACTTCTAAAGTGCTATCTTTAATACCAACAGTTACTCTTCCTTGATTTTAAAAAAATATCAGGAGCATTTATTAGAATGCAAATACTTGATGTGAGAGCTATCATTGTCTAGTAATGACTAGCTACCTATAGGATCCAGTGCTTATTTTTCCAACTCTATGACAGTAGCTGGTACAAAATGCTCTCTCACTTAGTCATCAAGACATACCAAGGATACAGGACTTCCAAACATTAATGGGCAAGGTAAAGTGGACAAGCTTCTTCAGCTGCTCTTGTTTCATATATTTAATTTTATATGTTCACTAGTGTTGAACAAATTACAGTATTTGTATGGATTTTTTGGCCAAAATTGAAACTGTAGCCACTGCTTTGATGGAATCACTGCATATTTTAATCATCACTTCTTCATGAAGGTGTGCAACTGATATATAGAGCTGATATGTGTTTGTCTTCTTTCATATACACAGTTTTTGTTAATTGTTTAGGTACTCTGTAGCCACCACCACCACCCTAAATTTTATCCTAAATTGTAGGGTAACCAGAATTTAGAATAGGCAAGTCAGGTGCAATTTTGGGACCATGCTATAGGCAGTTATCTTGCTCCCTGAGCTATTTTAGCTGTGTGTTCCCTTTTATGGGTAGCAGAGGAATAATTGGTAATTTGTAAAAAATTTTCTCAACCTAAATGAGCCATTTTTACATATACAATTGGTAATTTGATGATTTATTTCTCATATGCATTGGTTTAATTCCTCTTCATTTGTCATGTATAAAACTTGGGGAACAAACTCCTGTATTCCTCCTATCAGTTGAATAGTTTGTCTTTATCATTTCATCACTGGCTTCTGTTGGTTCTTTCTAAGCAAAACTAATTGTGGATACCACTACCAAGTAAATTTATATAGTATTACTTTACTTGGAAGCACTATCTTATGAATAGCTTCATATTCCCATAACATTTTTCACTATTCTTTAGTAAGACATTATTTATAAAATAACTATTCGGAAGAGCTAATATCAGTGGTTTTAAGCATCTTTCCTGTTTATAATGAGAAGCAACTTGAGCAAAGTAGAGAGAATATTTCAGAAGCATTTTCAGCTTGTCAGGGCCATACATGAGAAGACAAAAAGTATTTAAACTTGTTCTTTTGTGTTTTTATGAATATTAAATTTCGTGTAAATATATACTGATTTTTGTTTTTTCAGCTAAGAATGTGTAGTGAATGAGTTGTTTTACAGATCTGAAATATTTTGTGGGATTCCCTGGGTAATAATAATCAAAAGAAATTTAAATTTGTTTTCTTATGCAACTAGCATGCTTTGTGAATAATGTCTTATGGGTGTATGGCTTTTTTAATTCCTCCTAATTTTGTATCTTGTCACCTTGTATCAAAAATTCTAACTATCAAGTCAGTGATATTCCCCCTTACAATTCATAATATATACATTTTGATAAAAAATTACAAACTTTATACATTTGTTTCTACTTGTTTTTAAGTATGTACTAAATGCCTTTACAAACTTTATACATATGTTTATACTTTTTAAGTATGTACTAAATGCCTTTACAAACTTTATATGTATGTTTATACTTGTTTTCAAGTATGTACTAAATGCTTTTGGTCACATATTACCCACAATATTTACTTTCTCATACCAGAATACATATCCATATTATTGTGAGGATTTGTTATGAAACCAAATCAAAACTTTGTATGTCTAAATTAGTAATAAAGATTATATACCTGAACAATAATTTTAAGCAACATGTGAAGTGTTCCTTAATTCAGTTATTTAAGTACATGTTATGAATAGCAGGGCAGTTGTATCTTTAAAATTTATCGAAGACTTCAAGACTGTGGTGCTGTTTAAGCAACAGTATTGTTTCAAGTGAATCTAATAACCACAGATGATCCACCCAGTGATTTACTGTCTAAATCCCATGCAGTATTTGTTACAGTATCCAGCTCACCAAGTCATTGTGGATCTTATAATTTGTACTTGTTTTGTCTAATTCCAGAATGATGGGCATCTTTTCTTCCATAAATCTCTATTTAAAGCTGAAATGCATTATGTACAAGCAGTTATATCTTTTCATTTTACCCAAGTTATCCATAGGACATGCATTTTCTGATCTCAGCAATTCTTGTTCCTTACAGATAAAAAAACTGGTTGACTCTAATTTGCTATTGAATGATGTGTGTTATCCAGTCAGAGTATTTGTACTTTCTTTCCAAACAGTCCATTTGGACTTCTAGTGGAAGGAAACATAAATGAGTTCAAATGACTTTGATCTCATATTCACTACTAGTTACACATAGGTCGAAGACAAGCCTGTTCAAAACCAGTCATTTTGAAAGCATTTGTTATAGGCAAAAGATGTAAATGCTTGAAAGAGTTCTATTGTATACTCAGATCTGAATCTTATTCTTCTGAAATCAATCTCGGTTCTTTGCAACAAAATGGCAATGTGCATGTTTCAAACTGAGGTGTACTGCCCACAAACTGATCTTTTCTTGGGTGGGAAGCCAATTTGTTGAAAAACTTTTCCTGGCGTTTTGTGGAACAAAGTGTTTTAATTTACACTGTAGGCGTAATGTAATGATGATTTTTGCAGCTTCTCCATAGTTGTTTGTGTGCACATTCCATTATTTTCTTAATTTATTGTGTGTTTGTGAGTTTTTCATATTGAATCCTAAATTTAATTTGTCCCAGTTGAACCTCCTACTACAAATATGCAGATACTGTGGTAATTTAGTTTGTTTCTTCCCTTAAGATGAGAGTTAAGTCTAAGATCCCCTTACACACCAGCTGAGAGTTATTCCAATTGAAGTAAGTTTAACCTACCTTGCTAATCAGGAACTTTTTTAACAACTCAAACTACCCTCCTGGTAGCACCATGTCTTCTGTGGTAATCATTTCCCTTCAAGTCAAAATCAAACCTGATACCTCCAGTGCACCATGCAATTGTTCTGTCAAAAGAGCTAAAGGGTGAGCACACTAGCATATAGTAATAATACACTTTTTTAACAACTTCAAATAACACAACATCCAATGTTGATCAGACAGGTTTCTATTCAAGAAGGTAAGTATAAATTGATATCCAACCAGCTGCTTTTGTTCTGAAGGGTTTAAAAGTCTTCTGGACTAAGATTACACTTCCATTTTCAACTTTTGTTGAGAAATAATGAGTCGTATGAAAGTTCAAGTGTTTTACCTGTAATTTTACGTCTTAAGGATAAAATATCGGAGGGCATGCCTTCCTCGTGAGTGAAATTGGAATATTCAGTAACTGTTTTTTACTGGTAGTTTTAAGATTTATATATAGACATACTGATTACAACTCAAAGAGGTTATGAACTCATTATAAAAATTAGTGACTTTTGTTTAAGAAGCCTGAAGTTTTATCCCAGTTAAAAGTGGAGTTTTATACTAGGAGTAAGCACAGCACTAATAGCCCATTGTGTTGCATTGTGCTTAATAACAAACAAATATATCTGAAAGAATATTGCTTTACTGGTGATGATGGAGAGCAAGGCTACTACAGTTGATCATATTGTGTGATTTATTTGTACTGTATTTTGGAGACAATAGAATGGCTGGATATAGGTTTAAGATTTGAAAAAGATAGCAAAGCTACAACTAAGACAGTTTTATCTGCTTAACAGAATGAATAGCTGTCATCTGTGTTGAATGTGGCATAGTGGCTTCTGTTTTATTTATGCTGAATCCTCAAAATAATAGAAACAAAAGAGCAAAAGTTTAAGGTTCTAAAATTATGTATGAGACTTTAATTAAGATAGATTTGTTTTTATAACAGGGTGATTAATTTATGTCTGGGTTTCTCAACCTGGGTTCCATGGATTGGTTTTAGAGGTTCTGCAAGCAAAAGATCTGTATCACAAAGACTGTTTTGTAACTGTCATGATTTTTCCCTTTCTGTAAGTGATATAAAAAAAGACTCAATCTGTTCAAATTTAGTATTTCTGTTGATTATGAATGTAATGATGGTGGATATCAGGGAAACCTATTAGTAAATTGTAAAAGAAAATATATGGTGTGGTGTGTGAATTTATTCTAGATTTCTCTATCAGGTAAGCTTGAAGGTATAAACATTTTCTGTCACATCAATTTGACAATAGTAGAGATTATTTTATATCAAATATCATAGTTCTTGGAGGTGGTAAATGAGTTTGAGAAAATGTGATGACTAGAGAACAAGGTGTCACGATTCTCACACTATGGGAGGTTAAGGTTGTTTTTAAATATTTTTTCATGCATCTCATAACTTCAAACATATTAAGTGTAATATTCTAATTTTGTTTCAATTTCACCTGAAATAATAATACAACATACGTGATGTGTTTCTCGTGTGTGTGTGTGTACAATAGGGTTCCAATTTCAATAAATTTTCAAATAAGGGTTCCATAGTAGCATAAAGGTTGAAAGCCTCTGTTATGGAATGAGTTGCAAGAGGCAGTACCTCTGAGCAGTTGAGAAGGGTGATAAATGATTTTCTGTGAAAGTAAAATGGATTCAAATACTTTTTCTCTGGAGTAGAGCATACAGGAAACAGTATTGATAGAACAATTAGCCATTTCTTGTCCTGTATGTCATTTAATTCTTCACTTGGTTGTGTTTGTGAATTTGAGAATTCTGTGTTTTTGATATTCCATTTCTCAGGTTTTTTCTTTTAAGAATTATGTATAACTCAATAGCTGGAGCCATGTATTTGCATATTCTCTGGAATTATGGTCAGTTCTTTTCTTCAGTATTTTTGTATATTAGATCATTTTTTTCCTTTTTTGTGCTTGTTAGTCCATTCACAGTTTCATGTCCTGTTTAAGAATATACTGATAATTTTCTTCTTGTATCATCCCAAATTGAATGTAACTCAAGCAGTCTGTAGACTTTGTGGAAGACCATACTAGTGGCCCTGAAACCATTATCACCTTATGTTCTTTCAGCATCAAACTGATGAGTCCTGAGGGTGTATTTTACTTCAAGTAGTTTCTTTTTATTGGTAAACTAGCCTTAGAGAAAGTTCTAGAACTAACTCCAATTTGTTCTTACCACCATAATGTGTATAGGTTTTTCACAGTTTAAATGGAAATGCATTAAATACTGTAATTAAAGAAAAATGTCTTGTTATTGTGATTGAAAAAATCACTTTAGTCATCTAAACAGTGTATTGTAGCTAGCAGTTTGGGTAGCATCTGTAGAAATATTGAGTACAAGACAAGGGATATTATTGCTTTTATGTATAAATTTCTTGTGAGACCTTGTTTAGAGTATTGTGTACAGTTTTGAGCTCCCTTCCTCAAGGACATTGAATTGTTGGAGAAGGTTCAGAGAAGAACCACTAGGATGCTACCTGAGATTGCAAGAGTATCCTATGAGAAGAAACTAAAATTTTCTAAACTTGTTTTCTCTGAAGAGGAGAAGGGTCAGAGGGATTTTATTAAGGTGTTTAAGATTATTGAGGGTTATCTATAATAGATTCATTAAACATTTTTGTGTTTAGCCATGAAAACAATAGAAAAGAAGTCTTCTATAGTTAGAACAGTATTACCATTAAAATATGGTGGTTGGCTCTTGAAATGAGCTGCGTCAAGGGTGGTAGAGGCAGAAAATTTGAGTTTCAAGAAAGATTGGATAGTATTCGAGTAGTAAAGGATGGTTATAGGGTTATAGTTGGGAGCTGGAAGAGACATCCTTGATGGGCTAATAAGCTCATTTTTTGTCCCATTAAAATTTTATGAATTTATTTATGAAGCATATTTCAAATTGCTATTTTATCTCCTTAAAGTTGATTTGTAACAGTTTTTCATTTTAAAATGATGTCCCACTGAAACATTATTGATAAAGTCATCAAAGCCAATACTAAATAATTATCCAAGACTTCCCCTTTATATATATTAATATTTCACCCAATTAATTTTACTCAAACTAATTTTATGGCACTTACAAACTTACTCTCACCATCATGAGCCTATGATACTCTATAAAATTCATCTTTGTTTTTTCATTGCAACTTTTACCTGGTGATAACCTGATAATACGGATCAACATGCTTTAATTATTAAAATTATAGTTTGTCTACTGTAAAAAATTATTACAGTGTTATTTAATTCATTGTTTAATTCACTAGTTTCCTCACTAAACATATGACCATTTTGTTTTATTAATCTAATTCTTATCAATTTCTGTATCCTTTTCTTACATGTAAGTAACAATTGCTTTTCTAGTAAGCCTAGCACCTGGTACCACTGTTCTGAAGGTTTGATGCATAACATGCTTAACCTCTGAAACTGAAAATATTGTTGCATATAGTTAATTATGTTTGTTAAAGTTGTTTTGAAAGTGGAGTGCTTTAGCTTCTGCAAATGTTATTTATATGAACTAATGAGTGAGAGTAGAGGACAAGGTATAACAATATGTCAACTGCACTGTATCTGCTATATCCAGTGCTAAGAAATCCTTTCACTCAATATCAGCTCAGTTGGGATAACACAAGTACAGTAATGACTGATATGCTGTGAACTAGATTAAGTTTGAAGTGTATACGAGGGCTGTTTGAATTGCGGGGCTCCAGTTGGTTCCAGGGAAATCCGCTTGGTGTCGCTAGGTTCGCACAGATCAGCTGATTACGACGCCATTTCCCGATTGCAGATATCTTCATTTGTGTATTAGCTACGCGGTTTTAAGTGAAGTGCAATTTTTTCGTTTGGCGGATTTCAGAATGAATGACCTGAAGGAGCAACGACTCACTGTGAAATTTTGTGTTAAACTTGGAAACTCTGCGACTGAAACTTTTGCTATGCTTAACACGGCTTACGGTGATGTTGCTATGAAGCGTACAGCATGTTTCAAGTGGCATGAACGTTTTAAGGATGGTCAACAGTCCATTGAAGATGATGAGCATCCTGGACGTCCTTCCACGTCATCTGACGACCCACACGTCGACAAAATCGACACCCTGGTGCGGGCAAATCGACGTCTGACTGTCAGGGAGCTTGCTGAAGAGTGTGGGATATCAGTTGGATCTTGTTACAAGATTTTTACTGAAAAATTGAAGATGCACCCCGTTGCTGCGAAATTTGTGCCTCAGAACTCGTGAGTTTTTGGCCAAACACTCGATCATTGTTCTTCCTCATCCCCCTACCCACCTGACCTTGCTCCTTGAGATATTTTCTTGTTCCCCAAACTCAAAAGACCCTTGAAAGGAAGAAGATTTGAGACAATTCCCGAGATTAAGGCAAATGCGACGAAGGAGCTGGAGGACATTACAAAAGAAGCGTACCAGGACTGTTTCAATAAGTGGAAACACCGTTGGGATAAGTGTGTGCATTGGGAGGAGAGTACTTTGAAGGGGTTCCAGACCTGTAACTTCTAAATAAAGTACATTTTGTTTTATGACGTCAGTCCGCGTATTTCTTGAACAGCCCTCGTATTGTATATATGTCTGGCTTGTCATCTGTATTGGCTTGAACCCTATTATCTGTAGCTTAGCAACTTGTCTTTACATGTATATGGCTTCTTTGTGCTTGGCTTGATTTTTAATACCATAGCAACAGAAACTTGCAGGACTACTTGCCTGCTTTGGTAACTGATTGGTAAAATTGTGTAATGGGTACTTAGTAATTAGGATCACTTGTTGGGTACATTAGGCTTAAGAATTTAGTGCTGTTACATCTGCTTGATGAGAAGAACAGGTGAGTGTCATGATATTGAACTTACTTTTGCAACCATGGAAGACAATTAATTGTAAAAGATTACTTAACTGAAAATGAAGATAGAAATGTACATAATCACATTCTAAGCATTTTAAAAATATATTCTGTGCTTCTAGTCCTTGTTATCATTTTTAACACTTATTATTTCCAGGTTTCATATTAGTTGCATAATTAAGAACTCAAGGTGTTTTTTTCCAACTGGATCCTTAGTCTGTTTGGTGTTGTTTTTTTTTCTTTCTAGGTTCAGAAATTAGTTTTTTTAAAGTACTTAGGTTCTAGTAATCTACATCATTTGATCAGGCTAGCAGTATTATCCTTTCCACGTTTATATGGGCCTTACATCTCTATTTGGCATGTTAATTATGAAAGGCCACTTCTGCTTCCTTTTCTCTATGAAGGATAGGTACCTCTTTACTACCTCAAGTTTTTTCTCCATTTTGGTGAGGGCAATCTATACGCCAGGGTAAAAGTAAAATTATGGCATTCTGATTTAGTATTTTCAAACTAACATTTAATTCAAAGAGAAGATTATTATCACATTCCATATTTTCTCTGTACTTCATGTGGGTTGAAAGAGAAAATATTACTATACAAAGCTGGAAAAGCACTATGTGGAGGTGAGGTAATAGCAGTGTAATATTTTAGTTGGTAATTACCCAAGATATTTTCTCATGTCTCAACTCTTTGGCAATTAAGTAGAAGATTGTAACATGTAGTGTATTATGTGGGAATAAGATTTACATAGAATACATTATTGTAAATGACAAAAGGGGGAAAAATGGAAAGTTAAAGTTGAATTTTTAGTAAACATAGAGAAGTAACAATGTGTGTCATCTTGCACACAGGTAATGTTGAGTATATTTTTTACTGTTATTAAACTCAACATAGATCAAGATGATCTGTTTAATTTAGTACATATTTCTTGAAAATAATTGTATGGAGTTTCAAAACATTACACCATTATCTCAGTTCAAAGAATATCATAGACATGATGGCTTAACACTACTTGTAATGTTATATTTTTCTGCACATTTTAGGAATAGTGTTTATTGGGGAATTAGTATATGTACAAATGCACTGGAAAGGGAGGCCAGCACACATTTTGCCTCCATAAATTTGATGTGTTTAGGTTTTTTCACACTATAAATTGAGTTTTTCATTCAAGATAACTTATTTTGATAAATAACTTAAAATTCCTAGATTTCATTATAAAATTAGTGTTGGTTGCTGTTAAATATTCTAAGTTTGGATTAGAGCTGTTTAAAGTAAAGTACATACTTAGATCCCACATAGAAAGCAAATAGATGTCAACCACAGATTGGTTGTTTTATATTGAGACTGCTTATTTTAGTAGGCAGGTCTTGCTTCTTGCATTGTATGTATGAATGTCAAAAAATTTTGGTTAGTGTAGAATGTGCAATTCTACTGAATTAGTATGCATCTTTTAATGTCAGTTTTAGTATTTTTTAATAGATTTGAATAATCAATTGTCTAAGTTTCTTAT
The DNA here is from genome assembly GCF_004210375.1 of Tachypleus tridentatus. Lineage (NCBI taxonomy): Eukaryota > Metazoa > Arthropoda > Merostomata > Xiphosura > Limulidae > Tachypleus > Tachypleus tridentatus. The sequence goes on along the minus strand of NC_134831.1, from coordinate 35,131,019 downwards.
TTAATGACTTTATCAGTAGTCTTTCATCTAGTAAAAGGGTTGTTTTTAAAAGTTGTCATAAAAGCACTTTTATGAACATAGTTATAATTAGATACTAAGTAGATTGATGTTACCAGTTTGCTTTAATCTTGGTCTTCCTAAATCTTGAAATTAAAAACTGTTTTTAGTTGCCAAGTGAACTTGGTGTAATCACTATGTTCCATTTGTTTAACAGAAAATATTTTGATGTTAGTATGTAATGGGTAAAGGTAATGAATTTTATTGCATGCAGTTGTATAAAATAGTTGCACTGTTAAATCCAGAGTACTGTAGCATCGCTGAATATGAAATAAAGTGCTCTCTCTATCGTACTTCTTATATTGCTACAAAATATATGTTGCTTTAAAAAAAAAATTCATGTTAGGATACTTGAAAACTTAAAAGCACTGAATTACAATTTGTCTTAGCAGACATATAGTAATAATGTACTGTCAGTACTGAGAATAAAAATGATCATACATTCCCTGATTGTAGGTTTGTTTTTGTATGTCTTTTAAATTGTACTTTTTTATTGACTAAAAATTACAATTTCGTTAACTCTCATCCAAACATCCATAACTTTAAACTTTCTCTTTTTATGTCTTAATATTTATTGTACACATCTGGTCTACATCCAGGGTTGGTCTTTTTAAATTACGCTTAAAAAAAAAAGATAACCCTACGATACCACTCAATATTTTGTGTATACTTAACGTGTGTGTATCTTCTAAGACTTCAAATATTTAAACTCATGTTTCCCACAGCAGCTTTTTGTATTTTAATTCAATGTACAAAATACTGTGGATCCTGAGTTTGCTACTAAAATAATCTTTTATGTCTGGGGAAATTGAAGTCAAGCTCATTGGAATCTGTCACAATGTGGGCGTAGTAATTGGATATATTTCAATGTGATAGGACTAGTAATCTGTTGGTGCAGAACCCAACTCTTCACCAGATTTGCTCGCCCTTTCAACCGTTATAACGTTTCAAACGTTATAAGGTAATGTCCAGTCACACTGTTCAGTCGGATAAGAGTTGCACTAAAAAATGGCGATTGGTAATTTAGCTCTCTGCATTCCTTCCCTCTATCACTTGTAAATTATGTACAGCTAGCGCAAGTAGCCCTCGTGTAGTTTGTTTATGCGAAGTTTAACGAAGTTATGGCAAGCGTTATATAGGCCTCAGTTGTTCGTTTTTTGTTGTTCTTTTTCTTGATGTTTGTTTCTTAAGGTAATTGAAAATTTTCAATATCTTGTTCTCACCGTCTTTTTAAACATTTTATAAACTGAGTTCGTTACTGGAAAGAGGATCAGGAAAAGTTTTAATATGGCGTGTGTAAACGATTTTTTATTCTTTGAATGTTCTGAAACGAGTTTTTATTGAGTGCTGAACACTTGTTAAGGTAGCGAATTCTTTGCTACATCCGGTAAGCTTTTATTTTTTAATCTAGCAACCAGAATAAGAGCACTAGCGACAAATCTAACGAATCCATAGAAAAATCTAGCAAATTCTAACAAAATGTTATGAATTTCGGTTAATAATTGAAGTTTTAAAGTTTAAGTACTATTATAAAATATGTCTCAGTTGGTAGCTACAGTTTGAAAATGGTGTCTGATGCAGGGGAATTAAACTTCTTACCACATATTGTGCGTGTAAAATCTCCCCAAAAGTAGGGTTTTTAATTTTTTTGACGTTCTTATCTTCAACGATGGAAACAAATTCTGAACGAAACAATGTAAACAATACACTTGATTTAGTTTTTATTCGTTATTAAATTTATGTGTAATAGTTATACTAGATGTAATTAAAGTAATATTAAAAGTTTATATAAGCTAGATACGTACATAAAATGTATATATAAGAATAAACTATATTAGTGTGAGTAAGCTCTGACTAATAGTCTTGAATTTCGATTAAACTGTTTTTACTCGGCCATATCCACATTTCATTCATTAAAAAAAAAAAATTAAGACAAAATTACATTTAATTGTAGCCATGAGGTTTATTGTTTGAATTTCGCGCAAAGCTACTCAAGGACTATCTGCGCTAGCCGTCCCTAATTTAGTAATGTAAGACTAGAGGGAAGGCAGCTAGTCATCACCACTCACCGCCAACCCTTGGGCTACTCTTTTACCAACAAATAATGTGATTGACCGTCACATTATAACGCCCCCACGGCTGAAAGGGCGAGCATGTTTGGCGCGACGGGGATGCGAACCCGCGACCTTCAGATTACGAATCGCACGCCTTAACACGCTTGGCCATGCCGGGCCTGGGAGAAAGTTAAAGAGCCTTCATAACCTTGGAAAATTACAAAGTACAAATATGACATAAAATTGTGCATTAAGAAATAACACTCGTTGAAAATAACACAAGTGGTTGGTTAACCATTATTTCACTTGAACAATTTATCAAATAAATTCCTCAAATTCTTATTCTGTCTCTAAAGTATAACTTGTTTGTTTGTTTTGTTTTTTGGAATTTCGCACAAAGCTACTCGAGGACTATCTGTGCTAACCGTCCCTAATTTAGCAGTGTAAGACTAGAGGGAAGGCAACAAGTCATCACCATCCACCGCCAACTCTTAGGCTACTCTTTTACCAACGAATAGTGGGATTGACCGTAACATTATACACCCCCACGGCTGGGAGGGCGAGCATGTTAATCCGCGACCCTCGGATTACGAGTCGCACGCCTTACGCGCTTGGCCATGCCAGGCCCTAAAGTATAACATCAGAGTATATTGTTGTTTCTCAAAAATTAAATTTCTGTTGGAAGAGACACAGTGACGATTGTCTTCTCGTAAAGGCATATTAAGCAAGCATCAAAGAGATCACACGACTAGAGTTTGCTTACCAGCTTAGTAAAAATATCTCGGTACCCAGCTGTTGTTTTAAAATGTAACTATTTTGTTCCATTACGACTGTTTATTGTGTTTGGTTCTTTCTTTAAAATTAGATTGTTTTTAATAGGTGTGCTATGTTTTTTGAGTTGTAATGAAGTTTATTTGTTCAAGAAATGAAAAGTGCCATGAGAATATTTAGAGTGGGTGGGTTGAAATACAGATTTTATGGCTTTTGTTTCGATATGTGTCATAGAACAAGTAACACAAGATTACTCAAGCTTAAGTAATCTATTTTAAGTACCTTTGCGTTATTGAAAATTAAGCTGGTTTTAATTGTTGTAAGTTCTAACGGGAGAAAAAAGTGTACTGGAGATGTGAATTAGGGCTATGAAGATAGAAATGAACTGCAATATTATAAACTTCGCTTATCGGGAATTTCAGAGAAAAGTGACACAAATTAAAACTAGTTATTAAGGTGTTACTTAGTCTAGAGTGATTCTGAAGTTGAAGATAGACTTGAATTTATTTTTATCTCAATGGGATGTACGGTACAACCTACACTATTCAAATTTTGACAACAGTGTTATACGTATTTCAAGTTATTATTTGTCGTTACAAGTAGCAAAACAATCAGTTACGATCATGTACGTAATAAATAGCTGAATGTACGTTTTAACAATTGTTTCACAGTATTGTGTTGCTACAGGTGACAAACAGCCAGCTACTACCGTGTATTTGCTGATAGTTGAATGATTATTCAGTCACATATTCCAATAAGCTTGATTTCTCTTATTTATAAATGATATGATTTATTGAAATAAGAAATTACGTCTAATACTTCGTGTTCATTTTAACATGTATAAAACAACACTTTAAGTAATATTTTAATATTTAAATACAAAATTCTTAGCCTAATATTAAGAACCTTTCAAGTTGCTCTGGGGCCTATTAGGCCCCACTTTTCGTAGGAGTGTTAAATAAGTTAAAAGGAAACTTCTCATTACGAAGATAACACATGAAGGTATATATGATCAACATTGTTTATTTGTGCTTTTCTTGACTGTTTTAAATAAATATTGTGATGTGTAGAAAGAATAAAACTCTTTAATTATTACTTTTAACTAATTATTATAAGGCGCTGGACCAAAAGGTCAAAGATATATTAAAGTGTTAAGTATTAATGGATGTTTACAAAATTTGTTCTTAAGACTTTTGGGTCTACTTTAGAAAGTGCACTCGTTATAGGTTTTGTTGTTTTTTTATATTTTTCTTACATTATCATTAAATATTTTCATGTAAAAGTAGGTGGTATCTTTTGAAAATGCCTCTAAAATTTCAGTTTAAATTACCTCTTAATAAATAAGATATTTCAAGAGTTTATGTTCGTTCGTGTTTCAGAAGGGATATCCAGTTTCGTTATAAGTAAGCCTTTTCTGGTTGGAAAGTTACATATAACTAACCTATTATTTCATTTTTCATATTAACTGTTTGCTTTTTAACAATTACAAAAATTGGATAATGTGCTCGTAGTCCTCTTTAACTACGAACTAGTATATTAGAAGGGAGCCAAAGAGTCAATAGCACGCACCGCCAAATACTTTTGTCTCATGAAATTGTGAGATTTCACTATCACTCCTAAAGTGTGCTTACGCTTCCAAACTGCAGAGTGCGTTTTAGCGGCAAAGGAGTGCGAACCGTGAACTCTTGAACAATACAGCATCATTCAAACCATTAAGACATATCCCATTCGACGATTATACGAGTGGCTGCTTTATAAGTTTAAAACGTTACTATGTAGTGTTTAATACACATATTCATAGCACAGCCCTATATTCTACATTCAATTCGGACATTCATAGCGTTTGTGTAACTAGTGGCTGAAATATACAAACTTTATGTTGTCCTCTAAGTAACCAGTGGTAAAATTACAAATCTTAGATAGGAGTATACAAGCCTAATATTGTCTAACTAGTGGCAATGATATACAAATATTGTGTTATCATCTAAGTAACCAGTGGCAGCAGTATACAAACCTTGTGTTGTCCAAGTAACCAGTGGTAACAGTACAAATTTTATGTCGTCTAAATTACCAGTGATAACTGGAAATAACCAGTGGCAAGAGTGTTAAACACTTGTGTTGCCTAAGTAACCAGTAGTAGCAGTATACAAGCCTTGTGTTGTCTAAGTAACCAGTGGTAAGAGTACAAATTTTATGTCGGCTAAATAACCATTGGTAGAATTATAAAAGACTTGTGTTGTCTAAGTATGACAGGTGTATATAAACCTTGTGTTGTCGTCTAAATAAACAGTGATAGGAGTATACACACATTTTGTTGTCGTTTAAATAAACAGTGGCAGAAGTATACACACAATTTGTTGTTGTCTGAATAACCAGTGGTAGGAGTGTGCAAACATTGCACCATCTGAGCAACCAGAGGCAGGAGCATACAAATCTTGTATTGTCGATTAAGTAACCAATGGCAGGAGTATACAAACCTTGTGCTGTTCTCTAAATAACTAGTGACAGGAGTATCATGTTACTATTATGTAATAAAACAGAAATTAAAGTTAATACTTATCATGTCACTAATACGTTAGAAGATAGAAATTAAAGTTAACATTGTACACGTCACTACTACGTTAGAGAACTGAAATTAAAGTTAACCCTTATTACGCCACTACTATGTTAAATGAGAAAACTTAAAGTTAACTCAGAGGACAGAAATTAAAGGTAACACTTATCATGTTATTACGACGTTCGAATACAGAAGTTAAAGTTAACACTTATTACGTCACTACTAATTTAAAGGAGAGAAATTAAATTAACACTTATCACGTTACTACTACGATAGAAAACGGAAATTAAAGTTTACACTTACTACTACGTTACTGAACAGAAAGTAAACTGTCATCACTTCAATACTACTGTAGAGGACAGAAATTAAAGTCAACACTTATAATGTTACTACTACAATATAAAACAGAAATTAAAGTTAACACTTTTCATTTTACAACTACGTTATTAAACAGAAATTAAAGTTAACAATTATCACACCACTACTACCTTTGGAGGACAGAAATTAAAGTTGGCACTTATCACGTCACTAGCACGTTAGAGGGCAGAAATAAAAGTTAACACTTGTCACGTCAATACTAGGTTAGAGTACCAAAACTAATGTTAACACTTACCAGGTCACTACTAATATAAAGGAGAGAAATAAATTTAACACTTTTCATGATACCACTACGATAAAAATGAGGAGTTAAAGTTAATACTTATCACGTTACTACTATGTTAGAGGAGAGATATTAAATTTAACACTTATTACGTCACTACTACGATACAGGACAGAAATTAAAGTTAATACTTAGCACTTTACTACTACATTAGAGGACAAAAATTGAAGTTAACTCTTATCATATCCTACTACGCTAGATGACAGAAATAAAAGGTAACACTTATCACCTCATTACTACAATCGAAAGTAGAACTTAATGTCAACTCTTATTACGTCACTACGACGTTAGAGGACAGAAATTTAAGTTGACATTTAACACGTCACTAGTAGGTTAGAGGAAAGAAATTAAAGTTAACACTTATCATGTTATTACTACGTTACAAAACAGAAATTAAAGTTAACACTTATCGCGTCACTACAATGTTACAGGAGAGAACTTAAAGTTCACTCTTATCACTTCACTGCTAAATTAGAAAACAGAAACTAAAGTTAACACTTTTCACGTAAATACTACGTTAGAGTACAGAATTTAAAGGTAACACTTACCACGTTATTACCACGTCAAAGAACAGAAACTAAAGTCAACACTTATCGTGTTACTACTACATTAGAGTACAGAAATTAAAGTTAACACTTATCACGTCACTACTAATTTGAAGGAGAGAAATTAAATTAACACTTTTCATGTTACTACTACATTATAAAATAGGAGTTACAGGAACACTTATCACTTCACTACTACGTTAGATAGCAATTATTAAATTAACACTTATGACGTTACTACTACGATAGGAAATGGAACTTAAAGTTAACACTTACTTCTCCTTTACAGAATAGAAAGTAAAGTTAACCCTCATCATGTCAATACTTCAGTAGATGACAGAAATTAAAGTCAACTTTAATTTCACTAATCACGTTCTTATCACGTTAGAAAACAGTAAATTGAAATTAGCATTTATCATGCTACTACTACGTTTAAAAATAGAAATTAAAGTTAACAACTTATCACGTTACAACTATGTTAGAGGAGAGATTTTAAAGTTAACTTTTATCATGTCACTGCTGCGTTAGAGGACTGAAATTAAAAATTGACATTTAACACGTTACTACTACGTTAGACTACAGAAATTAAAGTTAACACTTATCACATCACTACTACTTTAGAGTACAGAAATTAAATCAACACTTATCATGTTACTGCTACATTATAAAATAGAAATTAAGTTAACACTTATCACGTTACTTCTAAGTTATAAAACATAAATTATAGTTCACACATGTCACGTCACAACTACGTTAGAGGACAGAAATTAAAGTTAACTCTTATAACGTCACTACTTTGTTATGAATGAAAAATTAAATTTCACACTTATCACATTATTAGTACAACAGAAAACAGAAATTAAAGTTAACACTTATCACGTTACTATTTTGTTAAAGGAGAGAACTTAAATTTAACTCTTATCATGTCGCTACTATGTTATAGGACAGAAATTAAAGTTAATATTGAACACGTCACTATTGCGTTAGAGGACTGAAATTAAAGTTATCCCTTATCACGCCACTACTATATTAAAGGAGAGAACTTAAAGTTAAATCTTATCATGTCACTACTATGTTAGAGGACAGAAATTAAAAGTAACACTTATCATTTTACTACTACGATCAAAAATAGAACTTAAAGTTAATTCTTATCACGTCACTTCTACTTTAGACGACAGAAATTAAAGTTCTCTCTTATCACGTTACTACTACGTTACAAAACAGAAATTAAACTTAACACTTATCACATTACTACTACATTAGACTACAAAAATTAAAGTTAACACTTATCACGTCACTACTGCGTTAAAGAACATAAATTAAGTTAACACTTATCACATTACTTCTATGTTATCAAACAGAAATTATAGTTCACACATATCACGTCACAACTACGCCAGAGAACAGAAATTAAAGTTAACTCTTATAACGTCTCTACTTTGTTATGAACCAGAAATTAAATTTCACACTTATCACATTATTAGTACAACAAAAAACAGAAATTATAGTTAACACTTATCATGTCACTATTTTGTTAAAGAGAGAACTTAAAGTTAACTGTCAGGATGTCACTACTACGTTACAGGATAGAAATTAAAGTTAACATTTAACACATCACTACTACGTTAGAGGATTAAAGTTGAGATTTAACATGTCACTACTACGTTAGAAAACAGAAACTAAAGTTTACACTTATCATGTCACTTCTACGTTAGAGGACAGAAATTTAAGGTAACACTTATTATGTTACAACTAGGTTATAAAACAGAAATTAAAGTTCAGTCTTGTCACGTTACTACTTCGTTAGTTTGTTTGTTTGTTTTTGAATTTCGCACAAAGCTACACGAGGGCTATCTGTGCTAGCTGTCCCTAATTTTGCAGTGTAAGACTAGAGGGAAGGCAGCTAGTCATCACCACCCACCGCCAACTCTTGGGCTACTCTTTTACCAACGAATAGTGGGATTGACCGTCACATTATAACGCCCCCACGGCTGAAAAGGCGAGCATGTTTGGCGCGACGGGGATGCGAACCCGCGACCCTCGGATTACGAGTCGCACGCCTTAACACGCTTGGCCATGCTGGGCCAACTTCGTTAGAGTACAGAAATTAAGGTTAACACTTATTACGTCACTACAATATTAAAGGAGAGAGTTTAAAGTTAACAGTTATCATATCACTACTACGTTAGAATACAGAAATAAATGGCAACACTTGTCAAGTTTCTGCAACAATCGAAAATAGAATATAACGTTAACTCTTATAAAGTCACTTTTTTCGTTAGAGGACTGAAATTAAAGTTAACACTTATCATGATTCTACTACGTTAAGAACAGAATTAAAAGTTAAACTTATCATGTTTCTACTACGTTATAAAACATAAATTGTGGGTTCATGTTTTGTTATAGCAAAGCTACATCGGGTTACTTGGTGATTCCACCGAGGGGAATCGAATTCCTGATTTTATTGTTATAAATCCGTAGATTAGAGGGGCACCACAGAAGGTAGTGATTTTAGAAGGAACTATATCGTGTAGACTTTTATAGAATCAACTTGTGTGTATTCCTATGTCTGTTGTGCATGTAATTCTCAAACCTCTTGCCTTCGTGTCTTAAACCTTAGTTTCGCTATGCCAGTGGTACTTCGGTAAACTAATGTTCAATTTTACTTTTTCTTACTTGTAATTCATTCCACGTAAAAAAAAAAGAGAAAACCCTTATCTCTGTACTGCTATCTAGTGCGTTTTACTTACACTATGTATAAAATACGTTTCTTTAATTCGACAAACTGTACTAATAATTCTTTTCACATCATTGAAACATATTTCCTTTTTTATGTAGTTACTAACCAGTTATAGCAATGACTCTTTCTCAGCCAATCATTTCACCTCTGTAGTTCAAGTACAGTTATTGTAGTAAACTTTAATATTTTCGCTGTTCAGAACTAGGCATGTTCGATTGCTCGCCAGTGGCTCAGAAACATTTGAAGGCTTACGGGTTCCGATATAGAACAAATTGTCCATTTTGTAGCTCTGCGCTTAACAATAAACTAACAAACCATCCTGCTTGATTACCCTCGTTTCATGTGTAGAAATTTTATGCTAACTTACAAACTCAAGGTAGAATCAGATAGCCAATCCATAGTAGTCAAAAAACGCACATTCAGGAGCTAATCACATGATTATATTTCCTATCTTTATTCTACGATGTTCTCACATTTTATTTCGTAACTTCGACCTTCTCACATACTTCTCTTTGACTATAGTGAAATCTGTCTTGCTTTATAATTTATCAATTTAAGAGTATTTTAAAAATTAGTTTCTTTTTTATTAGTCAAACTATAATAATTTTTGACACTGATTAGACAACGTTCCAGCTGTAGTTTGAAGTTGCTAAGACCACCTTTAGTTGTCTGAAAAGTTGTTAATAAACAATAAAAATGATTATGTAACAACAACTTAAGGAACTCATCACAAGATACATTATTAAATATAAGAAATGGTTCAATGACAACAACTCAAGAAGTTCATCACATGATACATTATTAAACATTAAAAACGGTTCTATAATAACAACTCAAGAAGCTCATCACATCGTACATTATTAAACATTAGAAATGGCTATATAACAACACCTTACTATAGGATAATAATAATACAATAAGATAATTTTAAAAAACATTTAGTGTTTTACCAACTGTCGTTTTGCTAGTGCAACAAAGTTTCCATAGTACTAAACACGTCTTTACAGATTTTAGGGTGCAAGCTATTAAATTTTAAATTTACAATTTAGACATACAAACCACTAACCCATTTCCCCCACCTTTTTGGTGCACTAAACATTGTAATTAACTGTTTTAAAGTTATGAAAAAAATTTAAATTTGTAACTGTATTACTAAACTAGAACTTTTTAAGGTGGTATTTATTGTCTGTTGAAGATGTACTAAAACCTTCTGATGAATAGTTTGAAGCACCGATAGTATCGATACTTTATCAAATACAATATCAATAATTCTACCATATTTAGCTGTAAATGTTTTACACTTTCTACAATATAACTCAGGTTATTTCAGTAAAATAAACTGATATCTTCTGACAGATATATAAATATCAACATTGTTTAACCTTATCATCTGATGTTTTATTTTCGTTACATGTCACGTCACTAATAATAACCTATTGACTTTTGTCTCCATAACTGTATGATTCAAAATAACCTCTAATATACCAGAGTAAATTATTATAAATAATTGCCAACTATAAACTAGTAAAGTGTAAATGCTTTTTCTACATACTCATATATAATAAATAAGCCTAAGAAGTAAAGATATGATAAGACAGTTTTAAAGCTCCACTATAAGTAACTGCATGATGTAATTGTTATTTGAAAGTTTACATCATCTATTGTTGTAGTACATGTTTGTTTATTTATTTATTTCTTACAGTCATGTCAGTCCACATTTAATGCTCCTATTTCTTTTACAGATACCAGCCTATAGTAAATATCGTGAATCAGGTGTTTCTTCAACTCCAACTACATACTCTCGTTACAGGCAGCCAAGTGAGACATTTTCATCACGTGACAAAGGAAACTACAGTGGTTACACATCTGGATCTGGGTATATTTCTGATTATGGTAAATCTGGCAATATTTCTGATTATGTTCGGTCGATTTCAGGTTATGGTTCCGGCTACGGCTCAGATTATAAGTCTGGTTACACGTCAGATTATGGACGTTCGGGTTATGTATCAGATTATAATAAATCGGGTCAGTCACCTGACTATAGTAAAACAAAATATATTGGTGAGTCGTACATTCCTTATGGTTATGTAGCAGATAAATACCTTTCTGCAACCACATCAAGACCTACCTATGGCTCTTACTCTCGTAACATAAGTCGAGATGAGCCCAGCTATGGTAGAAATACATACTCCAAAGGTTCAAATGACTCTGGAAGTTATAAATGCTATATTCCTTACTCGCAATCTACTGGTCGCGAGGCTTACTCCAGGGTAAACAGCAAAGATGATTCACGTCCAAGTTATTCTCGGATATCTAGTAGGGATAGTTCAATGCACTCTTATTCGAGAAGCAACAGCAACGATAGCACCTGCTACTCCAGACAGAACAGCAGAGACCTTAGTCAGAATCTATAATTCACAGTCCCAGTAAAACTAAAACTTCCCCATAACAAAATCAGAATTGAAAGCTAAAACCATGAAGGTTCCTGTAAAGTTTACGTCAGATTCTGAGTCTAAAGGAGCAACTTCTTCTGATGAAGAAGAGTTTCTACAGTGCAGAGCCACCTCACCATCAGTTGAAACTACAACTAGTGAAAATAACTCCAATGCTGTCTCGGCGCCTATGAAAATTAAGAAGCCAACAACTGTAAAACAAGTTGCTATAAAAAAGCATCAGTTGGTCAACAGGTAAATCCCCATGATCTGCCCGATCCACTTTCACGATCTGACAGCACCAAACGCTGTTACTCGTCGTCAGCCTCACGACCAAATTCTCTGTATTTTGACAGATATTATTATAAGTACGCCACACCCACTTATCGTTCGTACAGGCCTCCAAATAGTAGTGCTGTATCAGACTACATGCGGCGAAGTCCCAAAGAAGAAAAAGTTCCTTCATCGCCTGTCCAGACAAAATCACCACCAAGTCCCTCGGCAAGAAACTTGTTAAATAATGAACAAGATGCACCTTTCGTACGAGATATATCGCCAAACGACCAAGATCGGCGTATCTTGTTTTTCGATAGTATTTCGATTTGCCTTTGTCAAAGGTTCCTGATGAGGGGTGAAATTCCCAGAATTCAGTATAAGTCAGTAACAAGTGGCGAACTGATTGATGGATTTTGTTTTACTGTGTAACAGATATAGTTTCTCTAGTTTTGGCTCCTTATGGTGGGACAGATCTGAATAAAGCTGGACTTATCTGCGTTAGTAACGAAGAGATTCTAATAAGCAATATTTATTGATCTACAGTCTTGTTAAGTTGTGGTAAATCTGTGAGAAATAAAGGTAACCAGATGGTCATAAATAATGTTTCCTGGTAAGTTATCAAAGGCTTCGGAGTCGGTTTAACCATTTATCTAAGGATACAAACCTCCATTAGTAAACTTTTTTAGGAACATTCATCGAACATTTCTAGATATCTATGAAATATCTCGAGTAAATTCTAAATATATAAAGGTAGTTTGTTTATAAACACGAAACTCTGGTATTTACCATCAATACTTGAAATACTCTTCTCTTATTGTCTGAAGGGTTTACCTTTCACAGGTTTTGGTTTGTTTAGTGTTTTTGCGCAAGCCTGCACACGTGTTGTCTAAGCCAAGACATCCCTAATTTGTAATGGGTAAATTGCTAGCGGCATCACCCACCGAAGATAATGAAAATGTTGTTGGCTTTCTTATTGTTTACATGCTGAACACAGTGAACAGAAAACTTTTTTCATATATATTTACCTTTTAATTGTTGTTTAAAAAAAGGTATTCATACCACAGGACGTTCTTACTTGTGATCTCGTATATACATTCAACATGTAAAATATACAAACACTGATGGCAGAAGTGTCTTCCAATTTTAGGTATATTAATTCTGTCCATACGTCACCTAATTATTCAACAGGTATTTCCTCAACCATAAAATGTCGCTTTAAAGAATTACCGAAGAGAGATGGACGAGAGGTTGTTTTTATAGTGAGTGTCCTGTGCAATCAGCTATCACGTTATAAGTTCTCTATTTGATAATGTTACGAACAGATTTAGACTAACGAATATTTTTCAAAGCTAAGTGTCTTATGTAACTAACTAGACTTCATCTCCATCAGCCACCTTTCAAATAAGAAGTAGAAAGAAGAGATTTATTTTTTTATTATAACGTTCATGAGTCTAAAATGTTTGAAACACTAGAAACTCTCAGGTACCACCATCAGGTATCCTTCAACAGGTTAGGATGGAATATCGGTAATTAAGATTTCTTATTTCACTATCTGTACAAAAAATATATATTTTTTGTTCTCGCCGATTTGCATATTAAAGTGTTTTCTTATACAGGTTTTCCAAAGAATACGTTCATTCATAGAAACATAAGTTTGTTTGTTTTTTGTAGAGGAAATGTGTATTTTAGTATAATTTATATGGGTTATTGATACTACATTATGGTATGTAACTCGCAGTGGTATTAATGTGTGTATTAGTATAAGTCATATTGGTTATTGATACTACTTTGTTTTAAGTAACTTGCAGAAGTATTAAATTGTGTTTCGTTATAAATTCAGAATTTGTGAACATTATTCATATTCTTAAGTTACTGTTTTAATTTCTGAATCATTACTGAATTTCTATCCTGCTTATTTTGTAAAAAGCTTATTTTTTAAGTCAAATCAAATTACCTGACACTGAGAGTAGCACGATGATAACTCAGTGGTACTTCTGAAGGCTTGTAACTGGATTTTGATAATCTCGGTAAGAAAAGAGCAGATACCCTAGTGTGTAGCTGTAGTAATTGTTTTTGATCTGATAATCATACTTGGAGAGGAGACACTCTTACGTTTTTCACACGTTATTTTTCACTCGTTTAATACCTTAAAATACTGCCAAACATGAAAACAATGATATTGTTTTGAGTTATTGCATAAACTTAAAAGAGACATAAAATCTTTACATCACTTGCATGCGCCACACAAGTCGATTTCAACTTCTTGTTTCTATGGAAGCTGTTCTAAAGATTTGTATTATACCAAAATCATAGAACATTCTAAATGAATAGAAAACGAAGCTCAGGCACTTTGAAAAAATAGAAATAACTAGTTTCTTAATAATAATAAATAAATCTGTTATCGCCTCACTGTTTTAGTCTTAGTAATAATGAGATACAAAATTCAAAACTCAGTAAAAATAAATCAGTTAACACCTCATTGTTTTAGTCTTAGTAATAATGAGACAAAAATTAAAAACTCAGTAAAAATAAATCCGTTAACGTCTCACTGTTTTATACCTGTATAATAACAACAAAATATTACTGTATTGAATGAAGAGTTCATCTTTGTTCGTAATCCATATTCCAACATGAATGTAACCTATCTAAGTGTATATATATATTTTGAATGTAGGTTTTACTTGTTATAGCATAAAGTAGTGCCGGAGCATGGGATATATAGCAGTAGAGGTAGAAGACGAGAAATGGCAGAGATGCTACTAAAAGAATGCTTTTTCTTTCTTATCTTAGTAAGCCAAGAATTCAGACTGGTTTACCAGCACACGTGTTCTTCAATCATTCTTAGCTAATGTTGGCCTTGATCTCAGAGTGGCCCCCGAGCCATGGTGAACAGGTCGGATGTGCCTCAAGGGGGGCCCGACTTTTCAACGGCAATTGCGACTTGAACTGTGGTATATTTATTTCTAGCAATGGACTAGACTTTGTTACATTTTGAAGCAAGAATTTAGTTGTTATTGTATCAAAACAGAAAAAAAACAATGCTTATTTTTATGGGGTTTAGCCAATGGCTAAACAGTATTTCGTAAATCAACTATACAGAATAAGTACTGTATTGGTATTGAATGTATATATTCACATGAAAGTTTATTTTGTACCAAGATATTCGACAATATTCCACTTGCCGTTATTTTCATATCATACTAGTATTTATTCACTGAAATAAGTTACGTCTTTGATCTACCTCTGTTTGTTTGAAAGAAGGCTCATCAAACCTAGATAGAGATCATTGAAAGAAGTCTCATCAAACCTGCATAGAAATCAGTGGCAGAAGTCTCATCAGACTACACAGAAATCATTGAAAGTCTCATCAAACTACACAGAAATCATTGAAAGAAGTCTCATCAAACTTCATTGAAATCAGTGAAAGAAGTCTCCTCAAAGCTAGATAGAAATCAATTTCTAACTGCGTAATTGCCTTTGGCTCCGATTTGTTTTGTCTCCAGATGGTACATTAAATAAAATAACAACACTTAAATAAAATTGTTTGTACATCTCATGACATTTGCCTAGAAATACAAAGTTACGGGTTTATGTGTGATGGCAGATATTTTTAAGAACATACAACAGTTTATTCTAAACGTGCAAGTTGTATATTTCTGAGTAATAACACACTTGCCATAATTTTGAGTTGAACCCTTGATTTATATGTCAATAAATATCCATTGAACAGTGGCGTTCTTATGGTGATTGTGTTAGTTATAGGATAAATGTATGTTTTATAATGTAACTATTTTATTATTTTAATGTTACAGTACCTTTTTTGTAATTTAATTATTCAACACTTGATTATCTTGTGATTATTAGCATTATATTATAGATGTCTGCTTTGTAATGTAGTTATTCAACACTTGATTATCTTGTGATTATTAGCATTATATTATAGATGTCTGCTTTGTAATGTAGTTATTCAACACTTGATTATCTTGTAATTGCTACTATTACATTATAGATGTCTGCTTTGTGATGTAGTTATTCAACACTTGATTATCTTGTAATTGCTACTATTACATTATAGATGTCTGCTTTGTAATGTAGTTATTCAACACTTGATTATCTTGTAATTGTTAGCACTACGTTATAGATGTCTGCTTTGTAATGTACTTATTCAACACTTGATTATCTTGTGATGCTTACAGAGCTTAACAGGTACGTGCTATTGTTATTTCTAACTGATCTGATGAGCAACTTCGTCCATTTTTATAGAATACGAATTACCGTTTTCAAGAACAATTTACTCGAAAACTCGTGATTATAAATAACATATATATAGTGTATATTTTTTTAGAAAACTTTTACAGTCTTAGACCTGATGGTTAGCTACGAAACGAAAGTTATAAAGAAAGTTGTTTTAAATGTTGTAAGCTTCGAGTGAAAGAGGTGTCATTAGGTGCTTAAAAGATTCGGGACTGGGGAATTTTGTCGTTTCAGTATGAAATTAGCTATGGTTCTTTATTCTGACTTTTCAGAGCACTAACAAGGGATTCGAGTCGCAGGCCCCGTGTACCAGCCCTCTGTGACCCTTCTGCTGAGGTAGATTAATGAATTGATGTTCCGGATCCTCTGTAGTAAAACACGTAGTTTTGTTTATAAAACGCTCTAAGTCTATCAATCTAGATACAATCCAGTTAGGACAGCTTTAAATTAATGGGTATAATGAACGGGTCTGATAATTTTTAATTCGATGTGTGGTTCTGAAAAATCGCGCTGTATATGAAAATTTACTTCAGATCATGCACAAAATGGGTGAAAAGATGCACTAGTTTCCTTTTAGAAGACAAACAGTATTATAAGGAGTGATTATTTATAATGTAAACTAATACATTCCCCCGCCTTATCTGTAATCTCTAAGTTCTGGACTGCGTGCATAGATAGCCGCCCTTATCTAACTTTGCGCAAGTATCCGAACCTAACTTTTGTGTCCCCATCATCGAGCAAGTCCACCATGTCGTAGGGTCATAATAAACTAACGATTAATCCCACTGTTCGCCAATAAAAGAATAGCCCAGGTGTTGATGGTGTGTGGTACTTACTATCTGCCTTCACTCTAGTTTATCACTGCTAACTCATGGACGGCTAGCACAGGTTGTCTTCGTATAGCTTTTTGCGAAATTCAAAACAAAGCCATACCAAACTGAGTTTTGAAATGCCCGCTAAGGCATTTGTGATTGATATTAAACACTTTAGTTTGGTCCCAGCTTATGATGTTTTGAATAATCCAGCTACACTTTGAATGTTTAGAAGTTACACTCTACGAACAAAAGAATTTGGTTTAGTATGACATGTTAACCAAACTAGGATGTAGGACAAAAGCAAGCCTCAAGCTTTCTAAATATGACACTGATATGTTTGAAGTAGTTTAGGAGCATCATTGGGAAGTGCCCTTTAAAATGCTTTGCTTTGTTGTATCTTATAACGTAGTTCTTTAACTGTCGTTGTATCTTACCACATAGTTCGTTAGCTGTCATTGTATTTTGCAAAGTAGTTCTTTCGATGTAATTGTATCTTACAACATAGTTCTTTACCTGTGGATGAACCTAACAACGCAATTCTTTTAGCTGTGATCGAATCTTGCAACGTAAACCAACATACTTCCATGCAACTCATAAACGTTTAGAATTATAATATTTGTGTATTTTGTGTAATTACTGTGTACGAATTCCTTATTATACAAAGATAAGAAATCTGGCTGCATAATTCTCTCCATGTCTACATTAGGTTCAATCACCTTAAAACCGTGTTTATTCACAGTTTAAATGAACACGTAGGTGCCACTCGGGGCATTGCGTTTCTTCGTTTTCTCTAGTGTAATTCAAATATACTTCAACAAATTTCCTTGGCTTCCAGCAATATAGTTAAAAACAAATATATTTACAGTGAATAAAACTCTCACATAAGTGGAGACAAGACAGCGAATTGTTGGTCCCACGATCCACGTTTGTTTTTATTGTATATAAAGGTCAGTTCGCTGCCTTCTAGTCATATAACGAGGTATTTAAAACCTATTATGGGTAAATTCTTATTCTATTTTTGTACATTATTGTGATGACTGTGATGGTGTGTTACCTTATGATTCACATCTCGATATGTTATTCAGTGACGTTAGAACTTCAAAGAATTTGTGTGTTTCAAGTCAGTTAATCAACATAAATTTCGTTGTTTGTTATTACACGGAAGAGACTACATTTTTCTTTTCTTTTCCTTGGCCTGATTTAGATTAATGGAAGTATAAATTTACTTGTTTTCGTTTGGTTATCTGATTTTGTTTGAAACTTTCAGTGGTTCATCGTGTAAAAACGAAATAACGAGTAAACAGAACATTAAGATAACTCCAAACGTTCTCTGTAGGGGTTTATTAAGACCTAGCCAGTTTCCATACAAATTCATTTTACTGATTGCTTTCTTCATTCATCAGTTCAACGCAGTCAGTTGTTTGTTTGTATTAGTGTTAAGAACAAAATTACACAATGGGCTATCTATGCTGTGCCCACCACAGGTACCCAGTTTTTAGTGTCATAAACCTTCGGCTGAACGACTTGAGAAGCATTTACAGTGACCACATTTATATAAGCTGGTTTAACGAAATCTTCTCAGGTTCAGGAGAAAAAGTACTTCCGTTATCCTCCGTATAAACGTGAAATTTTTGTAGATTCAAGAAGATCAACACAGCAGAAGTACGAGAAAGTTGGTCGTATTACTGAAAGTGTCTGCACATTTGCACAGCGCAGACTTCACTTTAAACTTATATTTAGCTCTTAACTTTTGCTTCACTACCTGGACTTGCCTTAAGTAAATCACATTAGTAAGATTGTGTGGCTGATACACATTGTTACACATGTGTTATGTATCCAATTTTAAAATATATATTACATTTACATAATGTACAAATACAATAAGTAAACATGCAGTTAGAATACATATAAAGTATGAACATGCAATTAGAATACATATTAAGTATAAACATGCAATTAGAATACATATAAAGTAAGGAGGAAGGTAAAATTAATTTTAGGAATATAAGTATCTAGAAAGTGAAACAAATGGGAAAAAAAGAAAGAGAGTTAAAGGTATGTTTTCACGAAGAATAAATAGGAAAAGTGATTTTTAAAAAATGAAAAATGATGGTACGATTGCGAAACATTGAAAAAATATTAGGTGATGAAGAATGGTGTTCAATCAACTTTTCAAGGAAGAAATCAGAAAAGAAAAAATTATTAAGTTGTCGTGAAGAGATACAACCTTCAGAAGGTTCTTCAATATGGCGTTTGGAGTCTTGGAAGCCAGATGAAGAGAAGAATATAAAAGTCTACATAGTGAGCTGCTTATGCTAAAATATTAAAAACACAGTTCTTTTGTACTGTGACAAGCCATATAAATACATCAACTGAGGTCAAGTCTTGGTTGGACAACCCTGAGTTCAGAGAGTCATAATTAACAAGCAGACAAGATGCATTGCGGTAGATAACGAACGCCTAAGTCGATCTCTGTATCTGAATTCTCTAGACTAAGTGATGACTGAGTGATATTTGTGTTTTTTGTGTTATTTGTTATCACCTTCTATCATCTGAATTCTATATTCGTATTTTGCTTTTGGATACAAACATTAGAGAAGAAGATTCAAAACTGGATAAAAATACATACTCGCCACTTCCTTATTTCATTATCACTTCTTCAGGAGATTAATTATTTTAACCTTTCAACACAGCCTTCAACCTATCGTCTTCTCGCCTAGCTTGAGTTAACTAGAGAAACAATTTATTTATAGAACCAGCTTCTGGACAAGTTACGTAATTCTTTCCTTACCCAAGGTCTGTAATAAATATCATCAACTAGGTATAACTAGCTGTCTCATGTCACTCAATTAGAACACTGCTAATAATTAAATTTAATTCTTTAAATAATTAAATTTGAAATTAATAATTTCAATCAAATTTGACTTGTCCTTAAAAGTTACTGTCAGAATTAAATTCCAAAATTATCACCCATACTTATTATGGTTTAAAGGTTCGAATGTTCATATTATACCATTCCTTTTAAATTTATATTCCGGATTTACACACCACAAAGATCTGCTTTCACTGCTCTTCCTATATCAGCTCATCCACACCCACATTCACAGTAATTCAATAATAAGAAACACACTGTGCATCTTTCTAATACTCTTCCTGCATCATCTCAACCAATGGCCCGGCATGGCCAAGCGTGTTAAGACGTGCGACTCGTAATCTGAGGGTCGCGGGTTCGCATCCTCATCGCGCCAACCATGCTCGCCCTTTCAGCCGTGGGGGCGTTATAATGTGACGGTCAATCCCACTATTCGTTGGTAAAAGAGTAGCCCAAGAGTTGGCGGTGGGTGGTGGCAGCTGCCTTCCCTCTAGTCTTACACTGCTAAATTAGAGACAGCTAGCACAGATAGCCCTCGAGTAGCTTTGCGCAAAATTCAAAAACAAATAAACAAACTCTCTGGGCCAACAAAAGTAGCAAGTATTCCTCTCGGAGCTGTTCACCACCCAAATCATCCTGGTAATAACAATAGTTTCTGTGATAGACCATGTACTCCTACTGGGTGTATGGTTTAGGCGCTTTACGTACTGTTATTGTTATAAGGAAATGAGCTAGTGCTATATGGTAGGGCTCCAATGTGGGACCAGTCATGTATGAATCTTCAAAATACACTGTATGTTAAGGCTCCAATGTGAAACCAGTCATATGTAATTCTTCACACTACACTGCTTGGTGCTTAGATGAAACTTCTTTTAACATTAAGTACACCCTCTGTTCTAATCTATACGATGGTAAACTGTAAATAAAACTGACTTCTTTATTCTGAAGCACTTTTATACTTGACTCGGAACAAAGGTAATTACTTGTACCATCCACTTACCTACCTGGATATGACAGCCTTACATGAATCACTCTCATCGTAATTCTTGAGAAGTACAGACTTCGTGTTTGCAGATGTAAGTGAAGACTTTTTTTATGCTACATGACGACTTAAATAAATTTCTGGTCATCATCCAATAACAATAAATTTAGTGTATTCACGTATATTAGTTTTGTGATGTTCTGACCAGACTGATCACTCCATCAACTTAACTGTACTTAGCACACGAAAGTGCTAGTTCCAATGAGACCTGGACACAACAGGCATGATCTGATATCGAGTCAGCCATCAAACGGTATAAATGATTATCTTCACTGCTACATTGTCTGCAACGTATCTTTGCAATTACTTTAATTTCTGTAGGAGTGATACAGTCTAGTCAGGACGAAGGCCCTCCCTCTGGCTATGGTATCATGGATAAGTTATTCCACTCAGATTGTGCTAAGTCCTTGGTCTGTTAATCTACTGTACTAATTATACCTTTATTGAGAACCTTCCATTCATACTAATTAACAAGTGATTAATGGATAAAAGCCAATAGAAAGAATGTTAAAAATTTGTATTCAGGTCATATTAAAATCTATTATTTTTTTAAATGCGGAATTTCGTTTAACTAAACTTTTACATTCACCTGGCCTGGCATGGCCTAGCGCGTTAAGGCGTGCACTTCGTAATCTGAGGGTCGCGGGTTCGCGCCCGAGTCGCGCCAAACATGCTCGCCCTCCCAGCCGTGGGGGCGTTATAATGTGACGGTCAATCCCACTTTTCGTTGGTAAAAGAGTAGCCCAAGAGTTGGTGGTGATGACTAGCTGCCTTACCTCTAGTCTTACACTGCTAAATTAGGGACGGCTAGCACAGATAGCCCTCGAGTAGCTTTGTGCGAAATTCCAAAACAAACAAACAAACAAAGCTTTAATATTTTCATACTTTACATATTAATATATACAAAGCTATTATAAATTCTAAATATAAATTAGGCCAAAACAGTGTGTTATTTAATCAGTGATGTCGAGAAAACCCACTTGTAGAGAAATATATATGTAAAAACGGCTCGTTTCGGTTGAGAAAATATTTTACGTAGAGGAGCGAACAACATTCACAGGTTCTCGATAACCGAAGAAGGTCGAAACGTTGTTCGCTCCTCTACGTAAAATATTTTCTCAACCTAAACGAGCCGTTTTTATATATATAGTGTGTTATTTACTTTTTAGTTGTTTCGTACTTAAGATGGCGCTCTATGGAGGTTATTTAGTTGGAAGGCAGGTGTCAATTTTCTGCAGTTTATTATATTTAATTAAGTAAGTATTAATTATTATAAATTATGTTTATAGTTTTAAACCTATCGACTATTTATTGATTTCAGTTCTCGGGAAATTATTACTTACTATCATACGAGTTTCAAATTTTGTTAACTTTGAAGTTGAACTTGATTTAATTTAAGCCTAAATATAAGTGAATTAACATGAACAGTATGAAAGTTATAACAAGTATTACTGCCGAGGCGTTAGCGGCTGAAAAAATTACTTTCGTTTATTTTGCTTTGTGCGAAATTCCAATACAAACAAACAAACTTTACATTCACCATCTTAATTCAACTTAATGTTATTATTACGTAATTAAAACTTTGCTTTATTTAAAACTAGAAATACTAAAAATGTTTCAATTTTCTGACGCAACAAAACACCATACCAAGATATCAGTAATTCATAAAATTTTCTTTGGGGAAGAAGCATTGGCTATACTGTAACTATTAACCACTCTGTAGAAATTGAAACGAAAATAAGCTACGTATATGGACTTATTTAAAGATACTTACGTTATAAATTGTTTATCAGTACCTGAATGCCGTACAGTTGTTGTTTTTTCTAACATAACGATAGCTAGGGCTATGTTTAATTACCGTGTACAAAATATTTTACTTTTTACTAATATGACTACAACAAATGAATGAAACAATCTATTTAGTAGCTCTTTTAACACACAGAAACACATTGACCTTTTTAATTCGCTGAAAGACAGAAATGTTAATCCTGCACATATTTCATACACTAATATAATATTTCAGAACTACAAAACTGTTCTTATGATTTTAATTGTCTTGATTTTCTCAAGAGTCCTTGTTCAGGTTGTGGAATAATTAGTGAAGAACCTAGTAGATATGGGTTAAAAATTGATGTATGTTATACGACAGTATTTATATTGTGGGTTAAAACTTGATATATGTTTACATGACAGTATTTATATCGTGGGTTAAAAGTTGATATATGTTAACAGAATAGCATTTATATCCTGAGTTAGAAGTTGATATGTTAAGACATTATTTATATCGTGGGTTAAAAGTTGATATATGTTAATACAACAGTATTTATATTGTGGGATAGAAGTTGAAAGATGTTAGCACAACAGTGTTGTTGTCATGGGGTAGAAGCTAATACATGTTAGTTAACACGACAATATTTATATCATGGGTTAGAAAGTAATATAGGTTATCATGACAGTATTTATATCGTGGGTTAAAAGTTGATATATGTTAAGAGGACAGTATTTATATCGTGGGTTAAAAGTTGATATTGGTTATCGCGAAAGTATTTATATCGTGGGTTAAAAATTGATATATGTTAACACGACAGTATTTATATCATAGGTTAGAAGTTGATACATGTTAGCACAACAGTATTTATGTCATTGGTTAGAAGCTGATATATGTTAGTTAAAACTACAGTACTTATATCGTGGGTTAAAGGTTGATATATGTTAGTTAACAGTATTTATATAATGGGTTAGAAAGTGATATAGGTTATCATGACAGTATTTATATCGTGGGTTAGAAGTTGATATATGTTAAGACGACAGGATTTCTATCATGGGTTAGAAAGTGATATAGGCTATAATAACAGTATTTATATCGTGGGTTAAAGTTAATATATGTTAAGACGACAGTACTTATATCGTGGGTTAAAAGTTGATATTGGTTATCATGACAGTATTTATATCATGGGTTAGAGGTTGATATATGTTTACACAACAGTGTTTATGTCATGGGTTAGAAGCTGATATATGTTAGTTAACACTACAGTATTTATATCGTGGGTTAAAAGTTGATATGTTAATACGACAATATTTATATCATATAAATATATATATGATATAGATATATATCAGCTTCTAACCTATGACATAAATACTGTTGTGTTAACATATATCATGGGTTAGAAGTTGATATATGTTAGCACAACAGTATTTATGTCATAGGTTAGAAGCTGATATATGTTAGTTAACACTACAGTATTTATATTGTAGGTTAAAAGTTGATATTGGTTATGATGACAGTATTTATATCATGGGTTAAAAGCTGATATATTTTAACACGATAGTATCTATATTGTGGGTTAAAAGTTGACACCTGTTAACACGACAGTATTTATATCGTGGGTTAGAATTTCATATATGTTAACACGACAGTATTTATATTGTGGGTTAGAAGCTGATATATGTTAAGACGACAGTATGTATATCATGGGTTAAAATCTGATACATGTTAACACGACAGTATTTATATCATAGGTTGAAAGTTGATATATGTAGTTAACACGACAGAATTTATATTGTCGGATAAAATCTGATATATGTTAACACGACAGTATTTATATCGTTGGTTAAAATTGATATATGTTAAGACGATAGTATTTATATCATGGATTAGAAGCTGATATATGTTAATACGACAGTATTTATATCACCCAGCCACTACGATTAGCAGCTAAACCACCTGAAACTGTGTAGTGTTTATCGACACAAATACTGCCTGCTGTGAACTTACTTTCCTTTAGTTTATGGCTTATGGATTATTACTTACAATGAGATTATTGAAAACTTATCCATTGTAAAATAATAATGTCTGTATATTAGTGACATTGTTCTATATGGTAGAGGGTGTGCCTGCTAATACTTGCTTTTTTATTTATTCGACTTTTGCATGACTAATTACGAGAAACCTATTAACGTACTGTAAGCTTGTTACTAACTGTTCTCCCTTTACGACCATCCTTTAATTATCACTAAATAATATTCGAATATATTTTTTGCTTAACACACAGTGAGAAAAGATTATTTAGAAAGTGGATACGTACTCAAAAAAAAAACAACTAAGATGTATACGCTTGCTAATATTTTGTGTGGGTAAACAAACGTCTTAATTTCCAAATCCAATCATAAAGAACGAATAAATTGATGGAACTTTGTTAAACCGGTCTAATTCATTTATCAATTAACTTCAACAATCACTTATAAATAACTTTACTGTTGTGTTTCTTTGAAAAAAGCCACACGAACTGGTTCTGTGTTTGTTACCAGGAGGACTTAACATTATACATCTCTCTTGTCAGTACCGTAAATTGCTGTTTTTTTATTTATATGTAACAAGTTTTAAAAACTTTGTCACACTCTCATTAACTTCAGTTTTATCAATCTACCTGCATCTGGATTTCACGTTATGTACTCTCTACGCACTGTTTATTTAGCGATCTCATTGTTTGTTATTTTGCTTCTTGATTCAGCCTGAACAAAGCGTGTCTTTGGTTGTTTATTATATCTTATTACTTTGATGTAGACAATGTACACCAAATTAAGCTACATAAAAACCCGATAAAACTTGATTACTCTGAGTAGAGAAAACGAAAATAGTCACTCTGTGAACTGTTTTTCTCCCAAAAGTCTTGCCTCCAAATGGCACAGCGATGTCTGTGAACTCACTCCGCTAGAAATCAAGTGTAGCTTTGTACTTAATTCCAACAATCAATTAGTCAACCAAAAATACTTTAATAATGTACTTGTGATGTGGAAACCTATAAGTTCGTTTGTTTATTTGAAAGCAAATCCACATTTAGATATCTCCTGTATCCACGGCGGGAAATCAAACCTCTAATTTTAGCGTTATAAATCCTTATGCTTACCGTTGTAGAAATGAAATAAAAACCCTATAACCCGAGCACTTTCTAAAAGTGAACCTTTCTTCTTCAGGGGCAAACTAGGAGTTTGATGTACTGGTCAACATTATTCATATCTATTCTTCCGTCATTTCAAAAGTGAATGTTGAACTTTGCTTGCGAGTGCAGCTTTTCAAATGTAAACGTGAGACCACCGAACGCTGGGACGGACGCCACCAGTTAGCAATATGTATACTTTTAACTTAACTAACATGGAGTTACTGCTGAGGGTGGGACTCTCCGAGACTGATAAAACCAGAGGGGCATCTTAAAACGGTATGTAGTAATAAAAAGGGAAATCACATTAATGTGAACCTCCACTTTAACAAGAGCTTGATCTTTATTGATTGCTTTAACCTAATTTAAATCTTTCAAAAGGGGAAAGATTTTCCCGAAACCAGTTTACACATAAATATGGGCCGAAACAAAAGAGAGAACAAACTCTTTATAAAGGTCGCCGGTGTTAAATACGGTCGCAAATATAATTAGTTAAATGCTGGCTTAGTTTATGTTATGGGATACTTTCGTGGACTGGTACAATTTACATAAAGTTATAATTGTGACAAAAATAAAAGATTTTCACGAGCGTCTAAAATTCAACTACGTTAATCTACTGTCTGTTTATTTTGTGTGTTCTGATATACATAATTTGAAACAGTCTCCTCACTATTTTAAGGGCAACGACCATTTTATATTCAAAATTTACCTGTGGAATCGAGATAGATAATGTTTATAGGCTACTGAAAATATAGTAAATTGGAATATATAATGTTTATGGCCTACTGGGGATATAATTAATAAATTGGAATAGATTATGTTTATTTACGGGCTACTGAGAACATGACAAATGGGAAAAGATATGTTTATGGGCTACTGAGGACATGATAAATTGGAATAGATAATGTTTGTGTGTTACTGAAGACATGATAAATTGGAATAGATAATGTTTATGTGTTACTGAGGACATGATAAATTGAAATAGATAATGTTTATGTATTACTGAGGATATGATAAATTGAAAGAATCTTCAAAAAAGGGACTGTAAATAGTCATTTAAAAAAAAGGTTGCACAGTGAAAGTTTGGAGACGAATCGATTGTACAATAAAAAAACAACTTTATTATAAATATATAACGTATCGACAATATTATGTTACCCCCAGGTAACAAACTTTTATTATTTTTAAAAAGTGGATTCTTCGTCATCACGAGTATGTGGTGTTATCATAAAATATTCATATCTTCTTTTCTTGTTGATTCAGATATATACATAATATTCAAGTGCCACAGCATTTAAAAACAAACTAACTCTTAAAATCCTGAATATTTACGTAATAAATTTATTCTTGAAAACCTTGTGTTATCGAACTTTCTAAAAACTAATATTGGCTTCTTTATGACTGATAAGACAAAGTAGACCTTTTAACTATGGGTTATGTATCACTTTGTCTTATCAGTCATAAAGAAGCCAATATTAGTTTTTAGAAAGTGATACGTAACCCATAGTTAAAAGGTCTTTACGTAAAACCCAAACAGTTTTTATTTATTT
Source organism: Tachypleus tridentatus (assembly GCF_004210375.1). Lineage (NCBI taxonomy): Eukaryota > Metazoa > Arthropoda > Merostomata > Xiphosura > Limulidae > Tachypleus > Tachypleus tridentatus. The sequence continues at coordinate 35,103,453 of NC_134831.1, read as the reverse complement.
CAAAGTTGATATTTTCACCCATGAAAATATTAAATTAGTTAACTTGAAATGTTTTATTTTCAGCTCGATTCGTCTCTTCTGAACACCATGAGTTCATTCGTTTATGATTTTGTTTCTGTAATACAACACACTTATGAAAATAACCCATTATTAACACATTGACTTAGCGTATACTCGTACACGTTCTCATGTATTTCGTGGCCCGGCGTAGTTAGGTGGTTGGAGTGCTTGATTTGTAGTCTGAAGGTCGCAGGTTCGAATCTCCGTTCCATCAAACATGCTCTCCCTTTCATCAGTGGGGATGTTATAATGTGATACTAAATTCCACTATTCGTTGGAAAAAGAGTAATATAAAAGGCGGTGGATGGTGATGACTAAGCTACCTTCCTTTTAGTTTTTCTTTCACTGCTAAATTAGGATTGGCTGATACAGATAGCCCACGTGTAACTTAGCACAAAATTTAAACCAAATTTCAATTGTACAGTTTGGAAAAACGTTGTTTGTCTACTAACGGCATGTTTGGAATGTGGCATGGAACCCATAGGTTGCGTGGGTAATCCAATTGTTCTTCTCCGAATCCCTCCAAAGGCAGAGCAGAATTTTCTGCGGACTTGAAATGCTAAAACTCGGGTTTCGATACCCGTTGTGGGAACAGCACAGATAATTATTTGTGTAGCTTTGTACATTTACCTCAAATAATGTTTCTACCAATGGATAACCGGACTTCAACCCTGATCTCAGCTGGAACTTTATCGTTAAACGTCCAAATATTTGAAGATTGGAGGTTCAGTTTACAAGATGAAGATAGGTCTAATGGTGAACATTAGAAAAGGAGGGGGAGAATTGGAGGACAAGCCCACAGATATGTCTGATATTTAGAAATTTTTCCTTGTGCGTGTACTAACGTGTAGGTGGTGATTTTTAGGTTGTCATCGAGAAGAAAAATTAAGAAATTGAGTAGGTGTATTTGATAATTATGATATACACGAGGCCCGACATGGCCAGGTGGGTTAAGGCGTTAGACTCTTAATATGAGGGTCGCGGGTCGAATCCCCATCGCACCAAACATGATCGCCTTTTCAGTCATGGGGGCGTTCTAATTATACGGTCAATTCCACTATTCGTTGATAAAAGAGTAGCCCAAGAGTCGGCGGTGGGTGGTGATGACCAGCTGCATTCCCTCTAGTCTTACGCTGCTAAATTAGGGACGGCTAGCGCAGATAGTTTTCGTGTAGCTTTGCACGATATAAAAAAAAAAAACTGATATACACGAGGACCTTAACATCACAATAACAAATGTGAATCCACTTTATTTTATAGCCGTCACCCACTATAGCAGTCACATATTTCCCTCTTCTCTGCCACTTGGAACTGTGTTGGGTCTTACAAGGCCGTGTTTATGTATCTTGAAGAAAAAAAAACCTTCACAAGTGAATTAGTTTGGTTACATCTATATTAACAATAGAACGTTTTGAAGGCTGGTACAACACCACACTGCGATATTTGGAATCTCTTTCTAGACGGGATTTTAACTTACGAATGTGCTTGTCAGACAGATGTTTTAACAAACTAAAATACCGCAATTTTTAAACATTTTTGCGGTGTTCCTACAAAATACTAATGTAGTGAACAGTTGCATTATAATGTTTGAAGAGCTTTTCCCATAAGTGAAAAAATATGTGTGTGTTTTCTTATAGTAAAGCCACTTTGGGCTATCTGCTGAATCCATCGAAGGGAATCGAAACCCTGATTTTAGCGTTGTAAGCTCGTAGGCTATCCGCTGTACCAGCGGGGGACTGAAAGAGAAAATATAGCAATGTAAGACATAGTCACTAATAACGTTTAGGTATACATTTGATATTTTATATAAAGGAATCAAAAGAATCCAGCCCCTACCCCATTACTCCACTTCAGGGAGCTTATATTGTTGTTGTTGCTTTTGGTTTGTAGTTGAGCACAAAGTGCAAAGTGGGTCATATGTGCTGCGAGCACCGCTGGTATCGAAACCCGAATTTTAGCTTTATAAGCAATTAGACTTGTCGCTGGACCTTTGGTGAAGGTTATACTGGGGGAACAACGCAAACATAGTAAAGCGCTTTGTGTAGTTTTCACTCTATCATCTGTAGAGAATTTTGTTTGTTTTGAATTTCGCGCAAAGCTACTCGAGGGCTATCTGCGCTAGCCATTCCTAATTTAGCAGTGTAAGACTAGAGGGAAGGAAGCTGGTCATCACCACCCACCGCCAACTCTTGGGCTACTCTTTTACCAACAAATAGTGAGATTGACCGTCACATTATAACGTCCCCACGGCTGAAAGGGCGAGCATGTTTGGTGCGACCATGATTCGAACCTGCGACCCTCGGATTACGAGTCAAACGCCTTTACACCCTTGGCCATGCCAAGAAAAGTGTGAAGCTTGACTCAAAGCACATTGCACACTTCCAGTCATTTTTTGTCCATAGTTTGTCTACTGAATCCATATTTTTAGTTACATCTGAAATCGAAATGTTTCCGGAATAAATGTAGCCTAACGATAGGGCTATAACTTTACATTTACAGAAGTCAAGCAATTACATATCACATCACGTGTTCAGAAATAAATGGAGTGATTTACAAATATTTCTATTGGAAGATTTTCATATAATGGTCAGTCATTTCAAATATATCGCATTTCACGCTTAAATTCTTGGCAAGAAATTTGTTTTCTAGATGTACGTGTAAGTTAGTGTAATCTAAAGAATGTAGTAGCATACAATAAATATTTATGTCAGGATAAAAAGAAATTTTCAAGCAAGAAATAGATTGATTATGTTCCCGATTATTTATTTGAGAGAAATCTAAATGCCACTTAAAATTCATTCCTGTTATCAAAGAAGAAATGTTGTACCATATATATATATATATCGTACAACATTAACTATTTTATATATTTGCCAGTGGAGTACAAAATCAGATTGCATACAATAACAGTTGTAAGTTTATTATAAAAACGATGTGTATAATAATAGTTGTAACTTTATTATATATATATATATAATGTGTAAATAATAGTTGCAAGTTTATTATATATACGATGTGTATAATAATAGTTGTAAGTTACTATATATACGATGTGTATAATAATAGTTGTAAGTTTATATACGATGTGTATAATAATAGTTGTAAGTTTATATACGATGTGTATAATAATAGTTGTAAGTTACTATATATACGATGTGTATAATAATAGTTGTAAGTTTATATACGATGTGTATAATAATAGTTGTAAGTTTATTATATATATGATGTATACAATAATAGTTGTAAGTTTATTATACATACGATGTATACAATAATAGTTATAAGTTTAGTATGTATATATGATATGTACAATAATAGTTGTAGGTTTAGTATGTATATATAATGTGTACTGATGAAAATTTTCAGAACATTTATGAGTTTGACCACAGGGAAAAATATATTTTGAGTTTTACACTCAAATATATTGATGAAAGCTGTACATCGTTTCGTTTTTGACCGAACGATTATTCAAACAGACCTCTGATACTTATCAAATGATATAACCAATATCTACCTTTTGATTTGGTTGAATAAACGTGGCTTTTTTGTTTCTCTGGAATTAAGCACACAGATAAACAATGGTTATCTGTGCTCTGCCCACCACTGGTATCAAAACCCATTTTCTAGCGGCTGTGAGTTCGCAGACATACCGCCGTGCCACTGGGAGGGGGGCAAACATATGGCAGTCAGTGGTGGAAAATTAGTAGATCTCGGTTAAGAATATACTTTGATATTTTCGTAATTTTCAAATATAATTTTTAAGAAACAAGGATGTAATATTTTGTTAGGTGGATGGGGAGCACCTACGTTCCAGTTGTGTAAGTTTTTTTTTTTTGTTTGTTTGCTAAAGGGGGAGAATACATTCATGAATACTTAAAGACTCCCTACTACCTTCCTTCTGATTTAATTTCAACAAGTGGTGTCAGGGAAAATGCAAGTTTGAATTCCGTATCAGAGACGTTGTTGTTCTGAATTTTGGATCCCTGGTGATGAATTAAGTCTTTGTTTTAAGGTTTAATCTGTGCTCCGTTTAAACTAGCCAATCATTAAGTAAAAATAAATTTTTCAAATAGATCGTTTCACAGATGCATAACAATATTCTGTTTTGTTTTTCTAAAAATTGTTTGTTTCAGTATAAAGCCACATTGGGCGATCGGCTATGTTCACCACAGAAAATCAAATCCGATATTTTAGTGTTGTATATCGGTAAACTTACAGATTGTCCCAAAAGGGTTTTTTTTTAATGACAACGACTTTAATTAAGTAGGACCGACTCTGATACTTCTACATGGTATTGTACAACTACAGAAGAGTGTATTCGTTGTTGTTGTCTCGTTTTTGTGGTTGTTATTATTTTTAGTCCCAAGACAACTGGGTCACCTTAGATGCTGATACATCATCTCGAGTAGATTTACCTAGCAACGTCCGTCTTATCACCAGACAGTCGGCCCCACTGTAGCAATGAAGGACTGACTAGAGTAGAGGGAAGGCAGCTAGTCAACATCACTCATCGGCAGATTACCAGTCAAGTGTCCTAACCACCAAGTCATGTCAGGTCCCCGTTAGTTGTTACACTTTAATTTTATTGACAAGTTTAACATAAACAAATTAGAAATTTCAACCTGAACACCACCTTATTTACACGCGTTCTTAGAGGTCAGGTCTGCAGGGTTCAGGTATAGCATTTCTAATTTCGAACTACTGACCAAAAGGAAGGCAGCCAGGCTTTCCCCTCATTATTATTTCACTCTCATAGAGGGGGTATAAACAAAAATACATCAATCTTCCAAGTCTTTTCATGATAACAACTGTACTTATATGAATAATAAAGAAATATTAATTAAAGGTCATTACTTGCGGGCCCGGCATGGCCAAGCGCGTTAAGGGGTGCGACTCGTAATCTGAGTATCACGGGTTCGCATCCCCGTCGCGCCAAACATGCTCGCCCTTTCAGCCATGGGGGCGTTATAATGTTACGGCCAATCCCACTATTCGTTGGTAAAAGAGTAGCCCAAGGGTTGGCGGTGGGTGGTGATGACTAGCTGCCTTCCCTCTAGTCTTACACTGCTAAATCAAGGACGGCTAGCACAGATAGCCCTCGAGTAGCTTTGTGCGAAATTCAAAAACAAGCAAACAATCATTACTTGCGATACACAGAGTAGTGGTAGTAACAAAACACACAAATGTAAAATTATTACCATACATGTTAACAGAAGATGAATTACAATAAAATGAAAATTATTAGAAAGCAAACAAAATTATAATTCAAAATCGCTGCATAATATATAATCCTGTACACCCTCGCTTAGCAAATGCCCAGAGTCGCATAACCGAAACCGTAAGAGATCGAAATACATTTTAGCTTCAAGTTGAGCTTTAAAGATATTCACAAAATGAACACCAACACCAAATGATAGAATGTTATTACAGGCAGAATAAATCATAAAGTTAGTTATACCCGTACACAAGGATAACAACCTGAGGTGACGAAAACTCAGCTGGGGTAAAAATCCAACCACAGCCACCTGCCCTTTTTCATGATCCATTAACTCATGGCCTAAAACTGTCTTCAACAAACTAAAAACTAAATTCCACGTGTCCTGTACTCTGGAACATTGGAAAAATAAATGAGTAATAGTTTCTCTAGCAACACCAAAGAAGGAACATAAGCCAGTCGGATGATGAAACATATGAACAAGGCAGAAGCATCTACCGTTATGAGCGCTTTTTCCAGCCCTTTTATAACGCACCCAAAAAACTGAAAGTAGAGAAGATTTTCTATCTGCAGTACGTCTCGAATCCGGGGCTCATGGAACTGGAGCACCATACTCATGTGCCCACGCCCGACTTATAGAAAAGCAAGACAGATATTTGAGTACACAAGAGCATATTGCTTACAGGTGTAGAAGAAAGTTCATGTTTTATGTTGCAGCAGTAAAATGGTGAATAAATGAGAAAAAAAAGAGGATAAAAAGAGGAATTTTTTCATTGTAGCAACTTTAAATATATAGAAAGAGACGGACTTAGAAATAAAACATTTTTTGTCGTTTCCACCTATTTTGATACATTACAATGGTTATATTTTGATAAATAAGCGCAACAAGTTGATAATAGTCGCCTTGGAGTTTAAAAAACCTGTTGTAACAAATAAAAATAGGTTAACTTGGCATACTGCTAGAATGAGTACATGTAAAGATTAGCCTTTCACGTGCCCACCATCTCCCCTTCTCTCTATGTATCAACGCTCTCTTTATTTAGTTGGTGCGGTTTCGTGATGCCTAAAGTTTAAATTCGATGTTAAAACTCAAACACTTCAACATTTTCAGGAATTTGTACACTTAACACATAAACTCATGCGGTTGTAACATATTTCCGCATATAAGCATTACAAGTTAGTAAGGTTGGCAAGTTTTATTAGTGGCATAGCTGTATGTCCGTGGACTGAAAGCGTTAGAAACCGGGTTTCGATACCCATGATGGACAGAGCTCTGCTAATCCTTTATGTAGGTTTACATTTGTCAACAAACTATGACCGAAGGCTACGTCACGTAAATTACCTCAGTCGAAAATGTTTCATTTCTGTGGTATTCAAGAATTCATTAAGATATTTTGATTTGTACTTATAATAATAAAATTAGGAGTATTATTGAACATTTTCTACAATCCATTTATTCTGCGGCTAAAAATGATGATGTCTCTCTGCAGGTAGTCACAATAAATTAAAAACTGTTTGCATTTGTAAATAGATACAGCATATATATAAACATTAAAAGAATATCACGTGATTCCCATCCTAGTATGATAACAACAATATCAGGCGAACGTTATTATATCACTTTATTAAAACCAGTTTTTTGCATAATTAAAGAAACATATTCGATTAAAACGTCGTAACACTTAGTTTACACCAATACAAATTATTACGTCTGTTACGTTTGATAAGAAAGAGTCTGTTTTTAAGTATATTGTAGTAACGTTTTAGAAGGAAGACAATATAATTCAGTCATCATAGCTCTCTTATATTTTTCATTTCTTGTTCTAAGATTCATTATACAAAACGCTTCCAGCTATCGAAACACAACTCGTATTTCAAATGGTCATCATATTGCTTTGGTAAAATAGGTTGTCAGTTTCACCATTGTTATCGTAATGTAGCGTTTCAACCTTGAAGTTTATTCACGTTATGTTTGACAACGATCATCTTAACCCTTGGGATAAGCATTAGCCCTTAGTGATGACTAAATAATATATACGTTTAAAATAACATCATAGCAAACTGACAACTGAAACTATTAAAACAAAGACAAGAAATAAGTGACATTGTGTTTTTGTAGAAACAAAATTCTTGCTAATTAAACTGTGGTAATTTTTCAAACTCGACATATTTTTCATCATTAATATTACATGTCTTTATAAAGCTGGCAATTTTTTCACTATATGATAAACATACAAAGGCTTTCAATAAAGTGATGAAAACTGATTTGCATACATTTTGGGGTTTAAACCCACGTTAAAACAGATTACTTACATCAAAGATTAAGCCCATAAAACATCCACATTTTTAAGAATCTGAAAAATGCAATTTCAGTGCATTGTGGGCCATTTTTGTACAAACGTAATATTTCTATATTAAATAATGTAAACAAAAATGAAGGTGGTAAAACGTGAGGTTACAAAATAACTGCGCGAAAATTTTGGTAAGAAAATGAGGCATGACATTTAATTGTTTTTTTTTTATTTCCGGCTGCCTTAGTGGCCTTCTTTGCATGTTATTTTTGGGCCATAATATAAATATATGTTGTAACCGATTTACTGTTGTACATTTCTTTTAGTGCCTACGCTTGTTTTTATATGGTTTTATTTTTTGCCTGTGACGTATATTATTTACTGTGTATTGACTGTTCTCGAAATTTGTAGAACGTTCTTGTGCATCAACAATGTACTAGGTGTGTATGTAAAACTAGTGATTGACAGCATTGTGATCTCTTCCAAAATCGCTATCACCTTCTCTTAACAACAACAGACAAAGCAAAAACGAATCGATGCAGCTAATATTTAGTTTCAAGTATCTTTATTTCCGTTGATTTAAACAAATTACATTTTTATGTAATTCACAGTAACAGAATCAGGTTATGATGTTGCTCAAAGTAAGAGGATATTTTTTTCTATCTGTATTTTTATTCAATGAAAATTACTGAGATAAGGCTTGAATTCAATTCACTAAGTTAATTTTTCATTCATGCTTACATAAGCCTGAAAATTCACGTTTTCGTATGCTGACGTTGAAAAGTACAAACGTACTGGATTATTGTTGTCGGGCCGGTATAACCAGGTGATTAGGGCGCTCGACTCGTAATATGAGGGTCGCGGGCTCAAATCCCCGTCACACCACACATGCTCGCTCTTTCAGTCGTGGGGGTGTTATATGTACGATAAATCACACTATTCATTGGTGAAAGCTGGCGGTGGACGATAATAACTAGCTGCCTCCCCTCTAGTATTACACTGCTAAATTAGGGACGACTGGCGCAGATAGCCCTCGTGTAGCTTTGCGCGAAATTCCGAAAAACAAAACAAACTTGTCTTGAGTAACTTACAATGTGCCACCGTTTTCGGTTGACTGGTAGTTTGTATACAGCTTTAGCAGACTGAATCGTGGTAGTTTTATTGTCTCGTTTGTCCTATTGTATAAATCAATCAGTCAGAAACATCTTTAAGATTTACGTCTCATGTTTGTATTTATTTTAGGAATCATAGTTTCTCTCTATGAAATAAATAATGCTTCCTAGAAACATTATCAAATAATGCCCGGTATTCATATGCATGTAATATAAAATAAATGCACATTTATCTTGCCTAGGGCCTTATAACCAACTAGTCTTATCTTAGGGGAGCCTTCATTTTATTTTTTTATTTTTTTTTTACTGTTAGCAGAAAGAGTGATGTTTGTTGTTGTTGTTTGTTTTTTTTTCATGTATCACACTTACAGTTTAATGCTACTAATCCCGCCGGTCACCCCTACCACAACAGTGGCCTTGAAAGAGGGCGAGCGTTTTGCTTAGCTCATAGGGTGTACTCAATCATTGAATGAAGTTACATGATTGGTTAAAGTGTCCTCAAAGTAACTGTATAAATGTAACAGCGTGGAGGCGAAGAAACTGAAAGTACGGTTTCTAGTGTATTACGTATGTTGTAGCCTATATTTTGATTCCGTGTTGTTGATAAACCAGAAAGTAGTATTTGTTAATTTCGTGCCAAACTGGACAAGGATTACCTGCGCTAGCCGTCTCTAATTGTGTATTGATAAGCCGGTGGGAAGACAACAGTTAACAGTATCCACCTACAACGCTTGGGCTGATCTGATTAGATAATGCATTCACAGGACGAAAGTGCGGAGCACGATTTTGGGCCGAACCATGGTCTCTCGGATGTACGGTCGTGCACACGAACCAATAAGTCCCACCCAGTTGAACTTGGGAGAAGCTTTACCAAACGTAATAAACATGTCTTTAATACATGAAACGTTTTTCATTTTCGGAAACAGTTTGAACAAAGTTATACAAAGCAAATTATGTTAAAGTGCAGTAGCAAGTTTTTGTGTGTACATAATAAGTACGTGATTTGGTTAGTTCATTGCTGTGAATACCTAGTTTTTGTTTGATAGAAAATTAAGAAGTAAATGGGATTTCTGTTAGATGTAGTTTGTTTATAAAGATAGGCCTGCCACCGAAGATTAGGTATGCTAAAGTAAAACATGAAGAAATAGTTTTTTATTATCGTTTAGTGAAGTGGACTTTCAACTATTCTCGTTATATAATAGTCTAAACTAACGAGGGCAAAATTAGCAACTATTTCAATAACATGTAGTTCTTTTGATCCGCTACCAACCTGCTGCCCCATTCTCATGCTCCTTGCTTGTTTAGCAACAGTTCGTAGGGTTCACCATGATCGTGTTAGAATTAAATAACATTAAAAGTTTCAACCCCTAGAAATTAAACTAACTTTCGTATTCTAGCTTAAATTCCAACCATACAAGGGAAAAAAATGTGACCATTCAATATAAGTATATAATATAATATATATATCTCGGACGAGTTTCCGATTTACGTGTTATGACTTCAAATTTAAAAGTTAAAAGAATATATATGTATCAAATTTATGATATTTGTCAACAAAATTGATACTGTAGTGATTTCTCTATTATATATGGTCTGACATAGCTAGGTGGTTAGAGGCGCTAGAATACCCGTCACACCAAACATGTTAGCCCTTGTAGTCACGTGGGCGTTGTAATGACAGTAAATCCCACTATTCGTTAGTAAATGAGTAATCCAAGAGGTGGCGTGGGTGATGATAATTAGCTGCCTTCCCTCTAGTTTTAAACTGCTAAATTAGGAACGACTAGCGCAGAAAGACCTGTTGTATCTTTGCGCGAAATTCAAAAACAAAGAAAACAAATCAGTTATGTTTATTTTAATATTGACGTTTATTTCGGTTAAATATATATTTGAAAATGTCTGTAACTTGTATTGTTAAATGTGTATTGCGAAATTCCTGCCTATTCTCTTAATTTTTAGAAGTGTAAGAATCAACAATCTTTATTTACGAAAGTCCTAGCTAGTGTATCATTCAGTATTGTTGCCAACTGAACTTTCGAAAACTTTACCCTAAAAGTATATAAATCAACGCCCCAAGAGACAGTTAAATGATATTCATAGGTTGCTCAGTCAGTATACCATAAACTAGTGGTTCCCAAACTTTGAGCCGTGGGATAGCTCAAATTTTCGAGGGAAACACAGCGACATTGACATCTGTCGGACACCGTTCGAACTACTAGCTCGAGGTAGTTCAGTTTTAACTGCATTCCTTTCGATGACGTTCTCGAATGTTTGAGATATGTTTTTGTTTACTTGTACTTTCGGCTACGCCAGTAACTTCTCTAACTTCCTCGTTTCTTAGACTTTGTATATAAATAGTATATCTAAAAGTTTTGGCTCTAGAGTGCATGCTTACAAGTAAACTAAAACGCCACTTAGAGACAAGTTATCCTAACCTGGCTAGTAAATCCCGTGATTATTTTACCAAAAAGTTAAAATAATTGAAAGAACAAAAAGGAAAATTTTTGAAACGAGCATCAATACCAAGCAATGCTAGCGTGCTATAAGATGGCATATAGAGTCGCGAAATGTAAAAAGCCTCGCACCATCGTAGAATACGTGATTTTACTGGCTGCAGTGGATATGGTGAACATTATGATTGAATCTGTGGAAAGACTGCTTTCAAAGGTTCCTTTTTATTCAACAATACTATCAGTCGTAGAATCCAACATATTGCCGAAGACCCCACAACTCGGCTAATTGAAAAAATGAAAGGGTTACAGCTAGATGAGGATGCTCACTTCATATGGTACATACGGTTCGTGAATGGTGACAAAATTGATACTTTTGTAAAAGTATCATTGTAGCATTGGCGTCGGTACCGATGGTGGTCCCTCCATATCTAGCTATTATGGAGGATTGCAGGCACTCATACGAAGCAAAGCTCTTGAAGCACTGTGAATCCACTACATAATTCACAGGGAAGCCCTTGCGTCACAGCGCCTGAGTCCTCCACTGAACCTAGTCCTGCAAAATGTGTTGAAAGTGGTGAACTTTATAAAAACTCGGCCAAAGAAGGCGAGGTTTTTTTAAAAAAACTGTGTGAGGATGTGGGATCTGAGCACACTTCTTTGTTGTACTACTGTAGCTCCCCATAATTGTCCCGCGGGAATGTACCGTCCCGTGTGTTCGAATTATGATAGGAAGTCTTCTCTTATCTCGAAGAAGAACACGAATGTGCTAAGAACTTCTTGAATACTGTTTTGTTTTGTTTTTTGTCAAAATTAACATATCTGTGTGATCTCTTCGTAAAACTGAATGCATTGAATCTCTCTCTGCAGGGAAGTAACACGCACATTTTGAAGGTTTCAGTCTTTAGAAAAAAGTTATTACTCTGGGGAAAACAATGTTTGAAACAATGAATGGAGATGGTAGCAAAGACAGTTTCTCCCTGTTGCAGCAGTTTGTTATATCCAATGAAGTTGATTTGATTCACTAACTAAAATATGTTTTTCAGGGGCAACTAACAGCTCAGTGACTGGTTTGAAAATTACTTTCCAGAAGATATGGAGAAGTTTGCATGGATCCAAGACCCATTCAAGGCTAGGTTTCCATCTGAATTTACCTCAGCAGAAGAAAAAAATCTCATTGAGCTTTAAAAACAAGTCTTTAAAAACAAAATTTGGCAGCATGGAACTAACTGGGTTTTGAATATCGGTGAAATATTAATATCCGCTGCTAAAGCTCAGCGAATCCTAATTCCATGTGCGAAGTCATGTCTCTGCGAAGCTGGGTTTTCTGCGGTTGCTGTGATAAAAAGCAAGTTCCGCGCGAAAATCAATGTGGAACAGGAAATGAGGGTGGTGGTGTCCAGTCTGATTCTAAGATTTGAGAAGCTATGCAATGCCCAACAGGCGTACACATCGCATTAGAAATTATGGTTATTTAAAAATGAAATAAAAATATTGTTTTTCAATTTACGTGTATTATTCTTTCAAACGGCTACAAACATGTTAGGACATAAATACTTAATTAAGTTGTTTGGACCTAACTACTTAATAAATGAAACTGTTAAAGATTTCGTTAACCTTCCCTCCAGTCTCGCACTACTAAATTAGGGACGGCTAGCGCAGATAACCCTCGTGTAGCTCGGTGAGAAATTTAAAACGCCTGCTGTTTTTGTTACAAAGTTACGTATTTATAGAAGTAATGTTTACAGAAATAAACCAGTTTCTTACGTGTACATCCAAAATATCACCGTTTGTGAATACTCTGTATTACTGGGGTTCGACTCCCAGCGGAATAGAAAGTGCAATAGCCTTTTGTATAGCTTTGAAAACCAAATAAGATAGCTTTAAGCATGCCACAATAACATAACTTGTACTAGATAAAATTAATTAGTTGAATGAAGTGTCAGCTTAATTAAGTTAAATTGGGTTTTTGAACATGATGTAAAACTCAAAATACGCAATTTCATTCCAATGACCTCTTCGAAATATAACCATTGTTTAACTTTGATATTTATCTTACTCGTCTATAAATTTGTAAGAACTGTTTAACTTTATAGTCATTTGGTGATAAAAGAACTAGGTTTCTGTAAGTTTATTTTGTATGTGATATCAAATACGTTTAGACAGCTGATTGGTTCTTTATTCAAATCAAAGCAGTTTGGTAACATGCCGCTGTCGTGTTTAATTATTACAGGTGGTAATTGCCTGTTTGATGTATCCAGGGATTACTCGCATATGTATTTTTTTTCTTTGTTATACATCTTCCTACTATATCATGGTTAACATTAGTGAGCTAAAGACTTCTTTTAAGTCAAGTAAGTTATGTGGTACCTTCTAGATAACTTGTCTTGAAGCTATACTATCGTAGACGTTCAATGGAATCACTTGAACTGATTGTATGAGAACAGTTACACGTATCTTCTGCTAGGTAGATCACTGGTAAGCTTCCAGGCTTATAGCACTAAAATTTGGAGCTCGATCCCCATGGCGGGCACAGCGCAGATAACCTCTTAAGTAGCTTTCCGCAAACAAACTGCATCTCTGACACAAACAGGACGTAATAAATGTTATACAATTATGAAAATATCAGTTCTCCTTTACGGTTAAAATTGTATACTATTCGATTATTCGTTATTTAGTAATGTCAATAAACAAGTTAATTATATCATTAGATAATCTATAATTTGAAAGTTCAGTCATCTGTTTTCGCGCGTTTTTGATGTATCAAAATATATATTTACCAAACTTTGCACATGTTACAAAAATACACAGGCTTTCATAGAGTGCCCTAACTTTTACACATGACTATTTATATATACATTAACAAGAAGACAAAGGCATAAAGTAAGGTCAAATACTTTTCCTTTACTGACACGTGCATGTAAAGTTCTTCTATAACCTGCGTGAAGAATGTAACCAGACCCTCTGTCAAGTAATGAAAGTGTGTTAGGAGGTGTGGGGAGAGGAAAAAGAAACATAGACACTTTCCATTATTCGGCTGTAAAACGACAAATTGTTGCTGAGTATGTTTAGTTTATGATCCGTCTCAGTATGGCAGCAGTTTGAAAGTTTAAACAGATTTTATCGAATGATTATACAGTTGCAGAATTGAAGCACACTGTGTTGCATCTGTTGATTACGATAACTGTAACTTTTTAAACGTACTATGTTAGTTCCTTGGACTGACTATATACAAGTACAGGTTTGTAACACATTGTGTCACTTCGTATTTTTGACTATTATACTGTCTGAACTGTGTAACAAGTCATCTGACTACATTGCGTCTCCACTACACTATAAATTACTTGTACTGTAAATAAACATCTTTCAACATTAGACTTGATTTGACATTTTCTTTAAACTAAACTTTAAACAAACACTTGAATTAAAATGTGAAAAAAACCCAACTCCAAATACTCCCTCGATGTAATAAAAGTAATTTCGCTTCACTATAAGGCGCCTCGCTCGAGCTGAGCACGAAAAAAACATCAGTTCTAAGCGTTCGAAATCTGGGTCATTTTTCACTCCCTAGTCAACGGTAAAGTCGCAGAGAATGGGGCCCCACAAAAGATACAAGTAAAATAAACTTGAGTGTTAGTGAGTTTTATGTTAAGGTTTTGAAAATGTATATGAAAAAGAAAATAATTATGATAATAATCGGCTTGTAATACTCGCAGTAACTACGACTACGATTTGTGTGTGTGTTTATTTTCAGCCCAAAGCTACACAATAGGCCATTTGGGCTTTTCAATCGAGGGGTTTCCTTAAACCTCAGATTATAGCGTTGTAAATTGTAACCTTAGCTTTTACCCACTAGAAGACAGCATCATCTAGAAGTTTATATGAAGTATTTGCCTAATATTTCTTAAAGGTATACCTTTCTTGATAAGAAAAGGAAAACAGTCCTCGTCGGCGAAAGGATATTTCAGAAACAAATAGTTCACGTGGAAAATGAAGAAAAATATGATTTACTAGCATAAATACTAATTGTTTTATATAAAAGAAAAACTTTTAATTTAAAAGAGATAGATAAAAAAAATGTTTCGATTATAGAGTCTTTTATTTGTACATGTCCCCCGCTCCTCTTATCAATGAATCAGTTTCTGTATTTACAACAATAGAATCGGGTTTCCATTCCCCACAGGAGATAAACTGTGTAATGCCCGTTGTTTAGCTTTGTTATAAAAATCGAACGACTTGTTTGTACGTTTTAGCACAAAGTCACAAAACAGGAGGGCCCGGTATGACCAAGCGTGTTAAGACGTTCGACTTGTTATCCGATGGTCGCGGGTTCGAATCACGGTCGCACCAAACATGCTTGCCATCCCAGCTGTGGGGGCGTTATAATGTGACGATCAATTCCACTATTCGTTAGTAAAAGAGTAGCCCAAGAGTTGGCGGTGGGTGGTGATGACTAGTTGTTTTCCTTCTAGTCTTACACTGCTAAATTAGGGAGGGCTAGCGCAGATAGCCCTCGAGTAGCTTTGCGCGAAATTCAAAAACAACAACAATACAGACAGGAAATCTGTGTTGTGTTCGCAGCGAGAATCAATTCTCGAGTTTTAGTGTTAACAAGGCCCGAAGTTCTTGAAACTGATAATTCCGATAAAACGTATGTTTATGTTTGTGTATTTTTCTTATAGCAGAGCCGCATCGGGCTATCTGCTGAGTCCACCGACGGGAATCGAACCGCTGATTTTAGCGTTGTAAATCCGTAAACTTACCGCTGTACTTGCGAAGGACCCGACCAACAGAGGCTGTTTGTTAGATATTAAAATATTCTACAATATTTATTTCACACCACTTTACTAATAAAGCGGAGAACAACGTTTCGACCTTCTTAGGTTCACTATAATGTAGTCTTTTAATTTGGTGATATCGTATGTTTATTATTAAGTTTAATAAGTTTATTTGTCGTTGTCCCTAACGCTTAATTACTAATAAGAGGAAAGACAATCGATCGGCTGCGCTTGCCGTCCACCATAAAGAATGAACTGTCACTCTTATAATGCGCCTACATCTTGCAATGCCGGAAATGTTTTGTTTATTGTGCAGATCCGAAATCCAGAGCTCTACCGTAGTACTAGCCTACTGTGTAGATATAATGCACCATTCCTTCGTACTAAAATGGACACAAATTTAAAACGACGTGAAAACCTGTTTTAAAGCAATTAAATGTAACGGCTCAAAATAAACTTCCATAATCAGACCAGTGTTTACAAAAATCGGACAAACATTTTGCTTACAGTTGATATTTCCTTTCCACAGAAAAACGAACTTCACTTGACGCTAATAATCGTAAATATTCTCTGATGATTAGTCTACAATTACGTGGAAAACATTTAGCATAAACGGAAATTGAGTAATTTTGTCGATGACAAGAAAATTTGTTTAGAACATTTATGTAAAAGCTACACGAGGGCTAGATGCGCTAGATGTCCTGAAATTTGAATTGAGAGACTGGAGGGAAGGTAGCTAGTGAACAGCACCCACCGCCAACGCTTGGACTACTGTAATCAAACAGTATAATATGACTAATACTTCTATAACTCATTATGCTCCCAAGGTGCATATTGTATTAATGTGGCAGGTCGCAAACCACGCATCTTTGGATACACTGTTCGGTACGCTAACCAAACTCTGCCCGCTAGAAAGAAAGATAATTCCAGAAAAGGATCAAGCGTGGCTCAGTGACTAGTGTCCAGATTATGAATCTGAGGATCCGCGGTTTGAGGTTCGTTGACACAAAAACGTACCCCGAATCTATGGGCCATGTATGCGCTAAAAAAATGACGGCCAAGTCCCATTATTCAATTAAAGTAGCCCAGAGTTGCCGATGAATATTGTTCGCTGACTGCCTTTCTTGCAGTTTCAGTTCAAAAAATTAGGGTCGGCTAGTGTATTGTGTAGCAATGTCAACAAAAAAGTATGAACTGTGTGAAGTGTTAGAATTACAAGTAACACACCATTAAAATAGACACAAACATTTTAATTACGGTCAATTTATCGCTTCTAAAAGGTTGACTGTGTTTCGACGTTACACCCTTAAATATATGATACCATCGTCTCGTGCAACCCACTCCTGGTAATGACGTTGAGGCCTTAATTAAAAAATTGTTTTTAATTGTGTATCGATTTTAACGGTGGGTGCTATTATTTTAACTTACAAAAAAAAGCTTTTGGTACAGTCGCATTACCGTAAATTCCGGCGTATAAGTCGAAAATTTAACACCAAATTTCAAGTTTAAAAATGCATCCTCGACTTATACGGCGGTGACGTTTTTCATGACATGAATTCTAGTAAATTCAGATTCGAGAAAACCATCGCAAATCAAAATTATATGATATGACATATAGGTATTTATTTATAAAATAGTAAAATACTAGTAATCCTACTCAACATGAGATCGATCAAACACAAAGTCCCATTCCTCACCATTCAAATGGTCATCGTAAGGATCCTCTTCTGGAATTATGTCATGCTCCACTGATGATGAGGGGGATATCGTCATCCTCTTCCCATAACATATCATCCTCCGTACCGTCCATCGCATTGGTAATTGAGCATTTTTTGAATGAGTTGACAACGATTTTTAGATCAATAAAGTCCCAGGAATTTTTTACCCACTGACACACTGTAGGAAAAGATGCAGCACGCATATTTCCGGCGGCAGTGTAAGTTTTTTGACCCGATGCCATCCACTTATTCCACTTGGTGCGCATAGAATCCTTAAATGATTTATTTAACGATACATCCAGAGGTTGCAGTACAGATGTTAATCCACCTGGAATCACCGCCATATCTGTTTTTATCGATTTTAATGCTTTTTTCGTAGTATCCGTTAAATGTGACTTGAACATGTCCCACACTAACAACGATTTGGGTTTAAGCATGGCGCCTGGCCGACGAGCCCACACTTCGTTAATCCATTTGACACATCCACTATCGTCCATCCATCCTTTTTCTTGTACATGAACCACGACTCCTGGCGGAAACTTGTCTTTTGGCATCGTTTTTCTTTTAAATATTATCATAGGCGGCAGTTTCGTTCCATCGGCGAGGCAGGCCAATACGACGGTGAAGTGTTGTTTTTCGTGCCCTGTGGTCTTCACCAGAACTGTCTTTTCTCCTTTTTTGTTAATTGTAGTGTTGCCGACGACATCAAAAAACATGGGCGTTTCGTCCATATTTCCAATGTGAGCCATATCGTATTCATTTCGTTTTCTTTGATTGATGACGAAGGTCTGGAATTGCGTGATCTTGTAGTCCAAATCTTTCGGTAGCTGTTGAGCAATTTTTGTCTTTTGACGAATGACCAGATCATGACGATGCATAAAACGAGAACACCAACTGACTGTTGCCTTAAAATCCATGCTGTCTTCTTTATTCTTAGCTGCCCATTGTAAAGCTTTCAGTCAGATAAGGGCTCTTGTTACGATTCTGCCACATTGACGTTCAGATAACACCCATGTCGCTATTTCCTTCTCTAATCTTGGCAATTTTTCTTGATTTTGACCACGATTCGCACATTTGGTTAAGGGCAATTCTTTGATAGTGTTTTCTGTCTTCCTCCAATCTCTGATCAATTTTTCACTTATGCAATAGTGCCGAGCTGCTGCGCTGTTGCTACTGTCTTTGGCTGCTTGAACGACTTTTATCTTGAATGCTGCATCATATTTCATCCTTCTTCGTGGTTGACTGGACATCTTGCTTGTTTAACGATTTATAATTATTTAAAAATTTGTCACTGAAATTTGTAACTGACATTTTGAAACTGGAAATTGAAACTGGATAGACAGTTAAAAATTCATTCAGAGCCGATTGGTCAGCTAATTTCCTAGCTAAGCATAGCAAGGTTAGACACACCAGATAAAAGAAAATCAATAAATTTGTCTAGACAGGAATACCGTAAGGTGCATAAAACGTGACACTTCTTCTTTTTAGTGAAAGCCTTATTTGTCGAGCAAGCATGTCCTGTTGGCCAATCAACGCAGATTTCTCACTTTACTTTGGCAAACGAAACGTCACGTGAGTGAAAGCGCGGCGAAGCGCACGAATGAGTCAGCAAAAATGAATTCTCAGAACACGTAGTGACAGAACTTTTGCTCTCTATTGTAAAGTGCAAATCTGTTATTTTTATGCTGACCAGAGGCGAGGCGTAGCTAGTCACAGCGGATAATAAGAATTCTTGAAAATGGCGCCGTCTGACAAAGTCTGCTGATGACGCAGTTGATTATTGAATATCACTTCCTTAGTTACACCTCGCCGCTGATGCCGACTGAAATATTCCGACCAAGCGATTTGAGCCAGAGAAGGGGGTCGACTTATACGGCAGGTACATGTCAAAATCATGATTTTTAGGCCAAACTTATAGACCTCGACTTATACGCCACGTCGACTTATACGCCGGAATTTACGGTAATAGGTTTTAGTGAGGAATTGATATTAAAGTAAAGATATTTCATATTAGTTTGGTAAAACCACTGGAACTTTACTGATCATTCAATAACTGTTACGTGTAATATTCTTTAGGTTGCCAAAACTTCACAACTTTATTATTTCTTTCGAGAGGTCAAATTTAACCCTTTCTTCCAACATCTCTAATAGAATGAATCAACTTTGAAAGTTTCGTCACAACCAGACGATTGTTGGAAACTACCAACATCTAAACAACGGGATCGTACCTGACCACGTGGTTACGTGCCTAAACAATGAACCTTACAATTCGTGGTTCGAAAACTTTTGCCTCGTACAAATTCAATCTGCACCTTGGAGTACTGGATGAATTACAAATGTAACAGTCAGATCTCAATTTGAATGGACGAGAGAATCTCAAGAGTTGGCGGTGGGTACCGTGGAACCCAGCTCTCTTTTATAAAGCCTATTTTTCCTTGTGTAGCTTTGCGTGAAAGTTTCAAATACGGCGAAAACAAATAAAAGTGAAGTTTGCGATTTATAATTTTCTTTATATCTTCGAATGAGAATAAAATAAATATTTATTTTACAAATACAAGAACCTTACATGAACTTGTTTCTGAGACGCCTCATTTGGGACGGAAAGTTATCTTATGTTAACGTTTTAAAGAATTCTATAATACAAGATTAATGAAATTGCACTAAAATCAGACGATGTGAAAATTACACCTGAAAGAGATAAAGTGTCCAAAAATTACTGTCAAAACAAAAATCATTTGATCATTCACTCAAACTTCTAAAACACGTTTGATAAAATCCTGCGCACTTGCGTTAATTTACACGTGTTAATTAACAAAACTGTATAATTAATGTTAGAAGAACACATATTTAACACCAAAACACGATACTCTCTAACTAGAGTACTTCGTAGAGGTGGCCCTCTCTTCTTCAAGTCGGGTTATAAGTATTAAAATTGTGTGCTAATTAAACGAATATGTATTCAGTTTCTTTCAGAACTTATGTGGTCTTAGCACAACCTAGTGGTTAGGGCATCGAATCACAAATTGCGGGTTCGAAATGTCGTACCACATATGCTCACTCTTTCAGCCGCCAGGATGTTATAAAATTTCGGCTAATCTCACTGTTTGTCGGTAAAAGAGAAGCCGGTGGGTGGTGTTGACTAGGTACCGCCCCTCTAGCCTGTCACTGTTAAATTCGCGTGGGACAGCCTTATGGGGGTTTGCGCATATTTCAAACCAAATCAGGAGTTTGGAATTAAATATCCATTCACGAATGTTTAAAAACAAATTAAACTTATTGTCCAACAGTCAAAGCTCTATTTGTTCACAAAACAATAGCTAACATTGTATACACATATCGCCTCCAACCCCACATTAACAGAGGCGTTGGTGATGATTCATCAACATTGGTTTCCTGCAGATGGAACGTACTGAGTGACCCTAGTTCTTACTTGTACACATTTGTAACCTTTAACGAAGTGATTCTTAACTGACTTTTTTCTGTCCAACAAATTTAGTCCAATTCTGCGAGCTCTTCAGATAAGATGAAACTTTATCAGTGCCAATAAACGGAGATAAATGTTGGTATTGACAGTTGGTTGACCTACATTAGTCGTTTTCTGGTTTGAAATCATTCTGTTGGTAATTAAAACTCTAAGTATACAGACTAGAAATGAACAGTTAGTCAAGTCCGTGCTATCAAAGAAACTGACTAGAAGTTCATTGTGCCATTACTCAGAAAACTAAACGATGTATCAGATAATTATTGTAGCATATTTTAACACCTAACAAACGATGCATCAAATACGTGATGACAAGAAACCCACTTGAAGTAAAAATGCATCTCAGGGCAGCTGGCATGGGTATTAACACATACTAATAAATTACAGAACAACGTTTCGACCTTCTTACGTCATCATCAGGCTTACAAAGAGTGAAGATGGCCCAAGAAGGTCAAAACCTTGTTCTCTGCTTTATTAGTAAGTGTTAATACCCATACCAGCCATCCTGAGATACATTTTTACTTCAAGTAGGTTTCTCGTCATGAGTGACTACAATAATGTTTTATTAATTACTGTGTTAAACCATGCTGTTATTATTGTACAGGTTCAGAGTCATAGAATCAGTTATATGGTATTTATAACTAATGTTATATAGCTTCTGCACTAAACCACAGTTGGCCTGTACAGATAAATCCTGTTTGTTTTAGATATAGATATTTAATCAAACCATTCTTTATTCCACAAGTGATGAATCAATTTATCTTAGATAAGTGCCAATGAGACATTCTAATGATAAAAGAAGGTGAAAATATCACACACCATATAGTTGTTTCTCATTATAAAATGTCAGCTACAAGCCCATATGTTCACATTAGTTTTAAGTTGCTGTTAATATACCAGTAACTAATGTTTCTAATATATCAATGTTGTAGGCACCATGTTTGTTGTAGTAATACAATACATAATCCTTCTGGTGCATGTTTGTATCATCAAATGTTAGGTCATTTCTTGGAAAACAGACCTTAACATAAGCTTCTGAATAAAAGAATTGTTACCAAGTTAGCGAAAAACGTCGTGAGCAGTGGCTACAGGGTTCAATGTGTGTTATCGAAATGCTGTTCTTATTCATATATGAAATTCACACTGAAGGTTCAGTCAATATTTTTGTACTATAAAGAAAACTTACCAGGCAGTGGATACGATTCATTAGATATAAAATATTAAGTACCTTGATAAGTGAAGAAGCTAATTATAAAGCTTGAAACGGTAAGTGAACATCAATTAATCAAAGAGAGTTTGTTTGATTTCTGTTATATATCTTTACACCTTTTCTGAGTCGCAGTTAATAAAACTAGGTGTTTCATATTGAGTTGTATAATAATCTTGAAAAAAATGGTGAGATATTTATCTAGTCTGATAACGTGTGTTTGGAAAACCAGTTGGATTCTTGTTATATTGTCTAATAAAATAAATGTGATAGAAAACTAGTTGATTTCCTGTTATATAACTATATAATTGTTGTTACAACATAAGTATATAATTATATACTTATTTATATATCAGTGAGAATGGATTCATGAAACTGTGTCTTGGTAATTATCTTAATTGGATTGTAAATACTGTGCTATTAATAGCACTAAATATAATTTAAAGCAGTTAGTTGGTTTTTCGCTGTATAATTTATAAAAATGAGTATAGATGTCCTGAGCTTGTTGGATACCTGTTGGTAGCTAGTTAAATCCACCAGATGGCACTTTGACAGACTGCCATGACAAGCAATTATGACATCGTAGTTCTACAAAATACCCTTTAGTGATACTATGACGTCATCATATTTGATAATTTAAAACGGTGAAGTATTGTTGAAAAAACTACATAAGTTCCTGTTCGATGATCTTTTAAAGTAAGTAACTTAGGGACTAAAGAAACTAACTGAATTCCCTTAAGTGTAATAACTTTACTAGTAAAGAGCTCAAATAATATAATACGCGTTCTTTTTTTCTATGTTATTTACTCGTATAAACTGTAAAAAAATATATACATATATAAACAGTTTGCAACTTTTTAAAGGTTATTACTCAAAATTAGCAGTGTAAGACTAGAAGGAAGGTAGCTAGTCATCACCACCTATCGCCAACTCTTGAGCTACTCTTATACTAACGAATACTGTGATTAACCGTAAAATAATAATGCCCCCACAGCTGAAAGGGCAAGCATGTTTGGTGCAACGGGGATTCGAACCCGTGACCCTAAGATTAGGAGTCGAACGCCTTAACCCACCTGGCCATAGCGGGCACTGTTTGAAATGAAAATGCAATAGAAGTGTTAATACCTATATTAGCCGTTCTGAAATACATTTTTATTTCAAGTAGGTTTCTCGTCATGAAGAAATATTGTATTTATTGAATTAACATTTTAAATATGTTTAATCAAGATTATTGTTGGGCTTAAAGAATTATACACATTACTATTATTGTTAAATTACATTTGAAGTTTTTTTTTCTGTTTTCTGTTACGTAATCGGTAGAGAACGTAAGCTGATTTTAAATACGACTCTCTGTCCTGAGATCCAACTGAAGTGTTCCCAAGATTACGCTACCCTCGGCTTCAAAACATGAAGTTCTAAGATATGACTGGTAGATAGCACTCATTTTGATCTCTCTTGTTGGTTTGTGGTCAGTTACATGTTATCTTCAAGTTCTTTATAATTAATCATTTGATGATATTGGGGTGGAAGAACATCTAACCTCAAAATTCAATTAACGTTTAACTCAATAGTAGGATTCGGTGTTCATTTTTTGCGCTCCAAATTTGGTTTCTGTACTCACACTGCTGTTAGAAACATCTGCTTTCATGAATATAGTATCTTACATACTATGTTGATAGATCTGATTTCAAGCAAGGTATTAATTTGAGATCTCCGACTTTATATGACGTATTATGTTGGTACCTGTGACTTCATGTGAAGTACTACGTTTCATTGTTCGAAACATCATGACTGAATACACTTGTTTAAAAAAATCCATGTAATTATTTGTTGTTTAAGCATGAAAATACAATTATAGTTATATCTGTAACTCATTATCCATAGCTTATTTAATAATAATGTGTATTTTAATGGTCTTGAAACACGTGATTCTTATTTATTTACTTTCTGTAATGATCGTGCAGCGTTCTTTTTTGTTTCTACAACTGGAAAGAAAAAACTCGGGAAGAACAGAATGTTTTGAAAAACCGTGTCGAATACAAACAGCTTGGTGCTGAAAAGATAACCACTATTGAATTGGATATATTGGAGGCTATGCCACTGATCCCGGAATGTGAGAGGAAGACCCCAACAAAGAACGTTAAGAAGACAAAAACTAATATACTAATAAAGCAAAAAGAGACCGAACGAACAACCCTGGAGACGATAAATGAAAACGACCTGGAAGAAAGGAATACTTTGGTTCGAAATTCAATTAACTTCTCATTCATCTTACGTTATAATTAATACTTGGTACAAGTAAATTTACAATTTTACAGTTAAAAACATTTCATTTTAAACTACGTGTGCAATATCAAATAGATGTTGCATGTTTAAAATCAGTGTTGTTAATACCTTGGGTTATCCCCAACTACTTAAAAAGATGCATTCAGAGAATCTTTAATGTTCAGAGTCGTTTGAATACATGCGATTTTTCTTACAAAAGAGACCTACACTTTTGAGGTCTGATAAGTCTGTATGCCAGTTCTGGTGAATCACCTCTTCTTCAGTCTTAGTACATATTGGAAGACAGTTACCATCCATTAAACCGAAGCCAGAACCAAACGTAACAGTATATGATAGTGTAAGTAGTACGCATTACCTTTTCTTATGTCCATTGCATTAATAACATCTGGAAAACATAAAGATCAGAATGCCTTTTCGTAATTTTTCATTCACATACATACTACTACTACTGATTTAGTGAAATATCCAGTTCTCTTCTTTTGAACTTTACTAAAATTATTAAATATTTTAAAGCAATATAAAGTGCGTGGTTTACTCCACAGTTGCCAAAAAAAAGTTTTCAAACTATTTCTCTCTGTAACATAAAGTAAATAACCATTTTTTTGCAGTTCAGATCACATAACTTTTCGTGCTTAACTTATATAACAATAAATTGAGTAGAACACTTGACATTTAATTATAATCGTACTTTCATCTTGTCTAGGCAATGATATAAACAATTTAGTTATCCTTTGTGAACGTGCAAAATATAAAGGGAAAACAGTATTTAAGTTATTGTCTGCTGTATATTATTCTTTATTCACTACAATGTTTGAGATAGTTTTCCTAGTTTCCATAAAACATTTATGAGATGGCTGAAACTAATTTCTTAATTTGTAATTTTCATAGAAACATTTATTTAATTTTATGCATGTTATAGTGAAATGATTACTTAAATTTTGAGTGTTGCGCTACTAAATATAATTATATTCTACATCTTCAGAGAGGAACACCAGCGTCAAAACAAGCAAAAGCTATCGAAAAACATATCCAGCGACCTCTGTCTTATAGACATGTGAAAAATCATGATGAACTTAGTATTGTTAAACCTAACAGTAAACAAGGACATCTCAAGGGAAACGTTGTTATTCTCATTGAAAATTCTGACAGCCAAGATACGTTTATCATTGGAAAAACTCGGAAACCAACCTGATTTTTCTTCAAAACAGCGAAATAGAATTAATAAACGAATTAAAATAACCGCCAATGTTAATAAGTTCTATGGGAGTTAAGAGAAATCAACATGGCTTGAATGTCCACACTGTACAGTTACACGAATGTGATTGATACTTACAAAATTGCACAAAAATTTTAAATTCAATATCATTGATATTATTGGTTTATCAGAAACTTACGTAGTAATATAGCTATTTACGTTTATGTACAAGTAAATTAAATATAAACTTTGAAAACTTAAAGTTTTAACATTTTATCGGAACATTCATAACTGTTATTGAAATTTAAGAGACTGTGGCTTCAGTTCAACAATTCACAAGCGTTTCTTTTTTATGTTTTTTATGATTTTCTTTTTTGCAGTATTTACTTATTACAATATATAATGCTAAAACTTGTATAAAATATTAAACCAAAAGTAATGAAATCTTTGTTTACATATTTTTCGCCCATTTAAATGTAACACCTATTATGTATTAAAAGCTCATTTCGGTACTAATTGTGTGTTTGTTTATATTGTTTGTAATATAGTTCTAAGTCAATGGTTCCCAACCAGGGGTATCTCGCACCATTTGGGGGTGCGAGATAGCGTTCCAGGAGGTGCGAGATAACATTTGTTTGTTTTTTTTTATATTAAGGGTACTGTCCTATATATTAAAAAATTATGTTCGATTTTTGTTTCTTATTTTTCTTGTTACAGACGTAGCTGTTTACCTTGTTACAAGAAACTATCGTTTCTACCGTCACCGGCGCAGACCGAAATCTTCAAATTCAAAGAAATTTAATTTCATGCATGGATGAAAATTTATTTTTTGTAGGCCATGTGGGGTTTATGCAATTTTTAGTTTCTTGTAATATTTTTTTCTTTTCCAAATGTTTCGTTTTTGTTTATATATCATTAAAAACTAATCATAAAAATTTGTTTTGGCCACCTTCACCTTTCTTCTTAAATAAATAATTACTGTGTGGGGTGCGAGAATATATTAAAATTTTTTAGGGGTGCGGGGCATACAAAAGGTTGGGCACCAGTGCTCTAAGTATATTGAATGTCACAATATACGTCTAGCAATTCACAGCTGTTACACAAAAATTTATATGCAACAATTTTCACTGAAACGCAGGATTTACACGAGCTTCTTCAATTTCTACGTTTAATGTGTTTGACATCGTTGATTACTTCGCTTAAGCCACGTATTGGTCCTTCAATTATTACATTGTTTTCAGCTTGTGACATTTATAATTTTCCTGTGCTTTCTCTACATGTTGAACTACGTATTAATTATACATTTTCCGTAGAATTGTTGTGATATGCCTGAAGCATATTTTATTCTTATCCTACAGTGTATTTTTATTGTACTCAGTGATTAACATGTGGCACTGTTAAGATATAATTTACATGCACCATTTTCGGTTATTAAAGTGTTATTGACATGTGTCATCTTTCAGATTGACGTGAAGCTATTAAAGGTTGCGTCACACTGATTGATACAATTTATGCCTGAGTACAATAAACTAAAAGTTAAAATACATTTTTACTTCGTGTCCATCAGATGTGCTAGAATTCCGAATAAAGATAGCTTAATTGACTATCAACCATGGTTAACTAGTTCACGTGTTTCACGTACACGTACATCATGTCATCTGCATAAAGAACAAGATTTTTTTCATCATCTGATAACATGGAGACATGTTTTGTTTTCTAGAAAAGGACGCCGGTCTTCTGTTGGGAGTTCGTATTTTCAAAATTAAGGGTTTCGGTTAATTGATTGTAGATTGGGCCCATCTAGAAAGTCGATCAAAGTGCAAACAGGCAACTATGCTTTTAATCTGTTTTTGTAGAACTAAATACAACTTGATGCAGAATTTTACGACTGGACAACATTCTTGGAGTGTAAGTTAATAATCAACTAGAACTTTCTGCACTCTTATCATCAGTTTTACTATAATCAAATTCAATACACGTACTTTGCCTGTAACTAAGTTGTTGCTGTAGTGGCTGGAGTCAAAGATATCCTCTTTTTTGTAGTTGTTTGCTTTTAATTTATTCGTCATAACAGGAAATGTAGGACAAAAACTTAATACAATTCATCACACGATAAAACGAATCTTTTATTATTTTAAGATAGAAATGTTAATATTAAACCCTCCTTTCACTTTTAAATTCGATGCAGAATATCCACAATTACGAAAACTTCAGATTTTCACTCTCTCCTGAACTACATTTTTCAGGAAAACAATTTTCAACCAATAGCAGTACTGATGCGTAGTTGCAGAATAATTCTAATATTTTAACTACCAAAGATTGCCATCGTGCAATTAAACAGCGGAGGATAGATTCAGAAAATCAGATGCTTTATTATAAAGTGGTTATTTCTAAGATTTATATTTGATTAAATATTAATTTCACTATTTTTAAGGGAATTGTTAGAAATATTGGACAAATCTAATAACTTTTATATGCAAAAACGGCTCGATTGGGTTGAGAAAATATTTTACATAGAAGAGCGAACAACGTTTCGACCTTCTTCGGTCATCGTCAGGTTCACAAAGAAAGAGGTAACTGACCGGAAGCTGACCACATGTTTGAAAGGGGTTGTGTAACTGTGTGTCGAAATGTAGAGGGCGGTATTAGATGTTTGAATATATAATTTTATTTATTTTATTATATTAATATAGGTATAAAGGCGTTCCTTTATATTGGTTTATTTTGAGTTTATGTTGTTGTATAAGTAAGGCTTCTTTAATTTTGCGTTTGTTTCTTTATTTAGTATTTGAGTGTTTTCTATGGTTATGTTGTGTTTATTTGACTTTCAGTGTTCGAAAACGTGTGAAGGTGACTTTTTATGTTCTTTGAATCTGGTTTCCATTTTTCTACTTGTTTCTCCAATATAGAAGTCGTGGCAGTTATCACATTGTATTTTATAAATAATGTTGGTGTGGTGTTTGTCAGTGTAGTTTTACATAGTATAGACCTCAGTTTTGTGCCGGGTTTTTGAATAAATTTGGTATTAACTGGAATGTCATATTTTGTTACTAATTTTTGCCAAATGTTGGTTATTTGTTTGCTGATGTCAGGAATATATAGTATACAGCAGTATATGGTTTCGTGGTTTTTTGATTCGTGAGCTGTATTTACTTTAGTTGGTTGATTTTGCTTTCTGTGTAGGTGTGTGCTTATAATGTTTTCTACGGTTTGTGGAGGAAACTTATTGATGTTGATGAAGTATTGTTTTATTTTGTCTAATTCATCGTTAATTTTATCTGGTGAGCATAGTTTTATGGTTGTGTTTATTTGGTTTCTTAGTATGTTGAGTTTTTGTTTTGTTTCATGTGCTGAGTCCCAAGGAATGTATAGTCCAGTATGGGTGATTTTTCGGTGGATTTCTGTTTTGAATTGTGTGTCAGTTCTTGTAATTTTGAGGTTAAGAAATGATATTTGATTGCTTTCTTCCTGTTCACATGTGAAGTTAATGTTGGGATGTATAGAGTTAATGTGATTGAAAAAATTTAAGTATGTGTTCTGTAGATTTGAATCCCGCAACCGTGTCATCTACATATCTGTACCAGTATAGTGGTGGATGTAATGCTGTGTTAATTGCTTGTGTTTCAACTTGTGTCATAAAAATATTGGCTAGGACTGGTGATACTGGGTTGCCCATGCTTAGGCCATTTGTTTGTATATAGTTTTGGTTGTTGAACATGAAGTTTGTTTTTATCGTGGTGAATTCTATGAGGGTTGCTAACTGGTTACTGGGAATTTCTATAGTTGGGTTAGGGTCTCGGATATAGAGTTCTAAGGCTATCTTGCAGGCTTCAGTGGTTGGAACTTCTGTAAAGAGGGATATAACATCGAAACTGGCCATTAAGGCTTTATGATTAAGTTGATTTAGATTAGACTTCAAATTAAAAGAGTCTTTGATGAATGAGCTGGCTGATGTTACATATTTGGAGAATGCCCATGCTATGTATTTACCAAGATTGTAATTAAACGATTCATATGTGGACATTATTGGTCGTAATGGACAATCTGGTTTATGAGGTTTGGGGATACCGTATATTTGCGGTGTGCGTGAGTCGGTTTTACGTAGGTAGGAATAAAGTGTTTGTGAAATTGTGTTGGCTTTTTTCATTTGTAGTAGTAATTTGTTCAGTTGTGTTTCGTGTGTCTTTGTTGGATTTGTGTTTATTTGTTTAAATTTGTTCGTATCTGATAGGATGTTATTCATTTTTTGGATGTATTCATTCGTGTTCATTATGACTATAGCGTTACCTTTATCTGCTTTTAGAATTTTTATGTTTTTGTCTTGTTTTAGGTTTTTAATGGAATTAATGTCTCTTTTGTAAGGTTGTTTTTTAGTTTTCTGTTTTGTGAAATTATGTTGATGGTTTTGTGAGAAAATTCTTCGAAAAAATTGTTTAAGATGTTGTTTTTAGGTGTTTCTGGAAAATATAAATTTG
This sequence comes from Tachypleus tridentatus, assembly GCF_004210375.1. NCBI lineage: Eukaryota > Metazoa > Arthropoda > Merostomata > Xiphosura > Limulidae > Tachypleus > Tachypleus tridentatus. Next base: position 35,073,185 of record NC_134831.1, on the reverse strand, counting down.
TAATTTTACCTGGGAAGTTTAGCTGTTGGATATCAATAAAATTATCTAAGTTGTCTTCTTTCTGTTGGTTGTGTTTGGTTGTTTCCTTGTTTTTCTTCTCTGTAGAAAGTATCACAAGTCTCCTGGCTAGGTCTTCTAAACATGTTTTGATTTCTATGGTTGGAATGTACCTAGGTGCTATTGCGAAGTTGAGTCCTTTGTTAAGTAGTTGTTTCTCGTCTGTGTTTAATTGACGGTCGGATCTGTTAATTATGAGGTTAGTCAACGGTTTGTCGTTTTGGTGTCTTTTCTGTTGTTTGCATCTTAGTTTTTCTAGTTTTTTGTTGTGGCAGATCTTTTTGTCTCTGTCGTTCTTAGTATTGATTTGGTTTATATTTCGTTGTATAAGTCCGTAAATCTCTGGTTTAATGCAGCATGCCAGTTGATGGTCTAGGTTCATTTTTTGTTTTTGTAAGTCATGTAGTTCTTTGTATTTTGTGTTCAACATGGCTTTAAGTAGTTTTTTCTGTAAATTTTGGATAATGTTTGTGTATGTATTAAAATTTTTTGAAAGTTACAAAACAGAAAACTAAAAAACAACCTTACAAAAAGAGACATTAATTCCATTAAAAACCTAAAACAAGACAAAAACATAAAAATTCTAAAAGCAGATAAAGGTAACGCTATAGTCATAATGAACACGAATGAATACATCCAAAAAATGAATAACATCCTATCAGATACGAACAAATTTAAACAAATAAACACAAATCCAACAAAGACACACGAAACACAACTGAACAAATTACTACTACAAATGAAAAAAGCCAACACAATTTCACAAACACTTTATTCCCACCTACGTAAAACCGACTCACGCACACCGCAAATATACGGTATCCCCAAACCTCATAAACCAGATTGTCCATTACGACCAATAATGTCCACATATGAATCGTTTAATTACAATCTTGGTAAATACATAGCATGGGCATTCTCCAAATATGTAACATCAGCCAGCTCATTCATCAAAGACTCTTTTAATTTGAAGTCTAATCTAAATCAACTTAATCATAAAGCCTTAATGGCCAGTTTCGATGTTATATCCTCTTTACAGAAGTTCCAACCACTGAAGCCTGCAAGATAGCCTTAGAACTCTATATCCGAGACCCTAACCCAACTATAGAAATTCCCAGTAACCAGTTAGCAACCCTCATAGAATTCACCACGATAAAACAAACTTCATGTTCAACAACCAAAACTATATACAAACAAATGGCCTAAGCATGGGCAACCCAGTATCACCAGTCCTAGCCAATATTTTTATGACACAAGTTGAAACACAAGCAATCAACACAGCATTACATCCACCACTATACTGGTACAGATATGTAGATGACACGGTTACGGGATTCAAATCTACAGAACACATACTTAATTTTTTCAATCACATTAACTCTATACATCCCAACATTAACTTCACATGTGAACAGGAAGAAAGCAATCAAATATCATTTCTTAACCTCAAAATTACAAGAACTGACACACAATTCAAAACAGAAATCCACCGAAAAATCACCCATACTGGACTATACATTCCTTGGGACTCAGCACATGAAACAAAACAAAAACTCAACATACTAAGAAACCAAATAAACACAACCATAAAACTATGCTCACCAGATAAAATTAACGATGAATTAGACAAAATAAAACAATACTTCATCAACATCAATAAGTTTCCTCCACAAACCGTAGAAAACATTATAAGCACACACCTACACAGAAAGCAAAATCAACCAACTAAAGTAAATACAGCTCACGAATCAAAAAACCACGAAACCATATAGTGCTGTATACCATATATTCCTGACATCAGCAAACAAATAACCAACATTTGGCAAAAAATTAGTAACAAAATATGACATTCCAGTTAATACCAAATTTATTCAAAAACCCGGCACAAAACTGAGGTCTATACTATGTAAAAACTACACTGACAAACACCACACCAACATTATTTATAAAATACAATGTGATAACTGCCACGACTTCTATATTGGAGAAACAAGTAGAAAAATGGAAACCAGATTCAAAGAACATAAAAAGTCACCTTCACACGTTTTCGAACACTGCAAGTCAAATAAACACAACATAATTATAGAAAACACTCAAATACTAAATAAAGAAACAAACATAAACAAACGCAAAATTAAAGAAGCCTTACTTATACAACAACATAAACCCAAAATAAACCAATATAAAGGAACGCCTTTATACCTATATTAATATAATAAAATAAATAAAATTATATATTCAAACATCTAATACCGCCCTCTACATTTCGACACACAGTTACACAACCCCTTTCAAACATGTGGTCAGCTTCCGGTCAGTTACCTCTTTCTTTGTGAACCTGACGATGACCGAAGAAGGTCGAAACGTTGTTCGCTCTTCTATGTAAAATATTTTCTCAACTCAAACGAGCCGTTTTTTGCATATAAATTTCTCAACAAGTGGGTTTCTCGACATCACTGAAATCTAATAACTATAAAAGAGGGAGCTTCTATTTTGTTGATCAGCTGACTGATTAGAAAATGTCAGTTGATAAATAATTTTTTGTTTGAATTTCGCGCTGAGCTACACGATGGTTATTTCAGCTAGCCGTCCTTAATATAGTAGTTTAAAACCCACCGACGACTGTAGGGTTACTATTTTAAGAATAAATAGTGGGAATTACCATGACTTTATAACACCCCTATGGACAAAAGGGCGAGTATACGTGACGGAGAATCGACTACGCGACCGTCAGATTATGAAACGAGCACCCTAACCACTTGGCCAACGAATGAATTTTGAAAAATATCGTCCAATTTAATAATATATTTTTATATTATTATATTTACAACAAAAAATTATGTAATCCACTTTCTTAAAAACATTTATCATTTATACTTAAATAATTAGGTTGCTCCCTTACCTTCAATCAAAACATAATCATATTCAAATAATGTCGTATTCCACTTACCTTGAACAAAATTATCTTCCTATTCTGCTTTAAAATTTGGATTGTATTTTATATATTGTATTTTTACTTGTGCAGCTATCAAAATTAAATATCCATAAAGCTTCTTTATTTTACATTTCATATGATTATTTTGCATTTAGATTTTATTTTGCACGTCTAGTTATATCAAAGACTATCAGTTACACTTTTGAGTACATGCTATAAATGTATTTAGGTATTTATGTAAATTATATAATATATTGTAGACAAAAATTCATTTTTCAGAATGAATAAAACTAATCAAACAACAAGAACTTAGAAATGATTTTTTTTCCATTTTATTTTTCTTTACCTCAGATACTTTTCATCATTTCTCCACAAGTGTATAATTCACAGTAGACAAATAATCAAGGCTAACAGAATGTTCTCGCGCTTTCGTAAAGTGCATTTTTTTAGTTGATCAATACAAAACTGGAGTTTGATTATTTAATTTATCGTTTCTTTCTTCACTGATAGAGCGCGTCCTAGTGTTATCATACCTGGAAGGTTCATTATTTGCGTGCAGCTGTCAAAACATTTCTATCACACTTAAAGAAATGGATCCGCTACAAGAGGGACAGTAAAATTCGAATATTTGTCAAACAGTTGGCAATGGATATTTTTTTCTAGCTGTCTTTACTCTAGTTCAAAATAAAATACTACTGATTACTTGCTTAGCTTTACACTAAAATTCTGGAACAAAAAGTACCTTCACTACGTTTTTATGTGCCTTCAAACACACACCTAAGATTATTTATTATAGTTGTCGTGATGACACCTTTGCATTTTATGTTCCATCAACCACTTCTTTGTAACCTTGGCTTTACGAAAAAAAAGTTGCGATGTTATTTCACTTAATTTCTAAGAAAACTTCTCTTTTTATTAAGCACGTTTTTCATTAGCTAAATTATGACTCTAAGCCTAAGGAGTTTCTTTGAGGTCTTATGAACATGATAATCCATGTTAAAAACTATGTCTAACAATCGATTCTGCACAATAAGCTCTAATCTAACTGTAATTAATATACACATATACGTAAATAACAATAATAAGTACCTATTTTCCTTTACTTCTTCAGCACCTTTATTTTGTACAAAGTGTAACCAAAGTCCATCGTTTTTACATCTGATCTCTAGAACATGGCGTGTATAACATTCAACTTGTTACGTATGGTTCTTATCCTTGACGAGTCTCCTCTTTATTAGAAATATGAACTTGAAAAGAGAAGCTAAATAAATCTTAATACATATTAAATTTATGATATTTAGCAACAAGATTGAAACAAACAATATTCTTTTTTAACACAAATATATTTTAATACATGAATTACAATTTATGAAAACGGTTATCAATAACAGTTATTACAAATGATGGATTATATACAACAGTTTTACTGTCACTCCTAGTTTAAGCTAGCTAGTTTCATAAGCTGCACATCCTTACAAGCTGACTATTTCCGCCGAATATATTTAATGTTTTCGAAGTAATAATAACTTAAAAGTTGATTTACTGAAGTTGAACGGCAAGGCGTGCGACTCGTAATCTGAGGGTCGCGGGTTCGCATCCCCGTCGCATCAAACATGCTCTCCCTTTCATCAAAATCAAGTTTCCGATTGTGGTTGACTCGTCGAGGACCTAAATATTTCACAAGTGTGCATTCCACATTAACAAAACGAAAACATAATCAAGCAAACCAGTTCTGTGATGTTTTTAAGAATTGTTTTAAGATGTTAATTCAGTTCTTTGTTTGAAACCATATCATAAGTTAATAGTCGATAATTGAAAATTTCAATTTGTCAAGCATTCTGAAAGTATGTTAAACGGCCATATAATTTTTGCACACAGACAACAGTCTGGGTAAGAAACAAATCCAGGATTATAAAGAAGTTTACCACAACTGCCTTAGGTGATTAGCTTACCACTTGTAAACATGAAAGTCCCTGGCTCGTATGCGGTTGCCGCAAAAACCGTGCTTCAAACTTTAGGGTGATGGTCAAATCCAAATTATCGATCAGAATAGCCGAAAATTAATCGGCGAGTGCTTTTGACTGTCTTTTTTGAAGTCTAATATATGTGTTAAAATTAGGAACGGCTAGTGAAAATAGCGCTTTTTAGCTTTGCACGAATATTCTAAACAAACTATATGAAGTGGGACTAAAAGTATTAATTTTATACATTTCATAAGTTATCTTCACGAGTTTGTTATTGCACATTTTGTTTTTGATATTTTAACTATCTCAAAGAAGGCACATGGCAGTAGTTACATGGTAAGGCTGAGCTTTGAGTAGAATTTTACCTGTTCAGGTTGTGGTGACCTTCGATTTTGCCTTGCTATGGTTTTTAACGTTGTGGTTATTAATGTGTGTTTTCTTTGTTAAGTGCATTATTTTCATTTTTCTATAATCGACATCACGGGTAATAGCTGTACTTTCCGTTTGTTTTGTGTTACACAATTACCATGACAACTTTAGACGATACGCTAAAAACTCTGATGTCTGTCATACCCCATCTTTTTCTCACAAGTAATTTATATGTGGTTATATACATTTATAGCAACCCACATATTCCCTTGGTCTGCAATATTAAAAGTAACTAGTAAATTGAAATACTGTTTTGATCTATTGCAATAGCGGTGACGAAAGCAGTTTTAATTGTGAAAACTATCTTCGAATAATAAAGCCAGTTATATTCTTGTTATGTAATCTACTAAGGTGTATCTGTTGGAAAACCTAGCTGAATTCCTCTTACATACTATATAGCTATAGTTATTACATAACAAAATACTTATGTTATATAACTGAGAGATATCTCGTTATAGTATAAACAACTATCTCTATCAATAATGTAAGACAGCGTATCTCAAACTTTCTCGCTTCACGGCGCTCTTAGTGTTTCAATAATTTTTTTTTCACGGCGTCCCTAGACAAAATAAAAAAGCTAACTGTTCCGTTTCTTAAGTAGTTAGGTCCAAACAACTTAATAAGTATTTATGTCTTAACAACTTGGTAACCGTTTGACAGAATAATACACGCAAATTGAAAGTAAAAAAATATGTTTTTATTACATTTTATATAATCACAATTACTAATGGAATGTGTGTTCCTGTTGGACACTGCACACCTTGAAATAAGATTGATCACTTACACTCTCATATCCTGTTCCACATTGATTATCGCGCGGTACTTTCTTTTTATCACAGCAATCGCCGAAAACACACTTAGCGGATGATATTCAGGTTTTACTCATATCCAAATCTCAATTAGTTCCATGTTGCCCAGTTTTGTTTTTAATATCTTGTCGGAAAACAGCTCAATTATATTTTCTTATTCTGCAGAGGTAAATTCAAATTGCGTCTTAGCCACATGAATTGGTCTTGGATCCATGCAAACTTCTTCATATCTTCTGGACAGTAATTTCAAACCAGTCACTAAACTGTGTTAGGTGCTCCTCAAATAGAGATTTTAGTTCGTTGGTCAAATCAATTTCATTCGATGTAACAAATTGCTGCAACAGAGAGAAACAGTCCTTGTCACCATCTCCAATCATTTTTTTTCTCCACAGGCTGAAACCTTCTCTGCGAGTTTCAGAATATGCGTGTTGCTTCCATGCAGGAAGAGATTCAATGCCTTAAGGTTTTCGAAGAGATTACACAGGTATGCTACTTTTGACACAAAAAAAATCAGTATCAAAGAAGATTTTAGCACATCCGTGTTCTTCTGCGAGATAAGAATAGAGTTACTCTCGTAATTTTAACACACGGGAAAATACATTCCCACAAGAGAGCCATCGCGAGTTATAGAAGTACAACAAAGATGTGTGCCCACATCCCATATCCTCACGTGCTTTTTTTTAAAAACCTCACCCTCTGTAGCCGAGTTTTTATAAAGTTCACCACTTTCAACACACTTTCCAGGACTTGATTCATTGGAGGACTCAGGTGCTTTGACCAACGGGCTTCCCTGTGGATTATACAATGGGTTCACGGTGCAGGAAGAGCTTTGCTTTGTATAAGTGCCTCTAATTTTTCATAACATCCGAATATACAGACGCCAATGCACTTAGTCTAGTCCAAGTTGTTTACACAGATAAAAGTGTCAAGGATCTCAAAGAAGTCTCCAGCCTTTATACCTACAGTGATACTTTTAGTAAAGAGAAAGTTTCCACAATCTTATCACCATCAACGAACTGTTTGCAGCAAATCAGGTGAGCATCCTTCTTACTGTCTCTCGCCTCATCTAGCTGTAACTGGAACACCTTCCATTTTATTTTTTCAGTCATTTAATCGTTGAGGTATTCGGTAACGTGTTGGATTCTAAGACTGATAGTACTGTTGGATAAAGGCACCTTTCAAAGAAGTCTTACTGGAGATTCACCTTCCATAATGTTTGCCATATTCACTGCAACCGGTAAAATCAGTTCATCTGCACTTGTGTGGGGCTTTTTACATTTCGCGACTCTATATGCCACATTTTAGGATGCTAGAAAAGCATTGCTTGGTATTGATGCTTGTTTGCAAAGTGTACTTTTTTGTTCTTTCAATTCTTTTAACTTTCTGGTAAAATAATCACGGGATTTACTATCTACATTAGGATGATTAGTCTTTAAGTGGCGTTTTAATTTAATTAGAAGCATGTACTCTGGAGTCAAAACGTTCAGATATCATAACACCGTGAACACACTTGATGATTGACATCTACTGAAGTAAAACCAAAATCTATATAACTATCGTTATATTTCCGATATTTCCGTGTCTTCACAACTTTGCCACTGGCCTGTGATTCGTCATACTTTTCTTCTTTCCCATACTTCTTATTAATGTTCAAAAGTCTTTCCATTTTTATGCACAAGGACTAAAAACCAACAAATTATATAACTAAACTTCGCAAATTCATTTAATCACAATGCCCTTCATTTATTTCGATTACTGGCGGACCCGGAGAGTCAACAGGTATTTATGTACAAAATCTAATAAACGAGAAGGTTCGAGAAGTTATTGGCGTAGCCGAAAAACAAAGTAAACAAAAACAACTCTCAAACATTCGAGAACGTCATCGAAAGGAATGTAGTGCGATCTAATGTCAAAATTGTGAACTACCTCGAGCTAGAAGTTCGCGCGGAGCCCAACAGATATCAAAATCGCTGTGTTTCTCTCTAAAATGTAAATATCCCACAATGTGAGAACAACTGATGTAAGGTTCAGTATAAATATTACTTTAAAATCTTGTAAGAAACCTCATAATACACACGCATGATTATGTTGATTCTAAATATTGACCAAACACATTTATGTAATCAAACAATCTCACTACTGTTTTTTTTTTTCAGTTCTTTCACTGAACTTCAGTTTTATACCTGTAAGCCTACAGACGTTTTCATGAAAACTCACATTGACAATATTGATCAAATAAATTAGTTAACTTTCATAACTTCAGCTCAAAAAAGTTGGTAAAATTATGTTACTTTTACTGTGGCTTAACTTGCCACTGAAGAAAAAAATTAGGATAATAAGTGAAAGTGAAAGACTAAAGCTTAATCTAGACCACAATTCTAAGTTACTGGAAATAGAAAACTAATTCAGAAATTTCCGGCAAATAACAGATCATTTAGTTAATTTGACCGAAACCGTTATGGATAGTTTTAACAAAACAGATGTACGGTCGTTTGTCTTCTCCATTTAGAAAAGGCTCTCAATACAATTTGACACTCAGGTATAAGGTTAGAGATAGAACTACCACGAGAAGTTATTTGGTGGTTATCATACCTTCGAAAAAAATAGAAAATGTCGGATTAATGTTGAAGGCTTGATTGATTGGTTTAGTGTTTTATGGCACAAAGCAACTAGGCTATCTGCGCCAAACGTTCAGTAAAAAGGTAAAAATAAATTAAATGTAGTAAAATACATAAAAGGGAATGAAGGTAAAACAAAACATCATTGAAAAACAGAAAAAGTATAAAACCAATGTTGAAACCTAGTCTACAAAGTTAAGAGAGAAAGCAGAGTAAGAGAAGTTGTAAAGGACTTTCTTTAGCAAAATGGTAATGATCATAACCCACCAGGAAGACTAACAGGTAAGTATAAGAATCACCGTCAGTCACCTGAAGTTGGTCTTTCCAGTCCTAGTTCCGGGTTATGTGTCATTATGGCCAGTACTAAAAGATAAAGTAATAAAAGTGTTAAATGACATGCAGCAAAAGTGTAATAACAACTCGCCAGGACGACTAACGGGTAGTTCAAACGGATAGTTCAAACAGCAGCGTTAGTCACCTGAAGTTGGCCTTTCCAGTCCTGGTGTTGAGTTATTTAATGTTCTGGCCATTTTTCAATGTCAAATTGAACTAGAGAGATTGAGACTGAAAAGGGAACCACAATTAAAAAGGTGTAATGAATAAATATCAAACACTTAAATGAGGTTAAAAAGATTAATGGCCATTAAAAAACAAAAAAACTTTATCAAGGTGGACAGTGTCACCATCACCAATAACACTGTCCAATGTCACAGATAAACCCTGGAAAAAACATGTTTAAAATAGTGCCGTCGTTGAGAATCGTAACGATGGCAGGAAAGTAAAATGTAGCTTACAGTGATTTGAGTGTTACACAAACTACACAATGGTGCATCAGTTCCAGATAAAAGAAAACGATGAGTTAAAAACTGTGATCAATGCGTAGTCTATTTAGAACAACTTTCTCCTTCCAAACCTTACGGAAGCTAGACGGCCAAAGCCCAATATAGGGTTTTATTTGAAAAAGCTTGTTGTCACGTTGCTCACTCCAAATGGACTGCCAGCTGGCTCGAGCCTTGAATACAGAACCATAGTCCATGTACGGAATAGGCACTGTGGTGATAGTGCCAGAGCTGATAGATTTAGCTGCCATGTCTGCAAGCGCATTCCCGCGAATACCAACGTGGTCTGGTATCCAGAGAAACTGGACAGAAGTAGATGTCAATGAGAAATGGGCCAGTCGGTTTTGAATATCAGCGAGAACAGGGTATGAGCCGACGTGAAGTGATTCCAAGGCCAGCAGAGAACTAAGGGAGTCAGTATAAATAGTGCAGTCGGAGTACTGCTCAGCTTCAATATGATCCAGGGCAAGAGATATATCGTACAGTTCAGCAGTGAACACAGAAGCTCCAGAGGGGATTCTTCGCGCAACCACCGAATCGCAACAAACCATGGCAGAGACCACAGAGTCACCTGATTTTGAACCATCCGTATAAATTGGAATAGAAAGGTTATTAGAAAGATGTTCAGTAAATACAAGACGGACAAGACGGTACTTCCAATCGGGAGTATCTGCCTTTTTCAGATGACTTAAAGAAAAGTCACATTTGGGGGCTGTAATAAGCCATGGGGGGATGGGCTGACCAGTGGATTCTGCAATGTTTTCCAAGGACAGACCCAATTCATCCAATTGCACCTGAATGCAAAGGCCAAAAGGAGCAATGGCAGATCGTCTGTTTTGAAAAAGTAAGGCCCACTGAGGGAGGAAAACACATCCCCAAGTGGGATGCTTTGGTAAGGAGCGAAGTTTCGAAGAATACAGTAAAGACAGTTTCAAACGGCGAAGGTGTAGAGAAGGTTTGTGAGATTCCACATATAAGCTCTGAACTGGGGAGGTGCAGAAAGCCCCAGTACAGAGTCGATGTCCTTGATGATGAATGGGATCCAGCATCTTTTAGGCCGAGGGTCTGGCAGAGCCATAGACCATTGATCCATAGTCGAGTTTTGAACGAATAAGAGCACGATATATCATTAACATAGAACATCGATCTGCTCCCCAACTGGCAGTAGAGAGGACACGGAGGATGTTCAGTGCTCTTGTGCATTTGACCCGTAGCTACTTTAAGTGTGGTATAAAGGTCAGCTTACGGTCAAAGATAACCAAGAACTTCGTCTCAGGGACCACTGGCAGCGAAACTTCACCGATACCGAGTTCAGGATCAGGGTGGATACCCCGTTGGCGGCAAAAGTGCATGCAAACGGTTTTAGAGAGAGAAAAATTAAAGCCGTTCGCCGTAGTCCACTTCAGTACACGATTGAGGGCAGTTTGTAGTTGCCGCTTAATATATCTCATGTTCGACGACTGACACGAGATGTGAAAGTCGTCAACATAGAGCCCGTTTGCAACAGTGAGAGGGAGTTGTTCAGTGATGGCATTTATCTTTATACTGAAAAGTGTGACACTCAAAACACAGCCCTGAGGAACCCCAAGTTCCTGTACAAAAAAACAAGAAAGTGTCGAACCCACATGAACTTGGAATCTCCTGTCCATTAAAATTTTTTTTAAATAAACATAGGTAAATGGCCACGTAACCCATATATATGGAGGTCTCGCAAAATGCCATACTGTGTCATAAGCCTTCTCAATGTCAAAAAATATTGAAACAAGATGTTGGCGTTTGAGAAAGGCTTCTCTGATTGATGTTTCAAATCGAATAAGGTGGTCTGTGGTGGAATGCTGTCGTCGGAACCAACACTGGGTGGGCGAGAGGAGGTTGTTTGACTCGAGGAACCAAACAAGATGAGCATTAACCATCCTCTCTAAGGTGTTACAGAGATAGCTCGTCAAAGCTATCAAAGGGCCCATTGGAAAGCGATGTGGTTCAAAAGTGTGGGATATCTACGGAAAGTATCCCAGGCCCGTTTTTTGAGCCTTCCGTGCTAAGTGGCAAGCAGGATTCCACCACGGACGAGGATATCGTGGAAAACGTGTCGAGGTTTTAAGAATACACTGAGCAGCTACTTGTATAATACAGTCAGTTACCGCTGCTACACAGTCGTCTATTGATGGCTGATTTACGATGGCAGGATCAAGTTCTGCGAGAGCAGTGAAAGTGGACCAGTCTGCCTGATCCAGCTTCCACCGGGGCACGCGGGTAGGGTGGCATCGACCACGGCCAGTTTCTCTCAAAAGTATAGGAAAATGATCACTGCCAAGTGGATTATTGTCAACCCTCCATGAAAAATGGGAGAATAATGAAGGGGAGCAAACCGAGAGATCAATAGCGGTAAAGGACTGACTAGGAAGAACCAGTATTGAAAAGAGAAAGATTGTGATCAGAGAGCATACGCTCTAAAGAGCGACACCTTCTATCAATAACAGCACTTCCCCAGAGGGGATGATGTCCATTAAAGTCCCCCAGGATTAGAAATGGAGACGGCAACTGTTCAACGAGAACATCAAGGTCGGATTGATTATATGTCTCTCCAGAGAACAGGTAGAGAGAACAAACAATGATGGTATGACCCAAGGAAACACGGATGGCTACGGCCTCCAAGGATCCTGCCCTGGGTCGATGGGGCAGGTCTTTGTTCTTGGAAGGGGGATTCCAGTGACTGATGACGCGAACGAATGATTGTTTTGCATCGTGGGGCTGGAGAAAAAGATGTATCAGAAGAAATGCCTGTATTTGAAACCGAAGGATGTGGATCTTGAGATTTGTTGGACTGTATGGGAGGAACAGAGATGGGTGTAGAAGTCGATTCATCAACCTTTTTAACCATGGAGGTCAAAAGGCTTATCATTTGTTTTGAAAACGATTTTATTGGAGGTACAGAGAGATCTGTCTGCACTCCCACTGTAGTTGTGAAACGAAGTGCAGCAGCATATGTCCGAGATGGAGTGGCGAATAGCAATTTCCGAGCCTCAGGATAACTAATGTTATGGGTCGTTTTTAAACGCTGCACCTCTTTTCCCTCCAACCATTTTGGGCAAGAACAAATGTAGGAAGGGTGAGAACCATTGCAGTTGACACAATGTGGGTCTGTGTCACAATCATAGTCATGGTTCTTGCTACCACAACGAGCACATGTCAGGGAACCACGACAGGACGTCTTTGAATGGCCGAACCTCTGACATTGGAAACATTGAAGAGGGTTTGGAATGTACGGCCGTACCCTGCAAATTAGATAACCTGCCTTGATGGTGGCAGGTGCATGTGGTGATGTAAATGTTAAAACGAGGATATTTGTCGGCAGTGTAACTCCGTCTTTGCGAGTGGAGATGCGCCTCACTGCAGGAATTCCTTGAGTGGAGACCAGCGAGATTCTCTGACTCGGGGACGTTCTTCAAGACCCTCTCAACAATAACTACTCGTGATGAATTCAAGGTAACATGAGGGGTAACCTTAATAGGTACATCCCCATTTGCCTTTTAATTCAAGAGGAGTTCACTGTGTTGGGATGTGGATGTTTCACCCAATATGTCTCCAGATCGAAGCTTCTTTACTGACTTTGGAGAGCCAACAAGTCCCTCTAGTCCCTTCAGAATAAAAAAGGGGGACATTTGCCCTAAAGGTTTTTCTGAAAGAGAATGTAATATAAGAAAATGGGGCACAAGTGTTACAGATGTTGAAGATTGCTGCTCAGAGTCTTCAAGACGTGGTAGTTTACCTATTGACTGTTTTTTCATTATTTTATTTAAATATTTTATTGGAGGGTCCATTGGAAAAATGGACAATTTCGGTACCCACTGACCCCACCCACCATGGAGCCCTACGAGGGGACGCACTACAATGTCATGCAAGGACACTGCAGCAACGCCAGGGTTTCGTGAGCACTATACCCAAAAACCAGCATCATACACAATGTCCACAACACCTGTTGAGAACTTCCAACACTGGTACTTGGTTGACTCTAGCCCATGTGGACCAGCCGATTGACCCAAAGGGGGCCATCCAAAAGCCGCCTGTCTACAGGAATTCAAGGCCAAAGTGGTGTGTTAGGGTTGGACCCCTCAACCACCAAGATCCTCTCCTCCCATTCACGGGTTGCCACGCACGGCAAACACGTGGGTCGATGTTTAGATCCCAGGGGAGGTAAACTGAAAGAAAAGAACCTTCCCTGAGAGGTCCCCTAACCACGTACAGAAATCCACACCGAGGGGTTGTTGAAGGCACCCACTCGTAGTATTTCACAACTTCCATACGATGTATCTATCTGGATACGTTCCGAAACACCAGCAATATGGACCACGCATTTTCAGCCCTCATCAAATAACATCTCGGAATACTGTTCTAAGAAACTAATAAAAAATTAATATACCATTAACACAAATATTAGTACTAACAAAACTAATTAAAATCAACACCACAATCAACTTCACAACAGTTACATAAGCAAAATTTCTTCGTCTTATCTTCGACTGGTCCGCCATGGTCAGGTGGTTAAGTCGCTCAACTCATAATCTGAAAATCGGGGGTTCGAATCAACGTTACACCAAACGTGCTCGACCTTTCAGCTGTGAAGACCTTATATGGTGATAATCAATCCCACTATTCGTTGGTAAAAGAGTAGGCCAGGAGTTGGCGGTGGATGGTGATGACTAGTTGCCTTCCCTCCAATCTTACACTGCTAAATTAAGTACTAGCCTTCGTGTAACTTTACGTCGAATTCAAAAACAGAAAAACTTATCTACGTCACAAAATTAACGTAACAAAAATATACGGATGATGTTTTAAAAGAATCTGTCGAAGAATGAAACAAACTATAGCTCTGTCAAGATATAGTACAGGAACAACACGAACTCACACATGAAAAATATACATTCAATACATTCGACCATTCATAAAATACGTTTCTCAAAAGTAAATCAATGTCGCATCCAAGAAAGATAAAAGTAAACTAAAAACATGCAATACTTATTAACACATATAAAGTTCTTCACTCAACAAACCCTAAATTCCTACATAATATATAATCACTCGATGACAGATTTATAAGCAGATAATTCATGCACTTTAAGAAAAACGAAATGTTACACGCATTAAATCGCTGTATGAAACATGATCAAAATGAGCTAAAGCATATCTCTTACCCTTAAGTACGTACTATAAGTTTAGTAATATGATATCTACTGCAAGACCCTGATAACTCTTCATTTTGTTATTTTATCACACAGTGTATAAAAATGATATATACACTACAAGGCCAAAATTATGTGGACACCCCTTCCAATCAGTGGGCTCGGCTATTTCAGCCACACCCATTGCTAACACTGCATGAAATCAAACAAACAGCCATGCAATCTCCTAAGACAAACATTGGCAGTTGAGTGGGTCATACTGAAGAGCTGTGTCACTTTCAACGTGGCACTGTCACAGGATACCACCTTTCCAACAAGTCAGTTTGTCAAATTTCTGCCCTGCTAGAGTTGTAAGTGCATTTATTGTGAAATGGAAACGTCTAGGAGTAACATCAACTTAACCACGAAACGGTAGGCCACACGAGCTCACAGAACGGGACCGCCGACTCCTAAAGCAAGTAAACATCGTCTACCCAAGTTAGAACACTCAGTACCAAGTTCCAAACTTTTCTCTGTAAGCAACGTAAGCACAAGAACTTTTCGTCGGCAGCTTCATTAAATGGGTTTCCATGGCCGAGCAACCGCATAAAGCCTAAGATCACCACGCACAATGCCGAGCATTGGTTGAAGTGGTGTAAAGCACATCGTCATTGGACTCTAGAGCAGTGAAAACGCGTTATCTGGAGTGACGAATCACCTTTCACTATCTGGCAGTCTGACGGACGAATCTGGGTTTGAAGGATGCCAAGAGAACGTTACCTGCCTGAATGCATAGTTCCAACTGTAAAGTTTTGTGGAGGAGGAATAATGGTCTGGGGCTGTTTTATCACGATTTGTGCTAGGATCTTTAGTTCCAACGAAGAGAAATCTTAATGCTACAGCATACAGTGACATTCTAGAGAATTGTGTGTTACCAACTTTGTGGCAACAGGTTCGGGAAAGCCATTTTTCCTTTCAGCATGACAATGCTCCCGTGCAAAACGCGAGGTCTATAAAGACATGGTTTGCCTTGGTTGGTGGGGAAGAACTTGAGTGGTGTGCACAGAGCGTTGACCTAACCCATCGAATACCTATTGGATAAATAGGAACGCTGACTGCGAGCCAAGCTTTCTCGCCCGACCTCACTAATACTCTTGTAGCTGAATAGGAGCTAATCGCCGCAGTCATGTTCGAAAATTTGATAAAAAGCCTTCCCAGAAAAGTGGAGGCTGTTATAGCAGCAAAGGGGGGATTAACTCCATATTAATCCCCATGGTTTTGGAATGAGATGTTCAAGAAGCACATATTGGTGTGATGGTCAGGTGTCCACACACTTTTCGCCATGTAGTATATGTAAATATAATTGAAATTAGTCAACAATATAAAAAATATGCGATTATGTTTTACGTTACGTTCACCTACGCCCATTCATCAACATCGATTGAAGATGTTTTGTTTGTAATAACTTATAATATTTTATTAGAAATGTCAAATACTGATACAAAAATTAATATTAAATTGATTTAATAAAGAAACTTTAAATAAAATTATTAAAATATTCTGTAATACATACAAAAATGTACTAAATAAGTATCAAGAAATAAATATTTAAAGAAACATTATTACTAAACATTTCTCACAACTATTTTTAGTTGTGAATAATATCATTTAACAACTTGGTACTTCTTTGTGCGGATGAACACCTTACCGCATATAAACGTTTGTTTAAGCATGATAGTTACAGTAGACTAAATGGATAGTGGTTGGAAATTATACAAGTTAGGTTAGATAACTGGTTGAGGCCACTCGTACTGGTATCATTCGTTTACTGGAATGCCAGTACTACAACTGGCTACAGACAGTAAAAGCTGATATGTTGTGGATATAATTAGCGATGAAAATTAGACTAACTCACTTTGTTTTCCCTCATTAAATACATATGGCTTGAAAACCATTATCGTTGTTTCCAAGTTAAATAAAATGTAAGTATTCATTCATAGAATAACAAATATTTTAATCTTTGATCATTCAAGATTACAATCAATATTAAAGATACCAACTTTATTTATAAGCTTATCACTTCTGTGTACATTGACATGGTTCGTGTACAATAAAGTAAAATAGTTTCATATAAATTATTATGAGATTAAGAGATAACTAACAAACATTCTTCAGAAAATAACAACTCAATTCGTTGTAGACAAACAAAATGACACATGATAAAGTCATTTTATTGCAGGATGTTGAGTTTGGTTTTATCTAGTTTTTCAAATTTTTACTTCAGAGAGTGATAATTATTAAAGACTAGCCGAATGAAAGAATTACGTAAACAGTTTGTCGTTACACAGTCTTTATATATATTTGTATAATATTGTACTTTCTTGTAATTAAGATACTGACTTACTTCTGAAGCATAATTTTATCATTTATTAACGGTTTATATTACAAGCATGTTGGACGAAAAATCGTTAGATGTCGTAACTTACATCGCGATAGAAAAACGTAATTAAATTCTGGATTATCAATATTAATGTTAAACATCTTAAATGTAACCTGTGATATAGTATAATAATCTATTGTTATTAGGAATAATACCGGGTTCGATACAGTGTACTGGAAGGAGCGCACAGAGCTCATTGTTTGACGTCAAGTTTAAAAATCAGCCAAGTATGGATACATTCAGATGACTAATAATTCATAAGCCGTTCGTTTTAACGAACGTTCCTACTTTTTCTTTCATCAGTTTCTCCATATTTTCGTATCAAATCATTATTTATGTGTTAATTCTCTCACAAACTTTCATAAAGAACACACGTAGTTGAATAACCTGTAACCAATAACAGCACAACGATAAAACATAATTTTAAAATATTTAAGCTTATGCATTAGATATAAGTACTCTATTCTTTCTTAGCTACAGTAAAAGTACGATTGACAATACATTAAAACTTCATGAGTCATGTTCCATTAATATAGGAACCAAATATGTTGTTTACTAGCTCATAAGTTTCGATATAAACCATTATCCAGATTTGAAACAAAAATTCTCTTTACGACTGGGCAACTTACGCAGTCCATCACAACATAATGTTATACCTCAGTTTTGCAAGTCTGTCGGTGGTGCAATGGAAAGTTTAAAGACTTACAGTGATAAATCAAAAATTCTATTACCCAGTATTAACACACGAAGTAGGTCAGTGTATCATTACTCTAAAAGTACTTAACCAAATGTTGTTCTTTTTCTGCTTTCATATATTTAGTGCCTTCATCTTTATTAACTTTAAAAACAAGTTTACTTTTAGAATTAAGAAAACTTTGTTAAATCCTTGGTTCTCAGTTACACTAAGAACAAGTTTGGAAATATGTTTTTATTATATAATTTAAACTTTTCTTTTCTTGGTTTTTATTAGATCGATAATTTAAAAAAATGCTATTATATTACTTTTTATGTCCTTGAAAGTGTACAAGGTTCAACAGAACATTGTTGAAGTACTTTATTACATCACATATTTTCTGTTTGAACTTATTTGATCTGGCTTTCACTGTACGTGTTTAATTTTATTATTTTAATAGTTTTGTGAACTGAAAAAAAATTCTGTGATAAATTTTATTAATGTAACGTTCTTTTCTACCTTACTTTGGTACGTGTGGCAACTGTATTTATTGTATTCATTTCAGGATTTGATGCTTGTCGTCGTCTACACAGGAATATTAAGAAATAAATCATTTCCAGTTTTCGTTATTCGTACACAATAAACACATTGTTCGTAAAAGTTTCGATCTACACCTGGTAGAAAAACTTAAATACTAGTCTGTTGATTCAACAATTTAAGATTTCACAAACTTTTAAACACACGTTGAAAGTAGATCACATAGTGATTTTAAGAAAATAGTTTATTTGTTATTAGTTGTATAAGTTCAACAAAATAAACTGTGACCATAGCATACTCTTCAAAAAGAAACGCAAAAGGCAAAATATGAGACAAATTGTTAGCAAGTTTATTCCGGGTAGTTTTGTATGACATGTGTGAAACTTTGCACATTCACTGCTGAACATCCAAAGTCTGCAAAGGCGAAGTCCACGCTCACTAGGTGAAGTTTAACGTCACTCAACGTCAATAACGAGTATGCCCCCCCGAGAGCATCAATAACTGCTTGGCATCTCCTGCCCATGGAAGCGATGAGATGGCTGTCCACTCAGCCTGCAAAGCTGCTGCAAGCTGAAGTAGAGTCTGCGGTTGAGATTGTCGCCGTCGCACACGTCGGTCCAACTCGTCCCAAAGATGTTCGATGGGGTTTAAATCAGGTGATCTGGAGGGCCAGGGAAAAACGTTGATGTTGTGGTGTCTCAAGAAGACAGTGGTGAGTCGGGCTGTGTGAGGACGGGCGTTGTCATGTTGAAAAACGTCGTTGACGTTCACCATGATGGGTTGCACATGGGGCCTAAGAATCTCGTCGACGGTTGCGTACGGTCTGATGTAACCGGATGTTGCGATCTTGTGCAGGCATGATCACACGAGGTCTGCCAGATCGTGGACGGTCACGAGTTGATCCATGTTATTGGTGACGATTCCATAGCCTTGTGATGGTGCTTGGGTGGACATTCACAGCTCTGGCAACATCTGATCGAGATTCGCCTGTTTCCATCGACCAATGGCGTTGTTGCGTTGTGCTTCAGTCGGTCTTGGCGTAACTGTATTGCGTGTCGGTGGCTTAACACTGAGCTAT
The DNA here is from genome assembly GCF_004210375.1 of Tachypleus tridentatus. Lineage (NCBI taxonomy): Eukaryota > Metazoa > Arthropoda > Merostomata > Xiphosura > Limulidae > Tachypleus > Tachypleus tridentatus. The sequence goes on along the minus strand of NC_134831.1, from coordinate 35,053,647 downwards.
GGAAACCGAGAACCCGTCACTTTTATAGGGATTTTGCACATGTTGCACTTGCAGAACATGCAGATCTCTCAAACACATTTATTGGACACGCATGCGTTTTGGCGAAAACTCCGATGTTTTCCTCAGTTTTCAAAGTGCACAACTTTTATTGTCATTTTGGTCTGACAATCAGTGCCTTAACACTTGTAACATCACATACTCTGAGCTTGTAACGTTATTACATATATTTCTCTTTAAAATAACAAAAATATCCCTTTTGCGTTTCTTGTTTTCAAGAGTATAGATTAAATTTCACTAGTAACAAAAATATATTCTGTAATTGCTGGGATGTAAGGGTGGATGTATAAAGATGTTAGGTGTTGGAGTGAAGGAAGGGGTAATGAATATGTTCTCCTTTTAACGATGTTTTTGCATCTTTATATCTCAAACACTTTTGAACAATGTCTCGCCATCTATCAGTTGACATGCGTTTTGAGTAATATTAAACTATCTTTGTCAAACTACATCTTTAACTCTAATTAATCTATCGTGGGTCATTCTTGATGACGAAAAACCCACTTCAAATGAAAATGTATCTCAGAACGGCTGCTATGGGTATTGACAATTTTACTGAAAATCAAAGAACAACGTACCGACCTTTCTGGGTCAACTTCAGGTCAACAAAGAGAGTTTGCAAGTGACCTTTGCCTGGCACATGTCTCATTAACAAGAGCATTAATGGTTACGGGATTGCAGAGGACGTTGCAGTTGGATTTCAGATTCTTAGTTAGTATAAGAGTGTTCCTTTGTTTTTGTTAAACTTTAGTTTTAGTTGCTGTATAAGTAGGGCTTCTTTGATTTTGCCTTTGTTTATATTTGTTTCCCTACTTAGTATCTAGAATTTTGCTATGGTATGTTGTATTTATTTGATTTGCAGTGTTCAGAAACGTGTTAAAGTGTTTTTTGTGTTCTTTATATTTGGTTTCCATTTTTCTGCTTGTTTCTCGAATATAGAAGTCGTGGCAGTTGTTGTATTGCACTTTATAAATTATGTTGGCGTTGTGTTTGCCAGTGTAGTTTTTACATAATATGGACCTTATTTTTTGTACCTGGTTTTTGAATAAATTTGGTGTTTACAGAAATGTTGTGTTTTGTTGCAAGTTTTTCCAAATGTTGGTTAATTTTTCGCTGATGTTAGTATGATGGTATGCAACAGTATAAAGTTTGTAGTTTGTTGTATCTTGGGATTTATTGTTGATGGTACAAGTGTGTGCGTATAATTTTTCAAGTTTTTGGAGGAAATTTGTTGATGGTGATGAAGTGTTGTTTTATTTTGGTAATTTCATCGTTAATTTTATCGGGTGAGCATAGTTTTGTGGCTGTGTTTATTTGGTTTCTTAATATGTTGAGTTTTTATTTTGTTTTATGTGCTGAGTCTCAGGGAATGTATATTCCAGTGTGGGCGACTTTTCTGTGGATTACTGTTTTGAATTGTGTACAAGTTCTTGTGATCTCGAAGTTAAGAACTGCTATTTGATTATTTTTTTCCTGTTCACAGGTGAACTTAATGTTGGAGTGTATCGAGTTAACATGATTGAAAAAATCTGAGTGTTTGTTGTGTAGATGTGAATCGTGTAATTGTATCATCAACATTCCTGTACCAGTATAATGGTGGGTGTAAAGCTGAATTGATCACTTGAGATTCAATGTGTATCATAAAAATATTAGCTGGAACTGGTGACACGGGATTCTTGGGCAATTTAATTGTAGGTAGTTTTGGTTATTCAACATAAAGTTAGTTTTAGTGGTAGTGAATTCAAAAAGGGTTGCTAATTCATTGCTGAGGATGTGTATCAATAGTTTGGGGTCTTGGATATAAAGTTCTCAAGCTATCTTACAGGCTTCAGGTGTTGGGACTTCTGTGAAGAGGGAGAATTACGTAAAAACTCTCCATTAATGCTTTATAATTTTGTTGATTAAAAATATATTTAAAGTTAACAGAGTATTTGAAAAAGGAGCTTGTTGATGTTACATATTTAGAACATATTACAACATGTAATCACCTTCGGAACGACCCGACTTTTCAGTGTGTTCGTCTTTCAAGTTAACAGTACCTGTTCATTCACCTTTTAAACTTACTTTCCAAGAAAAAGAAACAAAACAATTTGATACCAGTTTAAGTGATTGGTAGTAATGAGTAAAAAAATAATAATATAGACTTACGTTTAGAACTACATGGATGATAGTTGTTGAAACTTAAATGGAAAGAATAAGTGTACAAACTTAAGTATTATTTTTTGGACGTAGTATTCAAAGTCCCCCATAAAAGGTTGTATTTTAGTTATATATAGTAGTTTAAAAATATTTTTATTTCTACGCAAGACAGTAAGTTAACCAGGTCCAATATAGAATAACAACAATTATTTATTGTATTTATTATTTCCTTGGATCTGAGGTAGTACTATTCAGTTATGAGGCCCATATTTATATTAGCTTTAGAATACATTTAGATAGCAGGTTTGAAGATTTTCATGTTATGGATTACTTACCGGTGATTTTTTGAAACTGTTTATTTAACTGATGAACAAACGTTTCCATTAATGCAACATCAGCAAAATTAAAACTATGTTCCTTGTGATTTTTGGTTTGTGTTGTTGACGAAATGTTTCCATAACTGGATTAAGAATAATTTTTGTCATTTTAAAGCTAAAACAGCGTACTGTATTTTTCCTTTAAATATACGTATGTAAATATTTTAATTGTTACAGTAATCTAAACTCTCTACTGTTGTGTTTGTTACACCTTCTCTCAAGAATGTTAAAGCTGAAATAAGCACTGTTCATCTACTGCAAAAACAATCAGATATGAGCACATTGTCAGACTAAAGTGTTGTTGTGTAATGTTTCGCGTGTGTCACATTTGTCACTTTACAAATAAAAATTCAGAGCTTTGGAAGAAAGTAAACTTGTAGTTGATTTAACTGTCATCACTTTGGCTCATTTAGGATGTCACATTTGTTCAGCACTATAAATGTTTAAAATTAATTGATGGTGACAATGTGTAGGTTTAAAATAGATTGTAACAAAGAAAAGTATCCATGTATAGTTATGGTTGCTGTTTAAGTTAGTCTAGCAAAAGTACTCGTCCACAATGACAGTTACTGTTAATTTGCCAATCTAAATTATTTAATGAACTTTAAAAAGGTTAACTTTTTTGCACTCTTGGTTTCACTAAAAGCCAAAAGTCTGAGCTTTTTATACTTCACACCATAAAATAATTAAACACTTCAGTCGTACTAAGAGCCGCTCAACAATAACATATGGTGAACTTACATTTGTATTTTTTTATACTACTTCATATTTTGAAATGTTAATAATAGTCCCATTAATTAAATATAAAATATCTTACTTCTGAAATAAAGATTGGTATTAACATTATTCATACTTGTTCTACTGTCATTTCAAAATTGAATGTTAAATTTTGCCTGCATGAACAGATCTTCAAATGCTACATATTTCCAATATATAAGTTGTCAGTTTTAAACATAATGATAAAATAATAAGTATAAATGAAGATTATCTGTTTACAGTAACTGCTGGAATGACAGTTGCACAAACAGAAACAGCTGTAGCACCAAGATGAACTAAATTTTACTTTTCTGGAATCCATGTGTAAACAGAAGGTTAACAAATGCTTTGTTCAGTGAACCAACATTAATAACTTTGTATTAATTGTTAGTATTACGTGTCCATTGCCTGTACATTTCACAAAGTATTCAACAACTCCAATATACAGTGTTTGATTTTATTCTTTTTTGGCAGGAAGAAATAAATCTAAGCATACTTTATACATACTGGTCGACGAGTAATTTTAAAGTCATTTTATTTAATAATACAAAATGGTGCCTTATTTAAAACAAAGTACTCTAATAGATTAATAAATCTTCATTGCCACTTATTACATCAAACTTAAAAAGTCATGCTGTATTACCAGGTGTAAACACAAAGGCTTATAAGTTATTTTTAATTGAGAAAAAAAAACAACTTTAAAATGAGACCAGAAGAAGGTTGTTTGTTATATAACAGTTTTTACATGTATTCATCTTAAGCACTGCTTGTTGTGTATGAATATTTATGCCTAATATTTTTGCATATCTGTTTACAAGTAGCGCTTGAGGCCTATTCAGTAACATTCCAATATCTTAAAATAGTAATACATAAAGGTAATTCAACATATGAGTACACATGTAAATGAAATTGAAATGCCTTTAATATGATATTAAGGTTGAGTTTTTCATTGCGTCCTAGAAAATGTAAGAAATGTATGGTAATAAAAAATGTATTTTTTCTTAAAATTTATAGTTGAATATTTAGTCAAAGAACTTTTATTATTGCTTTATTAAAAGTGGTATACATGAAGATCACATCTTCTATTAGGAAAAATGTTTTTGTTCAAAAATTAATTGTTTGTAAATTAATATGTACGTTACATATTACATTTTTAAGCATACAGTAATATTCTTTCAGATATGTAAGTTGTAATCCATTTATATATTTTCTCAAGTCATTTCTTATGGGGTAGGTGAAAGTGATCGATAATTAAGAGATACATGTGAACCTCACAAAGTTAACAAGTGAATTCTGTATCATACACATTTCAGTATCTGGTCGATACAAGTTCAGTATATTATATTTTTGAGTACATGGTACTTTATTATTATAATATACATTCTTGTATTCAAATAAGTTCAACCAGATATTGATCCACTGAATATTTGTTTTCTGTCTTCTTTAACAGGTTTACTCTTTTTGATGCATTTACAAACACTTAACTTATTTCAGCCGCCTTTTTAATTATTTATTTTACAGTGCATAAAGGAATTGCGTGAAGAATAATGCAGTACCGTAGTAATAACAAACTTCTGATCAAAGCAAGTTACATGCATAGAACTATTCCAAAGTGCTCTAAAATGTAAAAAAATAAATAAAAAATCATTTACTCTGTTCATGTCATAGTGTGTTGCACTGATGATGTCACAAACAAACCCTTAAATGTGAGGACAGATCCAGTGTAAAATCAGTTATCGTAGGATACACTCGGTTTAAAACTGGGAAACTTATGATAAGTTCAATTAGAAATAATTGTGAAATTAGGTTGGTTTATTGTTAAGCGTAACTCTACAAAACAGTCTACCCATTCTGCACCAACCACGCGTATTGAAACCCAATTTTTAGAAATATAAGCTTTCAGACATTCTGCTGTGCCACTAGAGGGCATATCATTCGGATAAATTAATTTAAAATTGCTGTTCTTGTGATAAATTAAATGGAACGCTAACAATTTTCAGATACGTTCAGTGAAATAAGCGAGCAGTCTTGCAATAAGTTTAATTTTAAACTGATGGCATACGATATAAGTTTAGAACAATATGACTGTATAGTATGAGGTAAGACGACACACTGACGGAAATGTCTCTAACAAAACAGGATAAAAATAAATATAAACAGTACAAGAAATGAATGTTCCAAGTGAATAAAACATGTAGCCTAATGACTAGAAATCGTATCACTTGTGACATGACATTTGACAGACATTAACCATTGGACTTAGGAACACCATTTATTGTTGAAGGTGGTTTGGTTTGTTTGTTTTCAAGTTCGTGCAAATCTACACATGGGCTATCTGCACTAGCTGTCCCAAGAGGAAAGGCAGCTAGTTATCACCACCCACTGCCAACTCTTGAGCTACTATTTTACCAACGAATAGTGGGATTGACCATTACATTATAACGACCTCATAACTGAAAGGGTGAGCATATTTGGTGTGACGGGGATTCGAACTCGCGACCCTCGGATTATGAGTCGAGTACTTTAACCACCTGGCCATGCCGGGCCCACTAGTTTTTATGTCACTGCAACGAGGAGATAAAGTTTATTTTAATTCAAATTTGAGACGATATTAGATATAATCAGTGAGACTTTTCTCTCTCTCCTGTTTTATTCAGTAATAAAGTTATTCTAATTTTACTTATTGAAATCAAAGTAAAACAATATAGGAGGCAGTGAACTATAAACTGTCTTCTTGGCAATTAATGACTGCTTTTTGTCTGTGGAATAAGAATTTAGAATTATCATACACAGTTAATAGATATATCCATGTTTTGATTAATGTTTTGGCTTCGTAAGCAAAGCCACTGTTCAAGCTAATGAGTTTTCGTTACTTCACGTAACTAAACAATAAGGCTCTCTGTGCTCTGACCACTGCAAGTGTTCAGACATGACTTTTAGTGGTATCAGCCACAACAGATTCGAGGGGAGGAGACTTTTAATAATTTTTTTATTATTTTAAGCATAGCTACTCAAGGGCTATCTGCGCTAGCCGTCCCTAATTTAGCAGTGTAAGACTAGAAGAAAGGCAACTAGTCATCACCACCCACCGCTAACTCTGAGACTACTCTTTTATCAATGAATAGTTGGATTGACTTTCAATTTATACAGCTTCCATGACTGAAAGGGTGAGCATTTTCGGTGCGACGGAGATTCGAACCCACGACCCTCAGATTACGAGTCGAACACCTGACCATGCCAAATCAAATTTTAATAAAAATAAAACAAATTTTCAGATATCCGGTGTTTATCAACATCATTTATAGAATTTCTCTGTATCAGAACTGTTTATTTAAAGCTATAAAAACTGTGTGATGTGATTCTTATTGCTATTTGAATGTGACTCCTTCAGTAACTGGAAACTCTATTATATCTTGGGTGGCTCATTCGCAATCTCTAAGGCTTTTTTTTTTTTTAATATAAGTTCTGTCGTCTATATACCAGGCAAGATGGAAGTCAAGGGTTTGATCTTCACGCTGGCAGAACCCAAATATGACATTGAATTTTGTGTTCCATGCCATTTTATAATTTTAGAGACGCCATATCTGAAACAGTATTCACGCTTCTAGTGGCAAGATAGCATGACCATACATTGCACACTTACTGTCTAAAAGGGTCTACTTGGGAAGCTATAAAAGCAACTGTGGAAACTTGAGGTGCTTCATTGGTACATTGGAGCATTTGAATCCCACAATAGTCTTAGTATGTATGACCTGGTAGTTTGGGCACTTGACTCGCAATATTCAGGTCGTGGTTTAGAATCCTGTTTTCAAACATACTCTTCTTGTCAGCTGTAAAGACATTATAATGCCATGGCCAATTTCACTGATAAAAAGTAGCCCAAGAATTTGAACTGTCTTCCTTCTATTCTTGACCCCTAGTGACACAGCGATATATCTGTGGACATAAAACTCTAAAAACCTAGTTTCGATACTCGTGGTGACCAGAGCACAAATAGTCTATTATGTAGCTCTGTGTTTAGCTTCAAACAAATAAAAGCCTTTTAGTCCATTGCTCCAAGATAAGGGACAGCTGAATTGTGAAAAGTGCAACAAACAAGCCTTGAAGCAGAGCTCGGATAGTTTTTCGTAAATGTATTCTAAAAACTAAAACCTATAATTTGTACAGGATATTAAGATTATGTTTGTTCTAAGTTAGAGTGTACCAGAGCTAACTGTATTTGTTTTTCTATTTCTACAAATCCAAAATAAAAAATAAATAAATGATGAAGAAAAACAAGAATTATTCATTCAATAACAAACCAAGTATATTTTAGGCCTAATGAATCTCAGTGATTAGCGTTCCAGACTGTGGATTTGAGGTTCCATGGTTCGCGTTCCACTACCATAAACAAATACAAAATCACCTTCCATCTTTTGTATCCAGGAATGAGTTATAAGTAAAACAGCCAAATCCTACTTTTTGGTCTGTAGCCTAAGAGTTGGTGGTGGGGGCTATTCATAAGCTGCCTTTCCATCATTCAAAACCTATGGACTGGTACTGCAGATAGGTTTCAGGCAGATTTCTCCAAAATTAAATAAACAACATATTTCATTATGTATGATAAAATGTAATATTTGAATCCTAAATAAATGTATCACAATGATCCATTGTGAAATGGTATGTGTGACGTTGACCAATAACGTAAGTTGTTCATATCACATGGAATAAATGACGGTTTTTTACGTGAGTTAGGTAAACCAGTTTCATAGAAAAGTTTTACGCTTGTAGATACTGATTATATAGGAATCCTTACTTGTTGGCCGCAGAGGACCTGACATTGTCTGAAGATCAGCAACTTCCTAGCACTTGATGTAAGAGAAATTTCAAACCAAAAAGTAACCCTAGAACTTGCTATGTAGTTGGATAAGATATACAGAATAAATACCAGTTGGGTCACAGTGGGGAGTTTCAGATTAGTTCTGAAATTTTCTAGCCAACTTCTAGAAAATACTATTATTTTAATTCTAATTGATACTGCAACATCTTTAGAAACGGTTGGCGAACCACAAAAGTAGCAGGTGCCACAAGCATTGAGGTAAATATTTTATTATTATTATTGGTAATTTGTGAAGGTGTTTTGTCATCATTGTTTTTCGTGTGTGTTTTTTCTTTCATGCCAAATGTTTACAAAGTTCCCCCTACTGACAATTTCAAGAGAAATACAACAGAAAAAATGAAATTAAATAATAAAAAATAAAAATAGTTTCGTTTAAAATTAGTTCGATGTTGTCGTTGTTCATATTTTGCTTTAAACGAGCTTTAGTAAATTAACTGTTTTTATTTTTGAGGTGCACAGCAATAATAAAATGATGTGTTTTTTTACCCCATGGGTAGTCCAGATAAACCAATCTCTGATCTTCCAGACGAATGAAAATGTATTCCAAATAAAGCTATTATTGAAAGATAGACTTGTATCTAAAAATGTATTCTAAAGACAACTGGTATGAGTTTTAAAACTTTAATTAAAATACAGAACAGTGTGTCGATCATCTTAGGTCATCTTCAGGTTAACGAAGAGTCTTTAGAGTACATTTTTACTTCAAATGAATTTCTTGTCATCGTGGAATTGTATCTAAAATGTTTAAGCAGTGTCTTAGACTTAATCATTTCAATATTACTATTTAAGGTTTTAAAACACCTCAAGCAGTTTTACAGAACATAATAAATGTTTTCAGTAAATGAAGTTCCTTGCATTAATCGTTCTTCTGGGGATCCCCAGGACGATGAACTAATCTGGGGTAGTGCAGGAAATGATGTTATTAGCAGGACTGGAAATGACAATCCCGATGGTACTAACTCTAATAAAAATTACGATGGATGCTTGTGTGTATCCTTCTATTTTTGTAAAGAAGATAACATCTCGACCCCAGAAACAAACCACAGCTAACTGCTGAGCCAGTTCTTATATGTAATGTGTAATTTATTCTTGTTTTTGTAATGTAGTAATATCAGAGGCAGCTATCACTTATGGTTTCAGTTTTCTGTTGATGTTTTATTTCTGTTATGGATGCCATTTAGAAAAACGTAGCTTCCCTATTATTATGCGTTAGCTATGTCCCCCCCCCCTTCAGCTGAACAACCGTAAGTCTATGGACTTAAATCCTAAAACCCGATAGCTACCCTAGCATGGCTTTACCCTAATACAACTATCAGTAATCGACGGTGATTTATTAAACAAAAGAATAGCATGTGCACGATTTCTGAAACAAGTACGGTCAACGAAACTTACAAAAACGTGTAAGTGGAGTAAACTGCCCCAAATTCAACGGCATTATTGTCAAATGCCTTAAAATTATGCTTTTTGTGGCATTTTAAACCCCTTATATTTACTAGAAACGGACATATCCACCATTTGTTATTGTCTGTTTATGTCTTCGTAGAAAAGTATCTTTATCAAAGTCCGTATAAAATGATCGAAATAAGGCTAAGTAATTTTCAAAAAAAAAATACTCGGAAATTACGTTTTTTTGTGGAACCTTACCCCTATGATTACTGGAAATAGGCAAACCCATTTTTGGCTCTGTAGTAAAGTATCTTTGTATCCAATCTCCTGTAAATTGTCCAAAATACTACCGAGAAATTGACCCCCCACAAAAAATATATTTTATTTGTGTACTCTGGACCCCTAAAAAAACAAGATTCAAAATAGGCAAATCGAACGTTTTTGTAAATCACTGGGTTGGGCACATAAAGATTGATATCTGTACCAAATTTCATCTCAATCGTTTTAAATATGGCTGCACAGAAGCCGAAAATGAACATTTTTGGGTCGTTTTACCTTTGACCCCATAATATCCTTTGTAAAAGAGACCTATATAAACGAAGGAAAAAGATAAATGTGTCTGGACGTATTGAGTCAAGGTATAACCCTACCAAGTTTCAGGTCAGTCCGTCGAGGAATGACAAAATGGCGGTCGATTTATAAGTGTTTGGAAGAAGAATTAATAGAAAAAACAGCTTGACATGAGCTACATGGTTGACATATAAAACAAAAACAGTGTCTGACAAAAGATAGCATAAAAAATGAGTTACGAAGAAAAACGAAACTCACCCATAATGGCATCAGCACTTCAGTTAATCTCGTTTATTTCTGAATACTGCCTCCTGTTTTTCTTGGTTCTTTTTAAAAGTAAAAAGGAAAATTGCAGAATATAGTAAAATATTAATGTACCTCTAGCGATCAATACAAGAATCAGTCAGTAAATAAAAAGTTATTGAAATGAAGCAAGAGGAAAACGGGAGGACTGAATGCTTGGAAATATTGTATATAATAAATATAACTGCTAACACCGCTGTACGATACTTACAATGGTACAGTCCAGTTGTGGTGTGACGTAGTAATAGCAATGGTACGATCCAGTCGTGATGAGATGCAGTAGTAATAATGGTACAGTCCAGTTGTGATTTGATGTAGTAATAACAATGGTACAGTCCAATTGTGATTTGATGTAGTAATAACAATGGTACAATCTAGTCGTGATGTGATGTAGTAATAACAATGGTACAGTCCAGTTCTGATGTGATATAGTAATAACGATAGTACAGCCCAGTCGTGGTGTGATGTTATAATGACAATGGTACAGTACAGTCGTCATGTGATGCAGTAATAACGATAGTACAGTTCAGTCATAGTGTAAAGTAGAATAAGGTTCTGTCTTGTTTTTGATGCTTACAAGTTAATACCTGAATAAGTCCGTTGGATACGATAAGGGAATGAAATTCTGATTTTTATCCTGTCGTAGGTGTAGGTCTGTTTTACAAAGACAACGTACAGTGTGTATAAGAGAAGTGGTTATGTAGGAAATTAATTATCGTATGAGTAAGTTGATAACGAAAGGTATTTGGTAATATATCTCGTTCATGAGATTCACTGTTTACACATGAACTGTAGACACACTAGGAGAAAAATGTTTGATTTCTTCCGTAACAGGAACAGGGATCATTTAAAAAGTTCAGGGTGTAGACATAGTTATTTGCAGTCATAATATTAAAGTTTAAAATAAAAAATCAAATAAAAATAGCGTACTTCTCATATTCCTTATGTCTTTCTTTTTCTACGCTAAGCGAGAAGCTACGCTACACAATGGGCTATCTATGCTTTGCCCACAACGGGTATCGAAAACCGATTTTTTTGCGCCAAAATCCCTCACACTAACTAAGCGAGGGTTTATCATCTATCAACGTGAAACAAGTTAGCATTCAAAGTAATGTTTACTTCACTCCTAAAATTATGTTACGCTTTTCGTAACTTTGACAGCAGGTAACTAACGTTTGATTTAATGTATACAATCGTAGTTTCCAAACCAAGTACCTAAAGAGTTATTGATTTAATTAAAGTAATAAAATTCAATCAAGTGAAGGAAATATATCTACAACTTTTTAAAAAGACTGAAGGCAGAAGAAACGTTCAAATGCATAAGAAAAATCCTTCGCTTGTTTTCTTCAACTTCTTGCCTAAACTATAGTTTTAGTAACAAGCATGACAAGTCACCACACAAACTTTTCGTGAAAGGTATCGTACAACTTATAACATTGTTACAGATAAACGTGGAACGTTTTAAATACATTCTGATATTAATAAGTATCCAAGTAAACACGGCGAGTAACAAACAAGTTGATCGTATGTTAAGATGTCAGATAAAGATCTTTTCACGTGTTATCTTTCCTCTTATTCATTTAATTCACAACCTTCCGATTGTATTTGCGTCGTCGAAACATCACTAGTAGTTAACGTGCCGAGCAACGAAATGTACGGTGCAAGGTTCGAACCGTGATGGCGCTAAACATGCTCCAGATAGAGCCTATAGTGGTCGTTTGGTTCACGTATTTTATAAGTTCAGGTTAAAAGTTCCACAGTTTTAGCAACCGACAACGTGTACATTAGTCCTCCACTGGCACAGCGATATGTTTGCAAACTTATTCTGATGGAAACCGGTTTAGATACCTGTGGTTGGTAGAACACAGACAGTCATTTGTGTAGCTTTGTGCTTAATAAAAAAAACAACAGTGTGTACTTTAATTGTAAAACCTTGTGGCCAAAAGCTTGTGAAATATTAAAAAAATCACACAAAAAATGTGAAACAGAAAACCTCTCTATATTACTATCTTTCCAACTTACAAGAATACCTGAATACATAGTTTACCTGCAACTACAGAAAGTTCATGTTAGTGAACATTATTTCAGAATGCCACCTTGGCATCATCTGAGGAAAATGGATGTGGACCTTTTCATGTTTGTTGCACCTTGCCAGAAACAACCACCAAAACGCCTTTCGTGCCACACTGTGGTTCCAGAAACATCAATGTAATTAACAAACGTATACAGAACACTAAAGAAGATGGATTCTCTCAGTTTGGAGAATGGCCTTGGGAGATAAGAGGACGACACTACACACGACATAAGCGGCTGGATAACAAAAAGAGAGATAAAGATAAAAAGAGTGTATTATTTATTTGTCAAGAACGTGGTCATTTGCAACCTTTGTTACAATAAATCAATAAAATAAATAAGTACGCTTTAAAATACTGATATTTAAGATGTACAATTTATGTGTCGGTCTTACATTATTATATGAAAAACAATTGCATATATTGGTGAAATATAGATTAAAATATTTATTTTAATACTTAACAAAACTGATAATTACAACAATCGAAGCGCTGACCTACTCAAAAAATTAATGATGTAATAATACCATTTACTATATTATATAATACTGTTCGTAGAAATGCCAGGACCGGCATTTTCAGGTAGTTAGGAAGGGACTTGATTTATAATCAGATGGTCGCGGTTTCGAATCTCTCTCCCACCAAACGTGCTTGTCCTTTCAGCCGTGAGAGTATATAATGCTACATTCAATCCCACTTTTCGTTGGCATTGGGTGTTGATGACTAGATGCCTTTCTTCTTGTCATCCACTGCGAAATTATGGAACGCTATCGCAGATAACCCTCGTGTAGTTTTGCGCGAAATTTAAACCAGACTTAATTAAGCGTGTGGAATTTTGCAAATTAGGTCTTTGTGAGAACCTGTCTCGATCTATTTCTTTATGATAAATCAACAAGAAAATTGTTATTTCAGGTCTGGGAACGACTATCACCTAAAAGTCAGGCTTCGTAAATGGGACTCTCAAAACACTGAAGAATTCTATGAGCACGAGGACCATGACGTAGGAGAAATTATCATTCATCCCAAGTACGATGACGGTAGGAAAAAAAAAACCTTTGGGATGATATCGCTATCTTGAAGTTAAAATCCGAACTGTACTTAAAGCCACATATTGACACAATCTGCTTGCCAAGTCTTCATGAAAGTTTTGAGGGTGTTAATTGTGTGGTAACTGGGTGGGGTAAAGACGCCTTCAGTACGTTCTCCTTTGTTTGTTTGTTTTTCAAAACCAAGTTTAAAGTTGCTGTCTCACTCTTCTTGTTTTAACCAAAACAACTCGCTACGAAAGAACCTTGTTCCTTCCAATCTCTTTACGTACCAACAAATCTATTTTTTCCTTTCTGATTCACCAACAAAATATGACCCGGTATGCACAGTTGTCTAGGAGCTCGACTCGTAATCTGAGGGTCGGTTAGATCTCTAGCACGCCAAAGATGCGCGCCATTTTAGCTATGGGGACGTTATAATTGCTCGGTCAGTCCCACTATTTTCGTTGGTAAAAAAGTAATCCAAGAGTTGGTGGTAAGCGGCGATGACTAGCTCCCTTGCCTGCAGTCTTAAATTGCCATATAACGTACGGCTAGCGGAGATACCCCCTTTGTTTAGCTTTGCGCAAAAATTCAAATACGACAATCGTCAGCACTTATTTCTTCCTTTTATTAGCACTTCGTCTGTTTCTTTTTCTTAATCCTTGCACATAGTTAAAAAGAGTTAACGTTCTCAATATTTTAAAAACAATTGTATTATTTATACTTTGTCCTCTCAAATCGCTTCCTATAACCCCTCTTTCTAGACATCTTATCGTCTCCTGTCATTGTACTAACCCTCCAAACTTTACAAATGTAACCACTTTTTCAGGCTTGCGGTAACTTTGAAACAAAAATGTGGAAATATTAGACTTTCATAAAGTAATGTCAAATTATCGTGCAAAAGTATTAGAAGTGAGTAAGTCATATGTTTTGTTTAAATAATCGTTGTACGTTTGTCATCACGTTGCTTTCTCTATGCCCCCCAATGTCTCAGCGGTATGGCTGTGGACGTACAACGCTAAAAACCGGATTTCGATACCCGTGGTTGGCAGAGCACAGATATTCCACTATGTAGCTTTGTGCTCAATTTAAAAAAGAGCTTTCTCTTTTTTTATTGTTTCGTTTATCAGAAAATACTTTCTTTACTCTTGTCCGGCCATGGCCAGGGGGTTAAGGCACTGGAGTCGTAATCTGAGGGTCGCGGGTTCGAATCCCTGTCGCCCTAAATATGCTCGCCCCTTTCAGCCGTGGGGGCGTTATAAAGTGACGTTCAATTCCACTATTCGTTGGTAAAAGAATAGTCCAAGTGTTGGCGGTGGGTGGTGATGACTAGTTGCCTTCTCTGTAGTCTTACACTACTAAATTAGGAACGACTAGTGCAGATAGTCCTCGTGTAGCTTTGCGCGAAATTCAAAAACAAACAAACTTATCTATTTGAATATCTCGAACTTTATCTTTACAGGCAACGAGGAACTGAGTACACAACAGTAAGTTAATGTAGAAGAAAGTGAAATGTTTGCAATACCGATCATTTGTTTTTAAATTCGTGCAATGTTACGCGAGGACTATCTGCGCTAGATACCTCTATTTAAGTAGTTTAAGTCAAGAGGGACGGTAGCTACTCATTACCACTCACTCTTTTACCAACGAATAGTGGGATTGACGGTCACGTTATAACACCCTCACGGCTGAAAGGGCGAGCATGTTTGGTCTGATGGGAATTCGAACCCGCAATCCTGAGATTACGAGTCGAGCGCATGAACCACCTGGCCATGTTGGGCTCTCTGGCTTGATCGTCTCTAAGTATGGTTTGCTTGTGTTTTTGAGTGAAGTTAGACAACAAACTATGTGCACTCTGTCCATAGTGGGGAATCGAACTCTGAATTATAGTATTGTAAATTTGTAAAGTTGCCCCACCACTAGACTTGTTTGTAAAATGTTTGAAATTAATATTATAATACTGTCCCTTATTTAAAAACAAACATACACACAAAAGATAGAATTATTCACTTTGTTTAGACCAGATGACATGAAACGAAATAAATATCAACAAAAAATGTCAAATATACCTTGACGCGACAGTAACAAAGACACGTGCACTGCCACCTAACCTTAATAAATCTTACTTAGCCTTCACGTAAGTCATCGCGTTCAGTTTCTCAGATCAAATATGGAAACGTGTGACATGTGCAAAATGATTAGCCAACAGTTCACTAACTCATCTTCTGCTCAGTGATGCTAATAAATTATTTGACACGTTTGTTCATAGATGGCACTGTATAACCCTTATTTCTAAATGTGGATTGTATTTGGAATACAGGGTGGCCCGTACGTCTCTACCCATCCATATATCATAAGTATCCAGTGTATCTGTGTGCTGTCCCTCATTCTCGCTGCACAATATTATGCGACGCCATGTTCTGTGAGACATTTTCAAGTGTAAATGGACTTACATAGGCCACATTTCTCTGAAAAAAAAGAAAAGAAACAAATTTATAATACATGCGTAATTGAATATAACATAATAACACATGGATGGGTATGGACTTACGGGCCACCCTGTAGACAAATATATTTAGTTTTTCTATAAGGGTGAAACGTATCTACTCTCTAATAGCAATAAATTACTTTAAACATGTTTGTTCCTAGATGGCACTGTTTAACAGGTATTTGTGACTGTATACTGTAAAATCCAAGAAAATAGCTATTTTAATCTTATCAAAAACAAACTAAAGACAATCCAATTAAAATTTAAAATAAAAATAAATTTCTGGGTATGTCTATTATAGAAAGTTGAGAATGTAGTTATAAAGAACTCGTGAATTAAATGCTTTAATTATCAACAGAATGGTTTATAGGAAATAAACACCAAATCATAGTGATGCTATAACAAAAATGGAACAAAAAGCTATCTTAAAGAAATTTAAGATCAATTTGACGAGGGCCAGACGGTCAAGGCACTCGACCCATAATCTGACGGTCGCAGTTTCGAATTCCCGTCACACCGAACATACTCGTTATTTCAATCCCACTATTCGTTGCTAAAAGAGTAGCCTAAGAGTTGGCGGTTGGTAGTGATGGCTAGCTGCCTTCCCTCTAGTCTTACACTGCTAAAGTAGGGACGGCTGGCACAGACAGCCCTCGTGTGGCTTGACGTGAAATTCAAAAACAAAATCATTTTGTTTCGATACTGAAATTGGATTTTGTTGGCGAGTGTGAGACAGATAAGACGTGCTCTCTCCACGCAAAAAAGGAAAAAGTTTGAATAGATAGGCTTTCCCAATCAGTACAGTTGAAGAATATATATCTTATTACACGTGCGATAGACCACACAGACCAATACTACAACAGAGACCACCTGAAAAAATCAACGACAGTAGAGCGGGAAACCGCTACGCAGATCTCACCAGGAGACTGGAATCAGACAAAGACTAGCCATGGCAGACGAAAAACATAGTGATACCGAGCATGAAATGCAGAAATCAAGTAAGTCAAGTCTTGTTAGTGGCAAAACAAAATATAATTTAACTAACTCTCCATTGTTAACGTTATGTAGTATAGCAAAAAAGGAATTAAATACATCTGAAAAAACTAATGATAATAATGTAAGAAAAAGAAGAAAAGTAAAAAGAAAAATTATTAAATTAACAAATGCAACGGAAAATTCCGAAAACGAAGAAGAAGCAGTTGTTGCTACTAATACCGAGGTAGAGGTAGCTTCCCCTGCAAATAACGCTTATAATAAAATAACCAATAAAGCTAAAGAAACAGAAATTGAAACAAACACCGTGGATGTTGGTAATTCTACTGAAAACAGTCATAATAATATTCAGAAAAATACCACAGACAGTGAACCAGACACAGAAGACCAAGAAGGTTTTATCACAGTCACATCTAAAAGAAAAAAATCATTACAAAAACAACAGAAAACAAGTAACAATATGACACAAAAAACAAAACCACCACAATTCGCAATCATAATAGAAGGTATTCCAGGCCAGTACAACCAACCCCTACTTGCGACAGAAGTTAAACGCTGCAAGCCGCACGTAACCATAGTTAATATTAAGCGTCTGCCCAGAGGCGGTGTCCTTGTTCAAGGGCATGACGCAGCTGACCTTAACAGATTAGTGAAGGAGTGGTCAGCAGATGCCTTCAAACCCGGAAATATTAAAATCCACCTTCCAGGAAGTAAGCCGCAGCCTAAAGCCATTGTGGTAAGAGGGGTTCACCAGACCATCAACTTAGAATCAGTCACACAAGCTTTAGATGAACAAGGCATTCCACACAATAAAATAGAACGTATAATCTCAAAGAAAACACAGGCACCTACGAATCTCATACGCATTGATATTGACGACAGTTACAACATACAAAAATTAATAAATAATTGAATAACGCTTTGGTATCAAAAATACCAAGTAGAACAACTAAAAACTCCGGCAATTGTTGTAACACAATGCTACAATTGCCAAAGATATGGACATGTCTTGCAGTCTGCCTAGCAACACCGAAGTGCTGTGGTGGGGAACACCATATCAATCAATGTAAAAAAGATAGGGAAACGCCTAAATGTTGTAACTGTGGTGAAACCCACACAGCAAATTATAAAGGATGTGATAAATACAAACAAATAAAACAACGTATTTATCAGATAAGAACACCAACAGAACAAAATCAACCTAATACAAACAGCTTACCTAAAACAGACATATCAACAGAATTCAATAAAACAACAAAAACCACGTACGCAGAAATGCTAAAAGGAAAACAACCCCACAAACAGCAAGAACAGAACATTAAAACCCAGGACAAGAACACTTTAACACAAACACAAAAACCAGAAGAAACAACACCACCATACAAGAAACGAATATTAACACATCAGATAAAACAAGCCTGTTCACAACAATAATCAAAAATATAATTACAGAATTCGTAACAGAAAACACCAAACCAAACCAGACAACTAACTGTTTTGAATTACTGATAAATATTTCCAAAAAACACATCATACCACACATACCCTACATAATATCAACACTTACTGGATACATGCTCACAGCGCAATGTTCACAGTAGTATATATCCAAGGTGCAATAGCTTCCAAGAAACATGAGATCGAAGACCTAATACAAGAAACTAACCCCCATATTATAATAGTAAGCGAAACTCTAATATACAACAACAATAGATTTAAAATATCAAATTATTCAACCATAAGAAAAGACAGAACAAATAAAAATGATGAAAACAGAGGCATTATGCTACTCTACAAAGTGGAGCTTTCAGTAATAGAAATTAAATTTAGCAGTAGCAATGAACATGTTACTGTAGATATCTTGCAAAGGAATAAAACTAAAGTAACCGTAGCAGGAATTTACTGCTCACCTAACAAACAAATAGATATAACATTACTTAGCAACATTTTTTCCCACAACCAAAACTTCATAGTTATGGGGGACTTAAATAGTAAAAATGTTACCTTTGGATGCCGAAGCTCAAATTCCAGTGGTAGAAATCTAATAAAATTCATAGACGATAATAATATACCTTTATTAAATGATATATAGGCCTGGCATGGCCTAGCGCGTTAAGGCGTGCACTTCGTAATCTGAGGGTCGCGGGTTCGCGCCCGAGTCGCGCCAAACATGCTCGCCCTCCCAGCCGTGGGGGCGTTATAATGTGACGGTCAATCCCACTATTCGTTGGTAAAAGAGTAGCCCAATAGTTGGCGGTGGGTGGTGATGACTAGCTGCCTTCCCTCTGGTCTTACACTGCTAAATTAGGGACGGCTAGCACAGATAGCCCTCGAGTAGCTTTGTGCGAAATTCCAAAACAAACAAACAAACAAATTAAATGATACAACCCCTACACATACAGCGTATGCCACTAACTCCAGTGACATACTAGACCTGTGTATGTGTACATATAACCTAAGCCAGAAATTAATAAAATTTCAAGTGGAAAAGGATGTTGACAGCGATCACCTCCCAATATATTGTGTCTTTAATCTCGCCCCCCATAAAAATATAACATATAGGAAAGGAAAATTTAATTTCAGAAAAGCAGGTTGGCAATATTATAAACAGGAATTAGATAACCTGTTACCTAATAGAGTTATAAAAGAAGTTAAAACACATGTCGAAATGGATAATTACTGTCAAACAATTACGGAATGCCTTCAGAAAGCAGCCAAGTTAACAATACTAAAACATCACCATAAAACAACGAACAACACATGGAAACCCACCACAGAAATAATCAATCTAATCAAAACACGAAGACAATTAAGAAGACAGTACATGATTACAAGAAACAGAGAAACCAAAACGCAAATAAACAACATTAAAAATCACATCAGAACATAAATAAAACAACAAAAACAAAATAAATGGGACAATTACTGCAATAAACTAAATGATAAGACTGACCCGAAAAAATTCTGGTCACATCTTAAAAGACTCACAAATGAAAACACAAACACAAAGAAATATCCTCCACTCGAACATAATAACACTATAACACACACAAATAAAGAAATAGCCGAAGCTTTCAAAGATCAACTCCAAAATGCATTTAAAACTCACCCTGATCCAGATATGAATACATATTTCTACAATAAAGTCACTAATCACATAGTAAACAATAAACATCAATTTGAACCAATTTTTCCAATAAACATAACTGATACAAATACAAGTTCCGATACAGATTATGCAAGCACATTACTAACACATGAAATATCCCTCCAAGAATTACTAGAAGCAATAAAAAACACAAAAAACAAAGCACCAGGTGAAGACGAAATACAAGCTATCCTCCTAAAAAAGGGCACTCCGAAATTGTTTGACCACCTAAATTCACTTTTTAACTTATCACTATCCTCAGGATACATCCCAGTTTCTTGGAAGCTTGCAAATATATTAATGTTCCATAAGGAAGGAAAGCCAGCGAATAAACCCAACAGCTACCGACCAATCAGCCTGACCAGCTGTGTAGGCAAAATTCTTGAAAGAATAATCAGTAATAGACTCTCCACATTCTTGGAGATAACATCAAAATTACCAAAAGAACAAAATGGATTCAGGAAATTTAGACAAAACGACAGACCACCTAATCAGATTAACCGAAACCATAATAGATAGTTTCAACAAAAAAGAATGTACAGTCGCTTGCTTCCTTGATATCGAGAAAGCATTCGACACTGTATGGCACGATGGTCTAAGGTTCCGAATGAATGAAATGGAACTACCGCGAGGAATTATTCGCTGGTTATCTAACTTTTTGGAAAATAGAAAATGTAGAGT
This sequence comes from Tachypleus tridentatus, assembly GCF_004210375.1. Lineage (NCBI taxonomy): Eukaryota > Metazoa > Arthropoda > Merostomata > Xiphosura > Limulidae > Tachypleus > Tachypleus tridentatus. Next base: position 35,032,773 of record NC_134831.1, on the reverse strand, counting down.
AAATGTTGAAGGAACTTTTTCTGAATACTTTATTCCACAAGCTGGTGACCCTCAAGGAGGGGTGGTTAGCCCTATACTCTTCATCATGTATGTAAACAATATGCCACTGAGGGATCCAAATCATGGATTCTCTTCACAGTTCGCAGATGATGTGGCAGTCTGGAAAAGTGCCGCAACACCCACGACAGCAGCCACGAACATACAACCGCAACTAAATAGAATAAGTGAATACTGTCAAAAATATAGAATAAAAATAAACACAGCAAAAACACAACTCGTAGTCTTTACGAAATCGACAAAACACAAAAAACAACAGCCAGAACTATATATGAATGGCACTCTACTCCAGATTGCCCCATCGGAAAAATTTTTAGGTCTGACCTATGATTCAAAACTAACTTGGATCAATCATGTGAATGAAATTAAAGTCTGGCGAAGAACTAACTATGCTAGGAGTCTAACTGGTAAAAACAGAGGAGCATTTACAGATAACATACTAAAAATCTATAAAACATATATTAGACCTGTAATAGACTATGCAGCTCCAGCATGGATAACTGTAAGCAATAAAATAATTAAAACTAAACTACAAACAATCCAAAACACACTCCTCACAACTCCATACAGAGTTCCAAGAACTATATCATCTCAATTCATTCACAAATACTCGAACATACCAACCATACCAGATAGACTCCTACATATTACAATAATGTACTTTAATAAGAATTGGATGAAAAACGAATTACTATGCGAACTAGACAAGTACCTCATACATGATGAAGCTAGTCCTAAATATCTCTCCCCAGTTAACTTATATTTCAAATATAAAAAATAAATAAAAAGAAAAAAATATAAAAACTTTAAATAATAAAAAATATATAAAAACTTTAAATAATAATAAAAAATATAAACTTTAAATAATAATAATAATATATATATATAGTTTATTTATTTATGTATTTAAAAAATGCCACCAGCAAACGTGACATTCTGCTAATAGAATAAAATAATAACTGTATACGAGCCAAAATACATGGACATTGCCCTGAAAAGGACCAAATAATATTCAGTTCACAATTATAAATATCAATCAGCCAAGAATATAAGTACGGGGAGGAGGAAGAGGACATAGAGAACCTGACCCTCCAGGATATGAACTTTTATTACCCAAACACCGACGACATTCATTCATTCATTCGAACGATACTGAAATATTTTAAATATCTTTTTTTGTTCTTATACCTTATATTGTTCAACGACCTACTTTTGGGTTATTTGATTAAATGAAGAATGTAAAGTACATCCCATTTAATGATAGTGATGCTAGTGTTTGACTTCAATGACGGGTTGTACAAGTTTACTAAACTGATGTTCGCTGATAGTCGCTCACAGTGGACGGTGTTATTGCTACAGTTTCATTTACTTGCTAACATCTCTCGTACATACGGCATTAGTATGTGTGCCTAAATACATTCTTAAAATTAAAAAACTGAAGCAACTGACTGACAGTAATTGGCGAACTAATTAATCAAACTCGCTATGTTGATGATTGACTGTAACACACTCACATTAATAATAATTAACTTACTGAATTGAATAACACGTCTTTTATTATGGTTCAAATTATTGTTTAAAGTATCAAAACGACCCCAGTCATTAAACCATACCTATCATATGATGTCAAAACTCCTTCTGAACAAACAACAATACAAAATACAAACGTTAAAGTTTAAACGTAGAAATTTGGCGAAACATTACAAACAAACAGACCGAAAAATGACGCAAACTACGCCGGTTGAAAATCAAAAGGGTGTAAAAATAACACTTTGAGTCTTTCTTTTCCCTTGTTCGAAATGGTTGGTTGGTTTGATGTTTTATGGCACAAAGAAGATAGGCTATCTGCGCCAAACGTCCGGTAAAAAGGTAAAAATAAAGTAAATGTAGTAAAATTCATAAAAAAGTAATGAAGGTGAAATAAAACAGCATTTTAAAACATAAATAGCATAAAGCCAATGTTGACATCCAGTCTACAATGTTAATAGAGAAACCACAGCAAGAAAAGTTGTAAAGGACTTTCTGTAGCATTATGGTAATTATCATAACCTGCCAGGAAGACTAACAGGTAAGTACAAAAACCACCATCAGACACCTCAAGTTGGCCTTTCCAGTCTTGGTTCTGGGTTATGTGTCATTACGGCCATTATCAAAAAGTAAAGTAATAAAAATTTTTAAAGACATGTAGCAAAATTGTAATAAGATCTTGCCAAATGTCTGGTAAAAGTAAAGTAAATGTAGTAAAATTCATAAAAGGAAATGAAGGTAAAACAAAACAGCATTTAAAAACATAAATAGCATAAACCAATGTTGACATCAAAAAGATAAATGGCCTTTAAAAAACTAAAAACTTTATCAAGGTGAACAGTGTCACCGTCACCAATAACACTGTCTACTGTTATGGACAAACCTTGGGACAGAACATGTTTAAAATGGTGCCGTCATTGAAAGTTGTAACGATGGCAAGAAAGTAAGATGTGGCTCATAGTGATTTGAGGTTACGTAGACTACACACTGGTGCATCAGTTTCAGATAAAAGAAAACGATGAGTTAAAGAACTGTGACCAATGCAATGTCAAGTTAGAACAACTTCCTCCTTCCGATCCTTATGGACGCAAGACGGCCAAAGTCCAATGTAGGGTTTTATTTGGATAAGCTTGTTTTTGCATTGCTTACTCCAAGTCGACGGCCAGATGGAACAGAGCCGAGCCTTGAATACAGGACCATAGTCCATGTATGGAATAGGCAATGCGGTGATAGTGCCAGAGCAGATAGATTTAGCTGCCATGTCTGCAAGCTAGTTCTCGTGAATACCAACGTGGCCTGGTATCCAGAAAAATTGGATAGAAGTCGATGTTAATGTGAAATGGGCCAGTCAGTTTTCAATATCAGTGATAACTGGGTGTGAATCAACGTGAAGCAATTCCAGAGCCAGTAGAGAACTAAGCAAGTCAGTATAAATAGTGCAGTTGGAGTACTGCTTAGCTTCAATATGATCCAGGGCAAGAGAAATGGCATACAGTTCAGCAGTGAACATATAAGCTGTAGAGGGGATTCTGTGTGCAACCATGAGAAAAGCATGGGCTTTGTAGGTCAAGACCAACAACCTTAAGTGACTGCCCCTCTGCAACATTAAACTTAAATTGTTTCAGTATTTTCTGAAACAATTTACCAACATTTTAATAATAGAACTTTAAACAAATCAACAAATGGTTTCAAGTTTTGTTATTTATATATTTCATTTTATATTTTCAGAAAATAGGTAAAGAGAAATATTAAAGTATACTTCTATAGTTAATTAACATGACATAAAAGCCATTGCTGGAAAGGACTGTTGGCAAATCACCTTGGCTTTTATACATATTAGATGTTGTTATATAAATGAAACTTCTAGCTATGCTCAGGTTATTAGGTTGATATACTCAATATAACAGGAATGGACTAGCCATGCATCATGGCACTTGGGCTCTCTTAAAAGAAATAAATGAGTAACACATGAGTGTCAATGATAGCAGGATGGTATGGGCCCTACCTCATAACAAGATGACATGGTCCCCAAAAAGGATTTGGTTCTTGAATTTTATGCAAAGCTACAGAAGGGCTATCTACATTAGCCACCCCTAATTTAACTGTGTGAGACGAGAGGGAAGGTAGTTAGTCATCACCACCCACCACCACTGCTTGGGCTACTCTTTGAGTAATTAATAGTGGGATTCACAGTCACATGAAAATACTTCCATAGCTGAAAGGACAAGCATGTTTGATGTAACAGGGATTCAAACCTACAACCTTAACACTACAAATTGATCACCCTAACCATCTGGGCATGCCAGGCCCCCAGAAACAGAATATTCCACCTTTACTAAACAACTATGATATTGTATCTTGAACCCATTTAATTATAAAAGTAATACCTATGAACATTTCTACTGAAGCAACATGACAAAAGCTTTTGTTGGAACATGCTATTAACAAATTGCATTGACTATTCTTTATATTAAAAGTTGTTATGTAAGGAAAAATCTCTTTTCAATGTTGTTTCTTTTACAATTTGCCTCCTTAAAAAGATGTATATGTACACATGCTTGTCTGTCTGTGATTTTTATTTTTAATACAAGGAACCACTTCTTTTCTCTGTTGTTTTCTGCTACTTTGCCTCCTTGGATAGATGTATATGCACATGGATAAACAGTACTTAGATGCACACCTTCAGAGGTCTCTTGGTATGGGTGCAAAATTTTAGGTTTCTAAAATCTGAAGATATGGCTGTCACATATTCTTTCCTATATGTTTTTTCCTAGCTTCTTTTCTAAACAGATGCACAAATATGTGAATAAGCAATAAAACTCAGATGCACAACCTGAAAGTCCACTTAGTATTGATGCCAATTTTGAGGTTTCTAGGCTCTATCCTTTGGAGATATGGTGGTCCTTCACATGCAGAGAAAAACTCTTCTGTTATTATTAGTAAACAATGTTATTAGCACAATACTGTTTACATTATATACTCAGCAGATTTTTCACGTTTCTAGTTCATCCCAAAAGACTAGGCCACCACCTGCAGTATTTTTAAATGTGTGTTCTTTATAATTTAACAAGTTTCATCATTTAGTGTATCATAAATTCTAAGACTAAAGTTTTAGTTTATTTTAAAACTGAACTATTTGTTAAGGTTTCATTTTTATTTGAACTGTCAGCCCTTTCTTATTTTTTTTCAAATTAGTAACTTGTATGACAGAAGATTAAAAATATGATGTACATTTAACATCACAGGCACACATTTTCATTGATATTTAGCACAGTTGAATCTTGCCAATAGTAAATTAACAAGAATATTTGTAAACTTGTTGAAGATGTGCATTCCTATAATGCACTGGAAGTGAAGAAAGAGCCACACAGTTTACACTATGATAACCACATCACTTTTACACAGAAATTTACTATTACTGGCTGAAATGTTATTTGAAATATTTTTATCGCTCAAGATATTAAAGTTTTAGAAGTGTCCAATTTTGTTACCAAGTGTAGAGAGTTTTAAACAGGAACTTCGATAGTAATTGAACATACTTTTGAAAAATTACTATAATCAGACATCTTCTGTAAAAAGAAAAGAAAAACAACAAAAACATCTGTACTAAAAACAATCAATATATCATGCTTCTTCACCAACTGTTGTTATTTCATTTTCAGACAGACAGGTTTAGGTGAGAACATTATTCAAAGAGCTAAGTACCAAATAATATTCCATTATCACCTAAACAAATTTTAAAATTTCACTAATATCTTATTCTTTAATAGTCACATATAAATAATAAGACAGAATATTTTTCCTTACTTAAGATTCTGCCAGTAATCATATATCTAATCCAAATACCCACACCAAAGTTCTTCCAATAATTCTTCATGAAGTAAAAAATAATGTAGCTATACTTCTTCACCACTCTTTTAAGAGATTATTATTATCTAGAACAGTGTTTACAAACATGTGATACATGTACTTCTGTTATCACACAAGATAATTTTAGGTAGTATGTGGAAGAAGATTTCTATTTAATGATGGTGTGTCTGAGCCATCATAGATTACTGGTTAAAAAAAGGATTTCTGAAGTGTAATGGTAAAGATTGTGAAGGAAATGAGATAAAGTGGTGATAACTATGAGAACCAATTTAATGAATCTCCAAAACTGTTCGATAGTGTTGTAAAAGTACCAGCTGCAAAGAAACCAAAAATATCATGTAAATATGATGAAAATTATTTGTAAATTGGATTTTGATGGACAAGCAATGAGAGAAGGCACATGCCATTAGCATGTCAACACATTTCAATATGTGCCATATGTATGGAGACCTCAAGTGTCATTTTGAAATAAACCGTGAGAAATACCATGTGTAAGCTATTGAATTTTTCAAAGAAAAGAGAAAGGACATTCCAGTCTCCCATAAAGTAAAGCATAATGTGGCAGGTGATGATAATGTGAAATCTGTGGAAACCCTTTTTATAGTATCATATGTAATTGCAAATGCCAGAGCTATTGAAATAACAGGAGAGACACTAATCAAACCTGTAACCAAAGAAGTGACGATGGGAAGCAATGTAAGCTAAACAATAGATATATGTTCAAATAAACAACCAAAATATATCATTCCAAGGCAAGCTTATATCAGTATTCTACATGCAAGACAAAGTTAATGCAATTATTGCAAAACTGGAGCTCTGGGGTACACATTTTCGTGAACTGGATTCTTTTCTATTTTTCATTCATGTGGCTATGAACTCATCTGAAGCACTTGCTGAAAATATTTTGAACATAATGAAGAGACACCTGAAGGACTTCATGAAAGATCTTCATAAGTATTTTTCCAAAAGTGATGGTAGCTGTAAGTGGATGAGGAACTACTTTTTCATCACTTTGCACACATTACCAAATAACTTGATACCTTCAAACAAACAAGAGCTTCTGGAGTTCACTTCACAAGGTGTCTTGAAGTAAAAGTTTGTGTTGAACAAAAGTCACATTATTTTACTTACATATTAATGCACAGTTTCCAACCTTGTCAGAGAAAGCAGTTAGGTATCTTTTATTATTTCCTACTAGACTGTGTGCACATGTGAGTTGGGATTATCAGTGCTGGCTAACATCAAAACTAAAAAATGAATCTTATTTTCAGTATAGAACCTCACCTTAATCTTAAACCAAGCTACATCAAACCAAATATTTCTTTATTGCTGTCTGATTGTAAACAGTTTCATTCTTTTCATTGAGAAACGTATTTTCAGGGATTCATTTTTAAACCAATTATATTTATTATTAGTTATAGCATGAATTCTGAAGTTATTTTCACTTTGTTACAACAATGTCATTTTGAGATGAGAAAAACAATGTTTTGAAATAAATGCAGTAACATCTGTTTAAGCCAGAAAATGTATAAGGTGGAAACCTGCACAAGCAGGAAATATTAAAATTTTCAGCATTATCTTAAGATTTCTCTTATAAAAGACACTATACCTGGTGGAACTTGTGTAACGTGGGCAGAAAACTATCTTTCACCAATCTCATCTATCAACAAGTAAGATTAGAACCTGAGTAAGCCAGAAAAAATATTTTTGATTAAATATTAATTTCTTATTTGATTAATAATTTCTTTAAATATTAATAAATTCTTGTTTAATTAATAATTTGTTTAAATATTAATAAATTCTCAGACATTTTGTTACAGTAAGCACTGGTTAAATATATTCTGTTCATTTTTTCTGCCATCATTATTCTGAAGGTCGCTATTCAAATAAATTATTGACTGTACTTTTGGTTGCATTTGATGATGGAAAACTAGAGAAACCATGGGTAATAGGTAAAAGTGAAAATCTGCACTGTTTCTAAAATTTGAGGAAGAATCAAGTTCTTTTGAAATGGAAAGGGAATAATAAAGAATGGATAACAAGTGCTATATTTGAGGAATTTTAAAACAAATTAAACAAAAGAACGAGAAGAAGAAAACAGGAATATTGTACTTTTCCTATATAATGCAACTTGTCACACAAAAGTTCAACTTTTCAAATGTTTCTTTAGTCTTTCTATCTCCATGTACAAAATCAGTTCTTCAGCCACTAGATAATGGAATTATACAGTTTATAAAATTGAAATACAGAATATTGATTTTAGGCATATTATTGCAAACATGGACAACTGTAAGGGAGCATCTGAAATGAACATAAAAATTGAGGCATTAGATGCAATTACATTTTCATGTCATTCATTCAAATACATAAAAGATGAATATGTAATAAAGTGCTTTCAAAACTGTGAACTTATTCTTGATAATGGCAGAGACTGTGGAGAAGTTATTTGTTATGATGATTCTAGTGAAATCCAAAATTTAATTGAGAATATTGATGCAGATGATTCTGTAAACATAGAAAGTTTTGTGAAACTTCCCACGAATATTTTAATAGAAAATAATGAAATTGATTTAAAATCTATAATAGAATCACAAGATGGTAATAGTGCGAGAGATTCAGAAGATGAACAAAATGGAAAAGATAGTGAGGAAAGATAAATTCCAACTTCATCGCACATGTTAAGTTATATTAACACTATCAAATTGTATGCAAAAATGAAGGGGAAAAATGAACTTCATGAAAAAAACGTAAAATTGATGTTCTCTTTTAACTGCAGGAGAAAGCCTATTAATAAAAAGTGAAACAGTTGAGACTGGACACTTTCTTCAAATAAATTTAAGATCTTGTGGGACGTTGTGGACTCGAGCACCCACATCTCTCCTAGTTTCTAATCTTCTAATATAAGACCAACAAATTGGAGGTTGAGGTTAAAAAATTGTGTATCCCCACTGCGACCTACTTCATCAGTCACCTTCAAAACCTATGATACATTTTTAATTCTACACTGTAGCTTGTATCCTAGAATCTTTTTTTTTAAAATATGCAGTGTAGTCAGTTCAATTTGAATGTGTTTTGTTTATGGCTTCAAAAGTTATGGTTATAATATACATAGAATGAAGTGAAAATCAGTGTATCAAAAGCAATTGTGGCTATATCCTACAGTCTCTCACATAAAAATTATCATGTATTATTTATTACTAAAATTTTAAAAAAGTAAACTTGTGAGAGTGATACGTAAAATTATTCTTAAACCAAGTGTTACTCAAAATTGTCCTACTAAGTTAAATAGGTATTACCTTAGCGTACACTCTACAGAATGTAAAATTAAAATTACAGAAGAATTAACTAATATGTAACACTAAGAACACTTTCCCAGAGTTCATCTCTTACAAGGTAACTATCCACACAGTTCACAAGGTTCAGATGTTTCACATCACACAATATTAATAGTTCAGTAATTAAACCTTCTTTATCAGGTTGCTAGGTTAAATAAATCTTCTTAACAGCAACTTCCAACCCAGTTCCTCTGTCTACGGCTTTATGTACCACTGCAACAATTAAAGAAATATCATCAGAATCTGTAATGTTCTTGTACATAAAGACAATACCAGATTCTCGTGATAAAATTATTGTGCTTTAAAAAACAAATAAACAATGGAAAATCACCTGTTTAAATTATATGTACAATAATAAAACTGTATGCATATCTTATTATACAGGAAACACAATATCATACATAACTGAATGTCTCTCATTATATGAAGACTACCATAAAGTATCAATAAAAATAAACAGTAGGTAAAATTGACACATGTAAGCACCACTTTTTAAAATAACATTAATAACTTTTTGGAACTGATTCTGGTGTTACAATCAAGATGTACTAGTAACGTGACAATTTTAGAATCTTTTCAGCTAATCATTCATGAGTGAGTTAATACATTGAAGTAAATGTATGCTTTTAAGTACAAGAATATCAATGACACTATTGATTATTCTGCTCTATAAATCTTGTAAATTTGTGTATGACCAAATATGCTTTAAAATTTCACAAGGTAATGATGTCTTTATACAGTTATTTTACTCCACAGAAGTTACTAAATGCTCTCTTTTAATCACAATGTGCAGTTATTCAGTTTCAAATTTTAACTTTATGAACTATGTAACTACTTTTTCTGGGACTTAAATAGTTATTTTTAACACAAATATTTGTTGATGTAAAATGAAATAGCTGTATTTGTGTGAGATGAATCAAACTGTCCACTTGTTATTCTGCATTTTTTTAATTCCTTGCTGGCCAGAAAATGGCAAGGTGTTCCTTATATTGAACATTTCCATATTTTATGATTTAAATCACATTTTCAATACATCAGGAATATCATCCTATAGACTGGTTAAGCAGCACATACATTTCCCCTCTACACGACATATAGTGTATTAATGTTATAAATATAATTACTTTCTCTACTGAAAATGCATTTCCATGCACTACTTACCATCTCCTATATAAATAGCTATTCACATGTATTGCTACCCTCTATAAGCTAAACATTTTTACATGCATCCCACAAGCCTTCTGCCTCCCCTCCATTTGAAATGACTTATTCTAATGTGTCTCATGCAATTTATCAGCACAACCCTCAACCAGTGAGACTGCCACATATTCAGGGTTACCCATGTTATTTCCTCTATTTAATTGTACCAGACTAACACTACTAGTTTTGCCAAAAATTGAAAGATTCTGCTTTAAAAAAGAAAGAAAAGTGGGATGTGTGAAACAACGCAAGTATCTATCGAAAATCCAAATTATAGTATCGGAAAATTATATTATACCTGCGTTCATATGAATACCTTGAATCCCCTCCATAATTGAAAGGACCAGTGCAATGGAATAAGAGAAGCATCCTTTGAAAGCATAGAAAGAAAACATCTGGAAACAAGAGAATAAGATGCAAAGAACTGATGTGAGAGACTGTACCACAACTGAACTCTTTGTCCATTGAAGAAAATTATGATACATGTGGATGGAAAACAGTATCCAAGTGGTGTGTGAGAAAACAATGGAACCGCTTCTAGGAGTAGAGTAGCTAAGACACAATAAACCACACTCAGTAAGCCAGCTACATCCAAAATTCATGTTACTGGGAACTGACATTCATGCAGGGATAGGGTGAGGAGCATACTGTCTACACTTCAAGTTCAGAAGGTGTAATAACATTAATAACAATGAAACATTGCCATCAAAAGGCATATAAGGCTCCTGAAAAATTAAAGAATTATAAAAAATAACTTACAGAGCCAAAGTCACATGGAAATTTGAAGAGTGGCTACACATCAAAGAAAATAGTCCAAAGAGGATGAAATGGTGATACTGTGCAAACAGCGAGAGACAAATGTGTTAGACATAGTCAATATGTGCAGTTGAAAAGTTCTTCCATGGGATGACAAAGATGAAATACGAGAGAAAATGTAAAACATCAAAACATTTTTATGGATCAGACATGTGATAAAGATGGCTGATGGAAGGAATGTAGATCAATGGGTTATCCTCACTAGCCACTGTAGTTTTGGAGAGAAGAGAATGATTCAGATGAAGTAGAAATATGTAGGATGATCAAGAGTACATGAAAGAATGCTGGCATGTAAATCAGACCAAAGTCCTCAGGCTAAGAGAAGAAGGAAATAAATCTTAACGGAAAGGTAATACAAGGAACAGGCAAAAAGTGGTTTAAATGAAAATAGAGTAAGGCAATGGAGGAACAGTCCAGAAGAGTAGCCTGCCACTGAGGACAATGATTCTGGAAGAAATTTATCAATATGGAGTTATTGGGAAAAAATGGAAGGTATGGTACAAAGCCACCTGATAACTGGAAACCAAAGAGATAGTAGGTCCTGGATTAAAATGCCTAGTAAGAAACAACAATACCAGGAACAGAGAGCAAATCAGGTGAAAATCTCCATTCCAGAGATAAATGGTAGAAAACATTTCATGGATGGAAGGCAAGTGGAACACTCCAGAGAAATGAAACTACACATCACAACAAATCTGATTTATTTACCAAGGACCAAACAAACAACAAGCATGAAGACAGAGGAAAAGAAGAGTGATATGATCAATGTTACCAAAAAAAAAGGAAGGAGAGAGGTAGCTGGATAATTAAAAAAACACAGATGAGTCAGTCAGTAAGTAGCAATCAGAAAAACCTGACATGGAGTGGTATGGATGAAATTAAATAATTCAATAAAGAAGGTGAATGGGAAAACCAACATACAGATATCTGTTGACCCAATTCTGACTGAATGTGTTGATTTCCAGGGTGAGTAACCATAGTCCAAAATAGAAGTGGCTTGTGGTTGAAGGATGTTGTAAAGCAGTGTTGCACAAACTTTTTGAGTCAGGGGCCACAAACAGACTTCTCGTAACCATTGGAGGCCACAAAAAAGTGAAGATTAAAATTGTCCCACAGTTGTTTCACACAAGATAGACATCACATTTAAGAACACACAAATAACGATTACATCAAAGAGTTTGCACATTATTCTAAGAAATGTTATGATACATCAACTATCACAAAGTCAGTGCGATGGATGGTGCTGCATGTCATCTATGAGCTTAGAAATGTCTGGCTTGATGTTTGACGTTGAAAAACGCAAGACTGCTTCCAGATGATCATCAGTCAGCTCATTGCAAATGTTGTTTTTGTTTAGTTTCATATGCGAGAAAGCCTGTTCGCAGCAGTACGTGCTGCCAAACATGCTGGTGTGGACAAGTGCATTCTCTTTCAGATTAGCAAATGTATCAGGCAACGTTTTGTAGAAGTAAAGCAAATTGTTTTCTCAGTAAATAGCACACAGTTCATCAGATGCTTGGAGATCAGTAAGTTCAAGCTGATATTCTGCTGACAAGTCATCCACTGACACACAGAACAGATCAGCAAAACGTTTCATCAACAATCTGCATTGGTCAAAGTCATAAAACCGTGAGTTGAAGGATTGAATCAAGATATCTAGCTTCCAAACATAAACTTGTGTGTCAATGTCCTGATTCTTCTGTAGCTGTGACTGAAAAGTGGAAAAGTGCACGAAGTTGCCTGATGCTGCTTGCTGCTGGAACAACTGCAACTTTGTCCTGAAAGCTGAGACGTGATTTGCAAGCTGACAGACAAGCTGATTTTTGCCTTGCAACTTCAAATACAGATCATTCAAGTGTTGTGTCATGTCGACCAGAAAGGTCAAATCAGCTTGCCATGCTGGATTAGTCATGGAAATCACTTCTGTGTCTTTGTTCTTGCTTCTGAGGAATTCTATCAGCTCATCAAACAACTCCCAGAATCTTCTGAGCATCTTCCCTCAACTCAGCCAGCGTACTTCACAGTAATACACAAGGTCACCATAGTTTGAATCAATTTCTTCAAGAAGACTTTGAAACTGACGGCGATTGAGCCCTTGTGATTTGATGAAATTAATGGTTTTCATCACTAACGCCATCAGTGCCTGAAAACCAAGTTCTTTACTGCACAGGTTCTGTTGGTGAATAATACAGTGCAACTTCACCAACTGTCTGTTCTGCTTTCTTCGATGCTTCATCAACAGTGCTACCAGCTCACTACTTTTTCCGGTCATGGCTGGTGCACCATCAGTTGTGACACTTAACAGTTTCATGAAATCCAATGAAACACCACTACACAATCGTACTGTCTCCTCGAATAGAGCAGATCCAGTTGTCTGACCCTTCATGGAACCCATGTCGATTAGTTCCTCTGTGATATCAAACGATGATGGCACACCACAAACAAAAACTAGTAGCTGTGCTGTTGAACTGATGTCAGTCAACTCGTCTGCTGCCAAAGAGAAGTTGACAAAGTTGGCTGCTTTATTTGTAAGCTGCCTTGTCACGTCTGCTGAGAGGTGTGAAATTCTTTGTTCAACAGTCATATGATTCAAAGCCACCATCTGTAGCTTGCAAACTGCTTCCAGACACAACTTTTCCGATACAGTAATCATAACATTGCTTGACAAAATCACCATCAGTGAACGGTCAGCCAGATTTTGCTATCATCAACAAAATATTGTAACTGACCTAACTAAATCTGCTGACTGCTTTGAGAAAACATTCTGCTAGGTGGGTGATTCAGCGACTGCCTCAGAGATTCAATTCGAGCTGTTCATTCATCACCAACAAAGTTGTGGAAAACTTTATGCTTCGACTCATAAAAATGCTTTATATTGGATACCTTTGCCACTGCTACTGTCGAATGACACAGCAGACAAATCACGTTCTTCTGTTGTTCAACAAAACAGTATTGCACAGTCCAATCATCATGAAACTGCCGGTTTTCGTCGTCAACTTTTCTTTGATGATTAGCTGTCATTTTTGTTATGAAATAATATCAAAATAGGCTTGTAAGTAAATCTCAAAGAACAATTGGAATGTGTGAGATTTCGTAATTACAGAAATATTATGTCATTGCGCCAATGATTAAATGTCTATGCACTAACGAAATTTGCTTATTAAATTTTCTTTATTGCTTGACACAAATATGGAACCATTCAGTATCTAATCTGATGCATATTCTTCTATAGCATTTAATCTTCACACAGGCACGAACTCTCTATGTTTGACTTTCCCGTTGGACATCACGGGCTGGACTTTGTGCACCAGTGTTGTAAAGGCATTGATGTGAGAAGCACCATACTGAAGTCAAAACCATGAAAAACAAGATGATTGAAAGATCATTTCATCTGACAGACTTTGTCTGAATGGGAAAGATGATCTGTGACAATGTTGAAACACCTGGAATATAACAAACAATGATATGGATATCTTTCATATCAGTCCAGAAAAAAAGATACAACATATAAGAACATATGGATCCAGAATGAATGCCACTTTGGTAACTGAGACAAGTACCCACTGTGGAATTGTTGGAATGAATCATGACCAGACAATGTCTGGCCAGATGGAAGAAATGATCCAAAGCCTGACATACAGCTAAATGCCCCAGGTTTGATATAATAACACTCCTCAGCTGTAAACCAACACTCCAAAGCCTCCTGTTGATCAACCCATGCCCTCCATCTCTAGACATGAGATGAAAATCCAGATGAGGATGAGAAAGTGGACCATTTGTCTAAGTGTGGATCCTCACCAATCACTGAAGACCCTGAAGAGGATCCCATGCATGAGTCCATTAATCGTAAAAAGTCCACTGATGAGCTCACATATGATCTTGAATAAAGGGTATTGTGGCAACCACAGTAAAACACAGCCCCAAAAGCGATAGCACATCAGGAGTTTCAATATGATTAACCAGGCCACTTGAGTTATTTCCTGGAGCAGATGAAATGTATGAAAGGTAGACTCCTGTTCACAATGAAATAACAGTAACAAGTCATCCATATCATAATTAAAATGCATCCAATGAGTTTGGCAATGATGAGAAAAAGCTCAAAATACTCAAATAAAATAAAAAACATAGGGCCCAAACTAAGCCTCAACGGGAGTTTTTAAAACTGATAACATATCCCTTGTTGGACATGTAGTGATGACTTCAGAGCTATTGGAATAAGTAAGAAAGCATTCATGACATCCATCTTGATCATCCACATACCTTGAGTAAAAAACCACCTGAGAGTGAGAAACAATTCCATGTTGAAACAAAGGAGAACGAGAAATTCAGTGAGGTGGAACAAATACATAACAAGTTGCCACTCTTCAGTTTTCTTAGGGACAGACAACAAACAGCCTAGAATAAAAACTGAGATGAGCCACAGGTTCAATGGCATGTCAAAGATGGGATCCTGTGGTTGAGAGAAGGAAATGGGTTCTATGACAAAGGAAGTAGAGATAGAGATTGTATTAAAAGTCTTTTTGATAGAATTCAAATAATCCACTCATCTCTAGCAAAAAATAACTAAAGAGGAACAAATTCTTACAATCAAGCTCCCACAAAACCAGAATTCACTTGGTTGTCACTGATACTGTTGGCATTGTGCCAATTTACATGAAAGAAAATGAAATACAGAACTCCTGGATGAAAAAACAGGGAAGCATTGAGGAATGCTAAAAAGGAAATGGAAATAGGTGCTTTGAGGTTTTAACTGTGACAAACAATTTTCCAAGGAAGAAATGGTAGAGGATTCTTCATGAGATTTGAGTGTGTCAGGAACATGGTTGATACCTACCACTAAAGAGAAGGGGCAACATGTAATTTTCTGAGATAAGTGAGTGGAGAAATAACCGAGGAAAAGATGATACTGAGATCTACAAAATCCTGACAACAAAGAAATCATGTGTGTGAGTAAGTCAAGAGATGACGATGATAAACTTCAAGATTTTGGTGCATAGCCTAGGATAGATGATGTATTGTAGAATGAAATGAGATTTAGACAAATGTGTGAAAGCTGGGTTTGGGTAAAACATTGCAGGACATCATAGTTTGCCTCTAAATTGACAAAATAAACTACAGCTGCTAAGAACAAGTTTTGATAATATATCAAAGAAAAGTGATTGGCAGCCCGTGAGAGAAAAAAAGATGCTGTCACTCTCATCCAGTTGGGAAGTAAGATGCTCCACAAGATGTCTAATATCCAGGGAAGATAGAAAGACTAAATAAGAACTATCATGCGACAAAGAAAAACAGGGATTTATGAAATCAAGTAAATGGATGACACATGAGAAATTATGTCTAAACATGCTTTTAAGGCTGAGCTGATTCTACAGATGGAGCATTGAAACACGGCACAATCTGGGTTCAGTAAAAGGCTATTAAAATCTTAGTTAAACTAAATAGATTTAACATGTTCTTGGGGAAGTGATGGAAGTTTCGGAGTACATGCTTGACCTATGTAGTAACCAATATCTTGGCAAATAATCACAGATAATCCCAACCACAACTCACCCAGCATGTCATCAAAGAAAAAGTGTTTTGCAAGAGGTGTGATACTCAAAGTTGTAACATTAACCTTGAAATTTGTGGGATATAATATATAGAACAAATTGTTTGATAGACGAATACAAACACGTGAGAGAATAAAACACATGAAAACAATAAAGATTGGATAGAGAATTTAAAGACATGAGCTCCATAACCAAAAATGGTTAATACAAAAGACTGCTTCAGAAGTATAACTATTTAAGTTATGATTGGGAAGCATGCTAAAGAAAAATTTCAAACAACTTAATAAAACCCTGCTGAAAAAAAATGATAATGCAGTAGACCTGAATATTAATCATATGCATAACAAAATGCATGTCATTCTCATTGGTGGAAGATTTTCATGTGGTAATTTGTATGAGAAACTCATTATAATCAAGTATTTCTCATGGATGGGTGGTACAAGTCTTGTGATATGCGTAAAACATGTTTTACATATAGGAAGCAGCACTAAATGAGAAAAGTTAATCTTGTGAAAGGAGATAATGTAACGTATGGAAGTAAGTCATTGCAATGAATAAAATATGTACACATTTGCAATAATTAAGTCATGCTAATAAAATAAATAAGCTGGAAGTGTTCAGTCTGGGCAAGTATATTCCTCATGCCTAGTAACATGTTTATAACTCTTTTTTTTTCTCTCTCTCTTTTACACAAGGAAGAAGCAAAATATTAACAAAGCTGGAAGTAATATGCAGTAATTGTCAAACCATCTTGTTTCTTATTTCAATAGCTAGTATATGAAATTTAATTAACACTTGTTTGGAAATTCAGCAGAATTATGACCCGTAACTTAGTTTCCCTTTCTATAAAGGTATTTGAAGGAGAAAGAAAGAAATTGTGATGCAAAATTTACAAAATAATTAGCTAAATATCAGATACTCACTCAACTGAAATTTAAAAAAAAAACAACTAATGAATGTAGAACAAAAACTAAACAAAATTCCAACATACAAACATCAAGTAACTAATGAATGAAGTGATACAGTTAAAGTAAAATAACACCTGTTAAGTAATTTGTGTTTGTTCCAAAAATGAACTTTTTATCTCTACTATGTTATTAGTGAGTACAAATTTACCTTTAAATCATGTTATCAATCTTTTGAAAAAAGCTCTTGAGGTACATGTTACTTTTAAACTTACCCTTGACCAATTTGTTTTATCGTGGTATATTTTTCATAGGGACCCCATTGACACAATACTTAACTTTTTCATAATTTCCTCACATCATTTTCTTTCTCTTTGATGAAGTTTTATAAAAGAACAATTAGTACACCACACAAATTCGTGTTTGTCAACAAAGATTACTTGTTATGATTGCTGCATAGAACATTCAACATTGCACTACTATATTTATGAACAAAGTTAAATCTCTTACTTAGACAAAGGATCAATTTCTCATGTTTTTATTATAAATAACATCTCTTGTATTATTCTTTGTTGTTGGTACAACATAACTCCATTTAATAACTATAAAAATTAAAAAAGTCTACACAAATAATCCTGACATTTAGTTAAGTGCTCCAATCATCAACAAATAATTCTACAGATAATCAATGTAAGTAGGTTCAAATGAAAGTGTTTGTTTTTTTATGTTGTATTGTTTAATTGACTAATGGATTCTCAATAGAAATACTACATTTGATGGTTTAAGTTAAAATATTGCTAATAATTCCTTAAAAAGTAACTGATATAACACAAGAACTATCGATACTATAAATACTGCATAGTAGAAGATGAGGTTGTTTAAGTTACGTAAATATGTCTCTCCTTCAGGACAACCTTGGTTGCATCTTTTATAGTTAAAATATCTGACAACAGAAAGCAGATTGAAAGATGTTAAGTAATTAGATCTGTAATTTTCTTAAAGTGGTGAATAAATCATGTCTCGCACACATACCAATAATATAGATACACTTTGCAAAAATACACAGAATCAACAACTGAATTGAATCAATGTAAATATACAGTAACTGTGAAAATTAATACAAAAGATCTGCTTTATTAATTACTAATTCCACATCATGTTTAAAGTGATATTATAGCTGTCTGCACAAATATAAGAAGCTTATGTTTGGAGTAGCATGATTTAGTTAGTCTGAAATACATTACAGTTAACATTACTACCATGCCACATATAAAAAGTAGATATAACCTTGATTGGTAGTGCATTTCCCATCCACTGAGAATGAATAAAAATGATCTGGCTTATATCATACATGCTATAACAAAGTGCAGCAACAACCTGAATGACTACTGAAAAGTACATACTTTTCTTAATAAAAAATTCAAGAGGAACCCTTTTGAAAAATGAAAACATTTTCATCAAATATCACTTTGCACTACATTTAATTTGTTTTAGCATTTAGTGATGATTAGATTTAACTGTTCTAGTTTCTAAAGCTTTATACTTAGCAAATTCTATGTGAAATTTTGACAGTATGAGGTAGTTAACTGCTATGGTGGGGAAGACAACTGTTTTGATAAAAGTTTATAAAAACTGACCTTTACACCTCAAATAAATAACAAGGAACATATTTTTATTTTAATCAACATTTCACTTTCACTAATTCACTGGAGTTAATATATACAATTATTTGACATTAGAATATTTGTTAAATTATAAAACTGCTTGTAATGTTCTATTTCTCGAGTCTGTCATAACGTGTGTCTAACAATGTATAACTTATTATTTATGTTTCCTTAATGTAATAATATTATAGTTGGTTTAAAACTGTAGAAAATTATGTGGAGTGGTTATTAAAGGAGATATAAGGAAATGTTGAAGATAGAACCACCAAAAGGTTAACTACACATATGTACACACTTTAATATATGTACATTTGTTGTTACAATATTTCAGGCAATGTCCTTTTTCATTTATCACTTCCTAAAGAATAAATTGGTAAACGAAAACACAAAATCAAATGCTGTTTGACAATATAATGAATAAATGTGTATAACAAAGCTTACTAACATCTGTAAATATGGGAAGTTGTGTGTATATATATGTAAACACACACACACTACTCCCTGTATTCACATATATACATATATGTAACACACACCACTCCCTGTATTTACATAAATATATGTAAACACACACACTGCTCCCTGTATTTATATATATGTAAACACACACACTACTCCCTGTATTTAATATATATAAACACACACACACTACTCCCTGTATTTAATATATATAAACACACACACACTACTCCCTGTATTCACATATATACATATATGTAATACACACACCACTCCCTGTATTTACATATATATATGTAAACACACACACTGCTCCCTGTATTTATATATATATGCATTAATAATTTTTTTTAAATTTCACTTCCCTAAGTCTTACTACAAACTACTATTTGAGATTTGTTGTAACTTCAAAAATATAGGTTGGAAATTGGAGAACACATGGGTACAAGTGATCACTGTTGTATTAAGTTTAATATTTTTCGTGCATATTGAAATCAGAATACTTTGATTCCAAATTTCAAAAATCAAATTTTGAAGGGAAGCAACAAGAATTATTTGTTGTGAATTGGGCAGCTGTGTTATGCTGATACAAAGCAAATGTGGAAAATCTTTAAAGAAAAAAATTTTCAACATTCAAGATAAATATTTTCCTTACAGAAAGAACAGGGTAGCAAATCTTTAAAGAAAAAAATTTTCAATATTCAAGGTAAATATTTTCCTTACAGAAAGAACAGGGTAGCAGCAAGTAAAAACAATGTTGGCTCACAAAGAGTATTAGAAATAAAATAATGAGAAGCATAATAAATTGAAAATTAGCTAATGTAACTTCTCTTTTCAACAGGAGTGATGAGAATTGTCCCAATACTTATAGACCCATTAGTTTTACTTCAGTTGTGGAACATATTTTGGAGAGTCTGATTTTAAAAAAAAATTCAAAAAGTTATTTAACCAAGTTTAGAATTTTATTAGATAGCTAACATGGTTTCACTGATAGAAAACCTTGCCTTATGAAATCTTTTGACATTCTTTCAAAAGGTTACTATTTGTGTTGATGGGAGTAAGAGTAGATCAGGAAGAAAGGATTGTCACAAATGCAGTTCAACAAATGTCACAAATGAGGTACCTCAGGGTTCAAGTCTTAGGACCTTTGCTCTTTTTGATATGCATCCATGACACAGATGAAAGAATGGTCAATACGTTACTTAAATGTGCAGATTACATTAAGACATAGGGTGTTACTACCTGTGAAGAGAATGCTGCTGGTTTACAGAAAGATTTATATCATTCAGTGAATTGGGCAAATAAGTGGCAGATGGGATTTAATTACAATAAATGCAAAATAATTCTACTGGGTTATCATTATATGAATAATAATTTGGAAGGGAATAATCTAAACAATAGAGAAAATGGGATCTTGATGTAATAGCTGATTAGTCGCAGAAGCTATTCAAGCATTGTGCTATTGCTGGTAGTAGGGCAAATAAAATTTTAGGTTATATCGACAGAGATTTTCAATACGAGTCTAAAGCAGTTATAATTTCATTGTATGATTCATTGGTTATGTCATATTTGGAGTATTGTGTTCAGTCTTGGTATCCTTACCTTTGGAAGGGCTTTAAATTTTTGAAGGGGTTCAAAGTTGGGTTACTAGAAAGGTGTCTGCGATGGAGTTGTCATATGAAGAGTGGCTGAAATATCTCATTCTGCTTTCTCTTGAAAAAAGAAGGATTGGAGGAAGGGTGTGATATGATAGAGGTGTTTAAGATTGTAAAGGGAACTGATAATGTTGATGCATCATCTTTATCCATACTTAACAGTGAGTATAGTAGGACTAAGGGACTCAAGTATAAACACTGGCAGAGTAGAAGTCACCTTCAGCTAAGATAACTTTATTTTTCTTACAAGATAGTTGGCCTTTGGAGTGGGTTGTCTTTGGATATTGTGAAGCAGAAAATTTAATGGAGTTTAACAGAAAGCTTGATAAGTATATGAATGATAAGTACTGGCTTTAAGATTTTTAAAAATGTATTCATTAATATTTATAGTTTAAATTAGAGAATGTAAGAGCCAGGAAGGACCAACAGATCCCATACTATTCCAAAACGTTTTGTATTATGTCTAGTACTTCAGAGTGCAGTCTAATACCAGAAGATTTAATGTGTTTCTAATGCAACAATAAAACTTTTGTTGATAGTGTAGCTTCTAACTCAGCTTTATTGTTAGTATTACATGCTTCACTATGGTACTAAGAGTGAGAATAATACCATACAACACAGAAGATTATGGTATTGGGAAAACTAACTTCTAAAAAGTTCTATTCTAACATTTAACTTCGTTTTTGTTTTGTTGGTCCCGATATGATTCTATTTCGGTTCATCTGTCCATTTGATTACACACATATCTTTATACTGATGTTTATGTGTTAATGGTCGACGTTGTGTTTGTTTCTGCAACATACTAGAGTAGGACCAACAAGGTATAGCAAAAATATAAATTATCTTTCAAAGAGTAACCTGATCCTGAATTATGTTGTTGAGTTGGCTACATCACTCGGTATATTACAGTTTTGTCTCTCGCAAGAAAAAATTCTACACGAACAAGAAAGTTTGGCAACCATAAAGTAAAACATTTAAACTCACCATTTACACTAAAGTTATTTGGTTTATAACTGAAACCTGTAAATTTCCTTTTAAACATCCTTAACTTTCGATATCAATCAGTTAATTATAGACAACGGAAAACCTCTGCGCCACATACTGGTTACATTTTGTATAACGCTAAATTTACATATTTTTAAATTATAAATAAGCATTAATTATAGATTATGAAAAATAATATAACTCTTCATTGTTTTGTTTGATCGTAAGTACAAAACAACACAATAACCTATCTGCGTACTGCTTACACGAGTATCAAAATCCGATTTTGAAAGTTATAAGCCCCCAGACTTTCCGCTTAGCTGCTGGGAAAATAACTTTTGAACGTCGATTGTGTATTGATATCTAGCAATGTACAGTGAGTACACTATTTTGGTAAGAAATGAACATTAATGAAGGTCCCTGGAATAAATTAGAGCCATGCTTGTGATTTCAGAAAAATACTAACAAGCAAATAAATAAATTGAAATTTGATATCTTTCGAAAAAAAAGGGTTTTAAATAACCATGAAACAGATCAACACTAGGAATGACAGAGACAAAAAGATCTGCCACAACAAAAAACTAGAAAAACTAAGATGTAAATAACAGAAAAGACAACACGTCAAACCGTTCACTAACCTCATAATTAACAGATCCGACCGACAATTAAACACAGACGAGATACATCTACTTAACAAAGGACTCAACTTCGCAATAGCACCTAGGTACATTCCAACCTTAGAAATAAAATCATGTTTAGAAGATCTAGCCAGGAGACTTGTGATACTTTCCACAGAAAACAAAAACAAGAAAACAACCAACAGAAAGAAAACAAGTTAGACAATTTTATTGACACCCAACAGCCAAACTTCCCAGGTAAAATTAAAAATTTATATTTTCCAGAAACACCTGAAAACAACATCTTAAACGATTTTTTCAAAGAATTTTCTCACAAAACCATCAACATAATTTCACAAAATAGAAACTTAAAAAATAATCTTACAAAAAGAGACATTAATTCCATTTAAAACCTAAAACAAGACAAAGACATTAAAATTCTAAAAGCAGATAAAAGAAACGCTATAGTCATAATGAACACAAAGGAATACATCCAAAAAATGAAGAACATCCTATCAGACACTAACAAATTTAAACCAATACACACAAATATAACAAAGACACACGAAACGCAACTAAACAAAATACTACTAAAAATGAAAAAAGCCAACACAATCTTACAAACACTTTATTCCTACCTACATGAAACCAACTCATGCACACCACAAATATACGGCATCCCCAAACCTCATAAACCAGATTCTCCATTACGACCAATAATGTCCACATATGAATCGTTTAATTACAATCTTGGTAAATGCAAAGCATGGGCATTCTCCAAATATGTAACATCAGCTAGCTCATTCATCAAAGACGCTTTAAATTTCAAGTCTAATCTTAATCAACTTAATCATAAAGCATTAATGGCTAGTTTCGATGTTATATCTCTCTTTACAGAAGCTCCAACCGCTGAAGCCTGCAAGATAGCCTTAGAACTCTATATCCGAGACCCTAACCCATCTATAGACATTCCCAGTAACCAATTAGCAACCCTCATAGATTTCACCACGATGAAGACAAACTTCATGTTCAACAACCACAACTATATACAAACAAATGTCGTAAGCATGGGCAACCCAGTATCACAAATCCTAGCCAATATTTATATGACACAAGATGAAACACAAGCAATTAACACAGCATTGCATCCACCACTATACTGGTACAGATATTTAGACGACACGATTGCGGGATTCACATTTACAGAACACACATTTAATTTTTTCAGTCACATTAACGCTATACATCCCAACATCAATTTCACATGTGAACAAGAAGGAAGCAATCAAATATCATTTCTTAACCTCAAAATTACAAGAACCGATACACAATTTAAAACAGAAATCAACCGAAAAATCACCCATATTGGACTATACATTCCTTGGGACTCAGCACATGAAACAAAACAAAAACTCAACATACTAAGAAACCAGGTAAACACAGCTATAAAACTATGCTCACCAGATAAAATTAACGATGAAGTAGACAAAATAAAATAATACTTCATCAACATCAATAAGTATCCTCCACAAACCGTACAAAACATTATACACACACACCTAGACAGAAAGCAAAATCAACCCACAAAAGTAAATATATCTCACGAATCAAAAAATCACGAAACCATATACTGCTGCGTACCATATATTCCCGATATCAGCAGAAAAATAACCAACATTTGGAAAAAACTACTAACAAAATATGATATTCCAGTTAATACCAAATTCATTCAAAAATCAGGCACAAAACTGAGGTCTATACTATGTAAAAACTACACTGACAAACACCACACCAGCATTATTTATAAAATGCAATGTGATAACTCCCACGACTTCTATATTGGAGAAACAAGTAGAAAAATGGAAACCAGATTCAAAGAACATAAAAAGTCACCTTCACACGTTTTCAAACACTGCAAGTCAAATAAACATAGCATAACCATATGAAACATTCAAATACTAAATAAAGAAACAAACATAAACAAACGCAAAATTAAAGAAGCCTTACTTATACAACAACTTAAGACCAAAATAAACCAATACAAAGGAACACCTTTATACCTATATTAAAAAATAATAAAATAAATAATATAAAATTATATATTCAAATATATAATCCCGCCCTCTACATTCCGACACTCAGATACACAACTCCTTTCAAACATATGATCAGCTTCCGGTGAGTTACCTCTTTCTTTCTTTGTGAACCTGACGATGACCGAAGAAGGTCAAAATGTTGTTCACTCCTCTACGTAAACAAATTTTCTCAACCCAAACGAGCCGTTTTTACATATGTATTTCTCTACAAGTGGGTTTTCTCGACATCACTGAAAGTAGGTGAAATTTATACTGTTAAGGATAGAATAATTCAAGATAGAAAGTATAAACTCTTCAAAAGAGTAACTACACATATGGTCTTTACATAAAATATGTCAATCCAGGTGGAATTTTGCTGATGACTCACTGTATGTTTGTTTTTTTAATTTCGCGCAAAGCTACTCGAGGGCTATCTGCGCTAGCCGTCCCTAATTTAGCAGTGTGAGACTAGAGTAAAAGCAGCTAATCATCACCAACTCTTGGACTACTCTTTTACCAACGAATAGTGGAATTGACAGTAACATTATAATGCCCCCACAGCTGACAGGTCGAGCATATTTGGTACGACCAACATGCGAACCCGCGACCCTCAGATTACGAGTCACACGCCTTAACCCACCTGGCCATGCCAGGCTATCTTTAGGTAAAAATCGATTTTCCTACAAGTATCACACAGACACACCGGTAAATAGCATTATTTTTTTCCTGAAGGATTTCATCCTTTTACAATTTATATAAGAGTTGCAGTACAAATTACAAGGTTCTGCTACGCGGGTGGCAATGCCTTTCTTTATGACGCTTACATCAAGCGTTTTGAAGCTTCAAATCTGTCACCTTTCTAATGAAAAAAATTAATAAAATACGTGATAAAATTGTTTGTTTTTCACAAATATTTCAATCTGCAAGACTGAAAATGTACTAATCGGAAAAAGTAAAACATTAAATTATACGTGTTTATGTTTGTTATGATTTCATGAATTTCATATTAATTGGAAATTTTATCCAATCACTAATTTTTAATTGATTAAGCCAAGATATTCTTGCATTATTCTTTTGAAAAACATCGGGTACAAACTGGATTAGAAATACCATGTAAAACCGTGTTCTTAAAGGCGTAAAACTGTATTCTCTCTCTCTTGCCAATCGCGTGAGTCTTTTTGTTACTATAGTTTCTTCCATGAAAAAATTGCCACTTCTAATTCTTAACGTAAGGCTTTTGGATTCTGTTTTGTTCGTGATGTATTTTATTTTGTCCTACTTTTTTAGACCTGTAGATAAACTGGTTAACTAATGAGCCCAAGTTTGTTGTGTGTCTGAAGCTAAAGTGTTGCTGAGTTGAACAGTATGTAATGTTCGAAATATATAAATGTTGGTGGTTAAATTATATTTTTTTCTGGATTAATAGGCATTAATCACAACTATAGTTTCCTAGGCCTACAGCACACTGGCTGTAGATGTCCAGTAACAATATTCTTCTCTCTTGGTGCGCTGCTTTTATATAAATCATGCGAAACTAGATCATTCACCGAAGGTCGCGTGGCAAAAATATTGTCAATTGCTAGCACATACCTAGTACTTTGTTGATTCTTACGATCGAGAATCCTCTATTAATTTCGAGAACAGGCAGAACTTATGAATGACACAGCCTACAGTATACCTCATAAGAAAAAACAAAATTACACTGAAAGAAGCTAAGGTACTTCAGTAAATGTACAACAGTAAATCGGCTACAAAATGAAAACTGATATCTCAAGTTAGAATGAATTACCTTTTGACGAGGAAGAGATAAATAGACAGAAATCTCAGAGTCGGAGGACGTTATTGTTGTGTTAGTTGATGAAGTAATAATGACAAAGGACATCTCAGTTAAAGATACTAGAAGTGAAGATAAGGGCCCCAGTGACAAAGAATGATTTGTCAAATACTCCCCTAATGATACATGATTAGAACCTTATATCATGCAGATCCTCGAATAGTTTCATACAAACCCAAGAATGTTGTGAATGAAAGTGGTTAATATTGCTTCTAATAACATAACAAACAGTGTACTAGAAGCACTGGATGACATGATACTCTATTTATGAAGTTGTAATTACGTTAAGTAAGTTTGTTTGTTTTGAATTTTGCGCAAAGCTACACGAAAACGTTCTACGCTAACTGTCCCTAATTTAGCAAAGGAGGAGGACAAGAGGAAAAGCAACTCCTGGGGTACTCTTTCCAACGAATAATGGGATTGACCATAATAACGCCCTATGAATGAAATGGCGATGATGCTTAGTTTAACAGGAATTCGAACCCGTGACTCTCAGATTACGAATCGAGTGCCCTAAGCACTTGATCATGTCGGGGCACGTTACGTAGAATAAGTCATATGTATATATTTATATAAGTTTATATGTTTATCAAATAAATTACATAAAAGGATCTTAAGTGTGGATCTTGTTAATTTATTTTAAGAATAAATACTTAATGATTGTTTAGCTTTTTTCGTAACATGAGAGTCACAATGAATGAATTTAATGTAAACATTTTGCCAAGTTTAATTACGAAACTTGATAGGAGTCGTACGTTATGTTTGTAACATATTGCTGTCGAGAGTTTAGAGTGTCGCGTGAAATTTATTGATGTTTAGAATACCGAAAACAGACGATAAGGAAGTAATGATAAATAGTTTGGTTTGGTGTTTTATGGCGCGAAGCAAGTAGGCTATCTGTGCCAAAGATAAATAAATTGTTATCAATAAATATAAAGATTTGAAATGAATAGTAAAAGAAGAGAGACAATAAAAATTAGGAGACGAGATGTTACGAAACGGAATTAGACCAAAGAACAGTAAAAAGGAAAGTTAATCGTTGTGGAATCCCTTACGATTAATACAGGCCTAACAAGTGATATATTTCTGTGAGTATTGAAAAATATAACGAAAATAATTTACTTCGTCGAAGTGAGTACTGAGCATATATTTATATCTTTAATCTTTTAAAATCAAAGTTACGGCTTAACTTCCGTTTGAACTATCTTATAAAGAAAGCCAACTAAGCCAAAAGTTACCACTAACAAACGTAAGCCTTATCGAAAGAATCTGATTATGTTATGGCGAAATAGGAAAGAAGAAATTTATTTTATTACAAAAACATATGACAAAATTAAAAAATGTGATGATAATTTCACGTGTACAAACTTGCAGCTTTAGAAAAATTGACACAAATTGACACCAACCTTCCTAAAAATAAAAGTATACCTCGAGACCTACCAAAAATCAAATGTATCACAGAAAATCTTCAAATAAAACGTTTAAAAAACACAAAGTATAAAGGATAAACACAGAGCTGAAATTTTCTGCAAAAATGAATTTAATCCTTGCAGCAGACTTGCAGGTGTAACTTACTCTGAAGATTTCAATTATCGTCATTAATACGTAAAATCATATACTGTAAAGGCTTAACTATCAACTGGAGCAATTCTGGATTAACCATTAAGTAAAATAAGTGCGTGCTTAAGGCACCAAGAGAAGAGAAGAACCACAGACTTTTTTTCCCCTAGCTATTATGCCCTAAACTCTTTCACTGCCACACTCAATTTTAGTCACTTTTTTGTTCTCATCTGCTGTGTTTGTCTTTACTCTGCGTTGTTAAAAAAAAAACGTTTTCTTTGGCTTGGTGAGTGACTAAAGTTTTGAGAAACTAAGTATCTGAATTAAGAAATTGATTTGTGAAAGATTACTATTAAGAGCAGAACAGAATGTTGATAAAACTTCAAGTAAAAGTTGATCATATATTATATTGTCTTACCTTGAATATACAATATTTTTCTCAATTGTTTCTTCTGCTGTGGCTACTTACAAGAAATTATAGGCAGTGTAACTTGTTTTATCTTTTACTGCTGTATTCAGTCACATCTACAGAAAAATAAGAGAATAAATCCATGGAAACATAAGTCAAATGAAATCTTGACAGATCTGTACAGAGATGTGGCTAGTTTAATGTTTTTTGACTTCTATTTTTGTACATTATAATGGGGTTATTATATCATTTGTTTTAGTTTTATTTGGGTTAGTATTGCATTATTTGTGTGTTTTGTAATATTTTTGTGTTTCTCACTGAACCTTTTCTGAGCCATAATTTTTTTGGTTTCAGATAACTTGCTGTTAAAAGAACCTCCTTTGTGTGCGAGTATGTTTTAAAATTTATCATACCAAGAAAAATTTTAGAAAGGAATGCTACTCTAGCAATACCACCATTCATAGATTACATGTAACCTATTAGAGTATTTGGACATAATGTATACCCTTGTGATTGTGTAATAATATAAACAGATCTGAAGCTGAGAATTACTTAGGGGATAAAAACAAGGGTGTCCGGTCTTAAATCACATTTAAGATCAGGCACCCTTGTATTTATCCCCATTCATAAGTAGCCAAAAAAATTGTCAAATATGCCATTTTTAGACCCAAAAATGCAGATCACAATTGTATTCTTCTCATTTCTTCCTTGATCCTATCCTGACGTCATAATGCCCCAACCTGGCCCATCCTTCTGGTGATATTTTGTTATGAGACAAATGAACAATCCGAGACAGAAACATGGAGACAACAACGACTAACTTTTAGGTGTAATTCAATTATTTTGTGACTATAAATTAAGATCAGTATGTGTTGTATTACATTTCTAAAAAGCTAGGAAAACAATTGAATGATAGGAGCAGTCTAAAAGAGATAATTAGATAGACCTTTTAGGTCAAATTACATGAGGCTTTGACATGTACGACAACAAGTCTTAACATTGTTATGTATACACCATACTACTAGTAGTAGTACAGTACTGTGGCACTGTGGTCATACGAAGATACTGTAGAGAACCGACAAATCAACAAAATCAATTTAGAATTGTCTGAAAAAGTGCATGAATTGAACAAGTTCATGTTAGCAAGGTCAGTACTGAGTACTTGGCTTAACATTAGTGGCCTCAGTTGCAATGTATTAGCATTAGGCTTAACATTAGTGTTGTTATCTGAGAAATGAGTGACAATAATGTTAGGCCTAAATACTGTAACTAGTTTGGTGTAAGTACAATAGAAACACTGCTGTAGCCCGAAATAATGAAGTTCACTACTCGCAATTTGAGGCTGTCGTTTTGAATTTGCCTTTGCATCCAGTCATGCAGATATAGTTTCAGACATGTGCCTGGTTTGTTCGCTCATCCAAAGTCCCCAAGACAAAACTGAGCTCAAAATTGAGGTTACAACACATTCTTCAGATATTTGATTAGGATTAAGGTACTCTACAGGGTGGCCAGTAAGTTCCTACCCATCCATATATCTTATGTATCCAGTGTATCTGTGTGCTGTCCCTCATTCTTGCTGCATAATATTATGTGATGTCGTGTTCTGTGAGACATTTTCCTTGACATAACAGGGGTTATTGTTCCAAATGCCTTGGTAACAGCTGCCTCCAACTCATCATTAGTATTATAATGTTGTTTAGACACAATGCCCTTTATGTATCCCCAAAGATAGTTATCACCAGTATTCTTGCCTTCATGTATCCATGTACTTGTTACAATATGTTCTTCAAGTGTAAATGAGCATACATCGGCCATATTTCTCTGAAAAAAACAAAAAAAAACAAATTCATAATACATGCGTAATTGAATATAACATAATAACATATGGATGGGTAGGGACTTACGGTCCACTCTGTAGTCTAGGCCTAACCTGGTATTTAGTAGTTCAGTGTCCAATACAGTTTACATTTTATTATGTTTTTGTAACAAGTCAATGAGATACTGTTTACAAAAACATTTTTTTTTTGGGTAAAAGCCAATGGTGAGTTATACAAGAGAGAGTGATTATTGTATTCACTATCATCTCTTTGCCCCTAAATTTTCCTCGCATTTTGTTGAAAGAGAAGGGTTCAGTGACTGGCAAAATACTATTGCAATTGATCATCATGAAAGAAACACTACTCACCAAGAGTATGCTAATATACTTAACTTACAGACAAGGTTTAGGCTTGTAACAAGAGTTGGAAAACAAATTAAAGAAGAGTGCAATTATTGGGAACATGTCTTGGAGTGTGTAACAGCTGTTGTTTGTAGGTTAGTTGAAAGTAGCCTGGCTTTTTGAGGAACAGATGAAATTTGGTTCACTGCAGAATGGGAATTTTTTAGGGCTGCTTGAGCTCATAAGTCAGTTTGATCCATTTTTAGCAGTACACATTTCAAAATATGGAAATTTTGGAAAAGGAAATCCTTCCTACTTGTCCTAAATTACCTATGAAGAACTCATTAAACCATTGGTTCAGAAGGTCCACACATTCATTGTTGATGAAGTAAATTCTTCTATCACATATAGATCAGTTAAGTGTTGTACTTTGATACTTAAAAGATGGGCAGCCTGTTAAATGCTCTTTAACCTTTCTGGAACTGAAAAGTCATATTACTGATGAAATGGCAAACCAGATATCTCAGTACTTAAATGAAGTTTGCAAACTTAAATTTTCAAACCAGTCACCAAAGGGAGACACTAGAAGAGAAGCAGACAATATTTCAAATTCTATGCAAGAGCTTGAATTTGTCTTT
The DNA here is from genome assembly GCF_004210375.1 of Tachypleus tridentatus. NCBI lineage: Eukaryota > Metazoa > Arthropoda > Merostomata > Xiphosura > Limulidae > Tachypleus > Tachypleus tridentatus. Next base: position 35,001,461 of record NC_134831.1, on the reverse strand, counting down.
ATGTTGATCATGTGGGATGAGATTTTGCAAAAGTTTCATAAGGCAAGTCAAGTTCTGCAAAATGAGGATGTGAACTTAAAAACGTAGAGATCTGTACGGGTCATAAGCTGACCAGCTACATGCTTTAAGGGATGACTTTGAAAGATTTGATGCAGTATCAAAGGAAATCCTACCAGATATTGATTACAATGCAGCTCAAACGTGTCAGGAAGAAGGTACTCAATGACTGAGATGCAAAAGTAGATCTGAATGCCAGAGATGAATTTCATATCACCACCTTCTGCACAATTGTTGACAAATTAGATACCCGGATGAGAAGAAGAGAAAAGGTGTACAAAGACATAGCAAAGAGATTTTCTTTCCCAAGTGATGTGTCAATGATGTCACTTCATCTGCTGAAACTGAAAGGTACTCACAGTGTTCTTAAAAGCAAATTGATGCTTACCCAGAAGACTTGGACACTAATCTTTCTGCCAAACTTCAGCAGTTTTACTCATATGTGCACCATAAGTTCAGTGCAACAAAAATCTGTTATAAACAGATTCAGTCTTGCTGAATTTTATAAGATAATTTCAGAAGACAAAGTTGAGTGTGTGTGTCCAAATGTAGGCATTGAATTGCATATATTTTGGGCTCTTTTCTTTGATGTGTAGCCATTCTTCAAATTTCCATGCAACTTTGGCTCTGTAAGTTATTTTTTATTATTCTTTAATTTTTCAGGAGCCTTATTTACCTTTTGATGGTAATTTCTCATTGTTATTAATGTTATTACACCTTCTGAACTTGAAGTGTAGACAGTATGCTCCTCACACTATCCATGCATGAATGTCAGTTCCAAGTAACATGAATTTTGGATGTAGTTGGCTTTCTGAGTGTGATCTCGTGCCTCAGTCACTCCACCAGAAGCAGTTCCATTGTTTTCTCACACACCACTTGGATACTGTTTTCCATCCACATGTATCATAATTTTCTTCAATGGACAAAGAGTTCAGTTGTGGTACAGTCTCTCACATCAGTTCTTTGCATCCTATTCTCTTGTTTCCAGATGTTTTCTTTCTATGCTTTCAAAGGATGCTTCTCTTATTCCATTGCACTGGTCCTTTCGATTATGGAGGGGATTCAAGGTATTCATATGAACGCAGGTATAATATAATTTTCCGATACTATAATTTGGATTTTCGATAGATACTTGCGTTGTTTCACACATCCCACTTTTCTTTCTTTTTTAAAGCAGAATCTTTCAATTTTTGGCAAAACTAGTAGTGTTAGTCTGGTACAATTAAATAGAGGAAATAACATGGGTAACCCTGAATATGTGGCAGTCTCACTGGTTGAGGGTTGTGCTGATAAATTGCATGAGACACATTAGAATAAGTCATTTCAAATGGAGGGGAGGCAGAAGGCTTGTGGGATGCATGTAAAAATGTTTAGCTTATAGAGGGTAGCAATGCATGTGAATAGCTATTTATATAAGAGAAGGTAAGTAGTGCATGGAAATGTACCACCCTGATACCAATCTACTCCTCCAAGTAGTTAACACCTTCCCGCATTCAATTATTATTGGTGATCTCAATTCTAAACACCACACTTTTAACTGTAGAGCAATTAATCGAAACGGTATAATTCTAAATAACTTTATTTCTCAATATGGTCTTATAGTGGGCATCAACAATATCCCAACTCACACTCACCATGATGGGAACCAAGACATACTCGACCTAGTACTATTCACGTCAAACATATCTCTCCACATCCAAGATTTTACAGTTCTCCCTGACATTGGGAGCGATCATTACCCTATATCAGTAACTTTAAATATCGCCGATACTCAAACCTCCAATTCGCTCCCATATCTGTTTGATTTCTCTGCCACCAATTGGCATTCTTTTTGGGAATTCCTTGATCCAAACTTACCTCCAGTTATTACTCATGCTAACGACCCTAACACCATCGACAAATATTTACTTCAAATCACTAATGCAACAACAGAGACCATACAAAAAATAGTTCCCAAGCGACGCATTAACAACAACCCAAACTCAAAACTCATGGAAACTAACACGTGAAATACACACACTAATCACCAAAATGCGCAGACTCAGACGTCAGTTCATAACTTCCCGTAACCCCATGATTAAAACAGAAATTAATCGGGTAACCAGCCTAATTAAGCGCCGCATCAACGAACAAAGAGAACAAAACTGGAACGAGTTTTGTGACTCTTTAGACAAGTCTTATAAAGACCCAGCCACATTCTGGAAAAAGTTCAGAAGTATTTGTAATGACAACTCAACCAGCAAAATTCCTAATCTAAAATACAACAACACTGTTGCAACTAATGACATAGAGAAAGCCAACTTACTCGCTGAACACTACAAGCAGGTTTTCTCTACCCCCAATTCACCGCATTTTAATCATTCTTATATGTACACGGTCCAAAATTTTATCCAAAATAACATGGCAGCGTTCACTTCACATTTCCCATGCCGTTTGCCTCACGATAACTCTGTCTACAGCACTGCCCTTCAAAATCTAGTCAAGCCAATCACACCAGCCGAAATAAAACTGATTATTAAAACTCTAAAAAACACCGGCCCAGGCGAGGATGGTATACAAAATATCATTCTCAAAAAAGCTTCGCCTTTATTCTTAAAACATCTAACCGCTTTTTTCAACATTTCCTTTTATTCTGGCTATTATCCACCACAGTGTAAATCTGCCATTATTAAAGTCATACCTAAAACTAACCCAGCATCCAGCAACCCCAAAGATTATCGACCCATTAGTCTACTTAACAACATTGGAAAATTGTTAGAAAAGGTATTAGCTAATCGTATAACATGGTACCTGGAAAAACAAGAACTTCTCTCTGAAATACAAAACGCTTCCCGCAAAAATAGACAGACAGCTGATCACTTAGTTCGGCTTACCGAATCAGTTACTCAAGGTTTCAACAGAAATCACACCACAGTTGGCTTATTTTTAGATGTAAAACAGGCTTTTGACTCTGTTTGGCACCAAGGGCTTAAATTTAAACTCTTCCAGTTCAACTTTCCGCCTACCCTAATGAGTTGGATTTCCAGTTTCCTTGATGACAGATTAGCTAAAGTTAAAATCAGGAATGCTACATCTCACACTGTTCCCCTCTCAGCGGGAGTTCCCCAAGGATCAGTACTCAGCCCTTTGTTATACATTCTTTATGTCAATGATATTCCCTTCCCGCCGCTCAAACATACTTATGCGTCGCAATATGCCGACGATATCGCGGTATGGAGCATATCACGTGATCCCTTCCTCACTGCCACAAAAGTTCAAGCCACATTAGACAAGATTACCACCTGGTGTAATACCTGGCGAGTAGAACTCAATGCCTCCAAAACGCAGGCCATAATATTTAAACGTAAAATTACGCGGAAGAATAAATCCCTTCCCAAAGTCAAACTGAAATTGGCAAACACTGAAATTCAATTTTCGTCTACTATTAAATTCCTGGGCATCATATTTAACAGAAAGCTAACATGGACAAATCACTTTCAGTCAATCCTTTCTAAAATTTATAAACGTATCTTTTACCTAAGACGCATCAGCAGCATAGTCCGTGGGTGTAGATCTAGCACGATTCTCGCCATCTACAAAACCTATATTCGGTCAATAATCGAATACGGTAACATGATTACGGTATCCGCTCCCTCCACCCATCTTAAGAAATTGCAACAAGCCCAAAATCTGGCCATCCGTCTCGAGCTCCGTCTTCCCAGATATGCTCCGTTAGCATACATTAATAGAGCTAGCTCCATCCCGCCTCTCAAAAAGAGACTCATCTATCTTGCAGCTAAATACTATAAGAAAGCAAAAAACCGGACACCATTAACAAACCAAATTCCACTATTAGCAGCTACCCGTGCTGCATTGGCAATGATACCTCTCGCCTTATAATTACATACACGCCATGAATGTAAACTCAAGTGTATAACCATTTATGTTTTCCTTTTCAGCATCGGGCACTGGTGAGGTTGGTTTCTTTCGGCGCCTCACCAGTGAAAGTGGGTTTTCTCGGGGTACTCCCGTTTCCCCCCACAGCTAAATTTCCGTTTGATTGGATCTATAGATCCCGGCCCTGAGAAGAGGCACGTCATTTGACTTACTGTATTCAAACATAAATTCTATTATCATTTTAGTTCTCAAAATTTCAAATAATCATAACGTCTCGTGACAACAACTCCTGTCCATGTCGACGCACTGTGTTTGCATCTCCCTGCTCTCTCCACGTCAATCAATCTAAACACATCTCATCGTAAGCCTGTGGATGTGGTTCTGGATCTCCCTTCGTCCTCTCTTCGGCGGGCCTTACCGTGCTGACTCTCAGCTCTTCATGACGCTCCTCCTGATGAAAATTTATACCATATTAGACTCGCGGTCATCTATGACCATCACATTCGGAAAAATAAACCATTCGCCAGCCATTGGAACCTTACTCCATCACTCCTATTCTCACTTACACTAGTTATTCTTGCCATGTGTGGGGTGAAGAGAAACAGCAGTTTCTGACCGCCCCTGGTTATTTTTCGTTCATAATGAACGAAATCATAATTTAACCAAAATTCCTACCGTGACCTAAGTGCATGGAAATGCATTTTCAGTCGAGAAAGTAATGACATTTATAACATTAAATATATGTGATGAAGAGGGGAAATGTATGTGCTGCTTAACCAGTCTATAGAATGATATTCCTAATGTATTGAAAATGTGATTTAAATTATAAGATATAAAAATGTTCAATATAAGGAACTCCATGCCATTTTCTGACCTACCAAGGAATTAAAAAAATGCAGAAAAACAAGTGGACAGTTTGATTCATCTCACACAAATACAGCTATTTCATTTTACATCAACAAATATTTGTGTTAAAAATAGCTATTTAAGTCCCAGCAAAAATAGTTACATAGTTCATAAAGTTAAAATTTGAAACTGAATAACTGCACATTGTGATTAAAAGAGAGCATTTAGTAACTTCTGTAGAGTAAAATAACAGTGTATAAAGACATCATTACCTTGTGAAATTTTAAAGCATATTTGGTCATACACAAATTTACAAGATTTATGGAGCAGAATAATCAATAGTGTCATTGATATTCTTGTACTTAAAAGCATACATTTACTTCAATGTATTAATTCACTCACGAATGATTAGCTGAAAAGATTCTAAAATTGTCACACTACTAGTACATCTCGATTGTAACACCAGAATCACTTCCAAAAAGTTATTAATGATATTTTAAAAAGTGGTGCTTACATGTGTCAATTTTACCTACTGTTTATTTTTATTGATACTTTATGGTAGTCTTCATATAATGAGAGACATTCAGTTATGTATGATATTGTGTTTCCTGTATAATAAGATATGCATACAGTTTTATTATTGTACATATAATTTAAACAGGTGATTTTCCATTGTTTATTTGTTTTTTAAAGCACAATAATTTTATCACGAGAATCTGGTATTGTCTTTATGTACAAGAACATTACAGATTCTGATGATATTTCTTTAATTGTTGGAGTGGTACATAAAGCCGTAGAAAGAGGAACTGGGTTGGAAGTTGCTGTTAAGAAGATTTATTTAACCTAGCAACCTGATAAAGAAGGTTTAATTACTGAACTATTAATATTGTGTGATGTGAAACATCTGAACCTTGTGAACTGTGTGGATAGTTACCTTGTAAGAGATGAACTCTGGGAAAGTGTTCTTAGTGTTACATATTAGTTAATTCTTCTGTAATTTTAATTTTACATTCTGTAGAGTGTACGCTAAGGTAATACCTATTTAACTTAGTAGGACAATTTTGAGTAACACTTGGTTTAAGAATAATTTTACGTATCACTCTCACAGGTTTACTTTTTTAAAATTTTGGTAATAAATAATACGATAATTTTTATGTGAGAGATTGTAGGATGTAGCCACAATTGCTTTTGATACACTGATTTTCATTTCATTCTATGTATATTATAACCATAAGTTTTGAAGCCATAAACAAAACACATTCAAATTGCTCTGAGTACACTGCATATTTTTAAAACACAATTCCAGGATACAAGCTACAATGTGGGATTAAACAATGTATCCTTGGTTTTGGAGGTGACTGATGAAGTAGGAACCACAATGCAGTGACGATACATTGTTTTTCAACTTTAACCTCCAATTTGCTAGTTTTATATAAGAAGTTTAGAAATCAGGAGAGTGAGATGTGCGTGCTCGAGCCCCCAACATCCCACAAGATCTTAAATTTATTTGAAGAAAGTGTGCAATCACAATTCTTTCATTTTTTCAGTGGGCTTTCTCAAGCAGTTGAAAGAGAATGCCATCTTGTGATTCTATTATAGATTTTAGATCAATTTCATCAGTTTCTGTTAAAACATTATTGGGAAATGTCACAAAACTTTTCATGTTTACAGAGTCATCTGCATCAATCTTCTCAATCAAAGTTTGGATTTCACTAGAATCATCATAACAAATAACTTCTCTACAATCTCTGCCATTATCGAGAATAAATCCACAGTTTCAAAAGCACTTTATTACACATTCATCTTTTATGTATTTGATTGAATGACATGAAAATGCAATTGCATCTAACACGTCAATTTTCATGTTCATTTCAGATGCTCCCTTACAGTCGTCCATGTTTGCAAAAATATGCTGAAGGATTAGTATTATGTATTTCAATTTTATAAACTGTATAATTCCAAAATCTACTGGCTGTAGAACTGATGTTGTACATGGAGATAGAAAGACTAAGCAAACAATTGAAAGTTAAACTTTTGGGTCACAAATTGCATTATACAGGAAAAGTACAATATTCCTATTTTCTTGTTCCATTCTCTTGTTTAACTTGTTCAAAAATTTATGAAATATAGCACTTGTTATCCATGCTTTATTATTCGCTTTCCATTTCACAGGAAGTTGACTCTTCCTTAAATTTTTGAAACAGTGCAGATTTTCACTTTTACCTGTTACCCATGGGTTCTCTTGTTTTTTGTCAGCAAATTCTTCCAAAAGTGCAGTCAGTAATTTATTTGAATAGTGACCTTTGGAATAATGATGGCAGAAAAAATGAACAGAATATATCTAACCAATATTTACTATAACAAAATGTCTGAGAATTTATTAATATTTAAACACATTATTATTTAAACAATAATTTATTTTTAAAGAAATATTTAAAGAAATTATTAATCAAATAAGATTTAATATTTAATCAAAAATATTTTTTCTGCCTTACTCAGGTTCTAATCATACTTGTTGATTGATATGAGAGATAGTTTTACATCTATGTTATGCAAATTCCATATGTAGAGGGCCTTTTATAAAAGAAATGATAATGCTGATAATTAAGATAATGCTGCAAAATTTTGATATTTACTGCTTGTACAGGTTTCCACCTTTTCCAGTTTCTGGTTTAAACAGGTTTTACTGTATTAATTTCAAAACATTATTTTTTCTCATGTCAAAATGACATTGTTATAACAAAGTTAAAATAACTTCAGAATTCATGCTATAATGAATAATAAATATTATCAGTATAAAAATGAATCTCCAAAAATATGTTTCTCAGTGAGAAGAATGAAACTGTTTATAACCAGTAAAGAAATATTCGGTATGATGTAGCTTGGTGTAAGATGAAGATGAGATTCTACATCAAAAATAAGATTCCTTTTTAAGTTTTGATATTAACCAACACCGATAATCTCAACTCGCTTGTATACGCAGTCTAGTGGGAAATGATAAAAGATACCTAACTACCTTCTCTGATAAGGTTGGGTACTGTGTATTAATGTGCAAGTAAAATAATGTGATTTTTGTTCAACACAAACTTTTACTTCAAGACACCTTGTGAAGCGATCTCCAGAAGCTGTTGTTTGTTTGAAGGTATCAAGTTATTTGGTAATGTGTGCAAAGTGATGAAAAAGTATTTTCTCATCCACTTACATCTACCATCACATTTGGAAAAATACTTATGAAGATCTTTCATGAAGTCCTTCAAGTGTCTCTTCATTATGTTCAAAATATTTTCAGCAAGTGTTTCAGATGAGTTCATAGCCATGTGAATGAAAAATGGAAAAAATTCCAGTTCACTACAACCAAAATGTGTACCCCAGAGCTCCAGTTTTGCAATCATTGCATTAACTTTGTCTTGCATGTAGAATACTGATATAAGCTTGCCTTGGAATGATATATTTCGGTTGTTTAATTGAACATATATCTATTGTTTAGCTTGCATTGCTTCCCATCATCACTTCTTTGGCAACAGATTTGATTAGTGTCTCTCCTCTTACTTCAATAGCTGTGGTATTTACAGTTACATATGATGATACAAAAGAGGTTTCCACAGATTTCACATTATCATCACCTGCCACAGTGTGCTTTACTTTCTGGGAGGCTGGAATGTCCCTTCTCTTTTCTTTGAAAAATTCAATAGCTTACACATGGTATTCCTCATGGTTTGTTTCAAAATGATGCTTGAGGTCTCCATACGTACGGCACATAATGAATTAGGCCTTCTTTCATTGCTTGTTCATCAAAATCCAATTTACAAATAATTTTCATCATATTTACATGATATTTTTGGTTTCTTTGCAGCTGGTACTTTTACACTATCAAACAGTTTTGGTGATTCATTAAATTGGTTCTCATAGCTATCACTACTTTATCTCATTTCCTTCACAATCTTTACCATTGCACTTCAGAAATCCTGTTCTTAACCAGTAATCTATGATGGCTCAGACACACCATCATAAAAAATAAATCTTCTTCCACATACCACCTAAAATTATCTTGTGTGATACCAGAAGTATATGTATCACACGTTTGTAAACACTGTTCTGGATAATAATAATCTAACTCTTGAAAGAGTGCTGAAGAAGTATAGCTACATTATTTTTTACTTCATGAAGAATTATTGGAAGAACTTTGGTGTGGATATTTGTATTAGATATATGATTACTGGCAGAATCTTGAGTAAGGAAAAGATTATTTATAAATGACTTTATTAAAGAATGATATATAAATGAAATTTTAAACTTTGTCTAGGTGATAATGGTATATTATTTGGTACTTGGCTCTTTGAATAATGTTCTCATGTAAACCTGTCTGTCTGAAAACGAAATAACAACAGTTGGTAAAGAAGCATGATATATTGATTGTTTTTAGTACAGAGGTTTTTGTTGTTTTTTCCTTTCTTTTTACAGAAGATGTCTGATTATAGTAATTTTTCAAAATGTGTTCAGACTATACTGTCTGATTATAGTAATTTTTCAAAATCTGTTCAATAACTATTGAAGTTCCTTTTTAAAACTCTCTACACTTGACAACAAAATTGGACACTTCTAAAACTTTAATATCTTGAGCGATAAAAATATTTAAAATAACATTTCAGCCAGTAATAGTGAATTTCTGTGTAAAAGTGATGTGGTTATCATAGTGTAAACTGTGTGGCTCTTATGTCTGATTATAGTAATTTTTCAAAATCTGTTCAATAACTATTGAAGTTCCTTTTTAAAACTCTCTACACTTGACAACAAAATTGGACACTTCTAAAACTTTAATATCTTGAGCGATAAAAATATTTAAAATAACATTTCAGCCAGTAATAGTGAATTTCTGTGTAAAAGTGATGTGGTTATCATAGTGTAAACTGTGTGGCTCTTTCTTCACTTCCAGTGCATTATAAGAAAGCACATCTTCAACAAATTTGTAAATATTCTTGTTAATTTACTGTTGGCAAGATTTAACTGTACTGAATATCAGTGAAAACTTATGCCTTTGATGTATAGTATATTTTGAATCTTCTGTCATAGAAGTTATTAATTGGAAAAAGAATAAGAATAAGAAAGGGCTGAGAGTTCAAATAAAATAAAACTTTAACAGTCTTAAAATAAACTAAAACTTTAGTTTTAGAATTTATAAATATTCCAAATGACAAAACTCGTTCAAGTTATAAAGAACACACATTTAAAAATACTGCAGGTGGTGGCCTAGTCTTTTGGGATGAACTAGAAACGTGAAAAATCTGCTGAGTATATAATGTAAACAGTATTGTGCTAATAACATTGTTTACTAATAATAACAGAAGAGTTTTTCTCTGCATGTGAAGGACCACCATATCTCCAAAGGATAGAGCCTAGAAACCTCAAAATTGGCATCAATACTAAGTGGACTTTCAGGTTGTGCATCTGAGTTTTATTGCTTATTCACATATTTGTGCATCTGTTTAGAAAAGAAGCTAGGAAAAAACATATAGGAAAGAATATGTGACAGCCATATCTTCAGATTTTAGAAACCTAAAATTTCGCACCCATACCAAGAGACCTCTGAAGGTGTGCATCTAAGTACTGTTTATCCATGTGCATATACATCTATCCAAGGAGGCAAAGTAGCAGAAAACAACAGAGAAAAGAAGTGGTTCCTTGTATTAAAAATAAAAATCACAGACAGACAAGCATGTGTACATATACATCTTTTTAAGGAGGCAAATTGTAAAAGAAACAACATTGAAAAGAGATTTTTGCCTACATAACAACTTTTAATATAAAGAATAGTCAATGCAATTTGTTAATAGCATGTTCCAACAAAAGCTTTTGTCATGTTGCTTCAGTAGAAATGTTCATAGGTATTACTTTTATAATTAAATGGGTTCAAGATACAATATCATAGTTGTTTAGTAAAGGTGGAATATTCTGTTTCTGGGGGCCTGGCATGCCCAGATGGTTAGGGTGATCAATTTGTAGTGTTAAGGTTGTAGGTTTGAATCCCTGTTACATCAAACATGCTTGTCCTTTCAGCTATGGAAGTATTTTCATGTGACTGTGAATCCCACTATTAATTACTCAAAGAGTAGCCCAAGCAGTGGTGGTGGGTGGTGATGACTAGCTATTTGTAGCTTTGTATAAAATTCAAGAACCAAACAATTTTTGGGAACCATGCCATCTTATTATGAGGTAAGGCCTATACCATCCCACCAATTGACAGTCATGTGTTACTCATTCATTTCTTTTGAGAGGGCCCATGTGCCATGATGCATGGCTGGTCCATCTCTGTTATATTGAGTATGTGAACCTAATAATCTGAGCATAGCAAGTAGTTTCATTTATATAACAACATCTAATGTATATAATAGCCAGGATGATTTGCCAACAGTCCATTCCAGCAATGGCTTTTATGTCATGTTGATTAGCTATAGAAGTATAATTTAATATTGCTCTTTATCTATGTTCTGAAAATATAAAATGAAATATATAAATAACAAAACTTGAAACCATTTGTTGATTTGTTTGAAGTTTTTTATTAAAAATGTTAGTGATATAACAAAGTACTAAAACAACTTAAGATTAATGTTGCACAGGGGCAGTTACTCAAGGTTGTTGGTCTTGACATGCAAAGCCAGTGCTTTTCTCAGGGGCAGATTTATGGTGGGTGCTCCAGTGGATGTTAAAACAACTAATATATCAACCAACAATGAGATCAAAGTGGTTATATCTGCTGTTTATGAAAATAAACAAACATTAACATTCCCTTATTCCATCTCATGTTTGAATTGTTTTCTACAGATATATATAAACATATCCATATATAAAGAAATAAAAGCAACAAGCACACTGAATTGAAATTATAGTAATAGTTAAAAATCTTTATCTTTCAGGTTCTTCAAGGAGAAGAATTTCTGCATCTCAACAGTGTAATCCATAGGGACATTAAAAGTTTGAATATGTTAGTTTGAATGGATTAGAGCATAAAACTAGTTAAGTTTTGAAACGTAATGACTTTGCAAACTTTTCAGATTTGGTTATCAAAAAACAAATTAACTACAGATGATTTCTTTTTTCCAGATTACTTTAATTTGTCTATTGTCCATTGAAAATCAGGACTATCTAAAACAAATAATAATACAAGTCTCTCTTTTATATACTTCTAATATTTAGCCACAGTAAAGAAATTATGATGGAAAAGGAAATATTTCTGTAGTTAACGTGTTTTACAATAATTTAGAACTTTTACAATATTTCAGCAATTTACAGCTTTTAAGTTGTAATGATTAGTAGATTTTATCTTATGTGTATAGATAGTTTCATAGAAACTTTTGTCTCTCACCATCCAGCCAAACTGATTAGTTCTGTTATTCAGTAAAATTGTATTTGGCTCTAACTAGTTGGAGGAAAAAGATAGATTTGAAATATTGTTTCTCACACACCTGGATAAAATAACAATGTTTAATAAAAAATATGCACTTACTCGTTCTTATAACAATTTGTATACCCGTTGGTTTTAAATATTTTGCCAGAATTCAATGTCTACACCATGATTTTTGTTGTTAAAAATAATTCATTTCATTTGTAAGTAATCATAAACATGTATTATGAATTTGTTGAATCCCTACATGATAGCTCTAATTTACTTCATTATATAAAAATCATATTTACTCAGAAATATAAAATATTTGCATGTGCATCAGAGTGTTTCCAATATTTATATGCAGTACAAAATGTCTACCTTTTGATAATTCGATGTGTCTTTATTTTTTAAGATAATATATATCCATTCTTTATTTATCTTAAATTGTTACTGTTATATTTGATATTTTATGCTGTGGCTCTTTATTTCTTTCATTTTTACTTTAATATTAAAGTTTTAAATATTATTGAAATATAAATCCTAAATATTTCTTTTAGCTATGTAAAGTATTGAATATTTTCTCATCTTAATTTGATGTTTCTTGGTAAACTTACACTATATATTGAAACAAAACCACCTACATGACATAGCTATGCATTATTCTGTTAATGAATATGACTGTGATTTGACATAAAAACTAAGTTTTACATATGTGTATTACCAAGTAACATGCTAGCCCCCTTTAATGAAAGAAATTGTCATAGACTACTTGAAGGTGTATAAGGTTAACGATGACCTGAAGATAACCTAAGAAGGTTGAAACATTGTTTTCTACTTTATTAGTGGAAATGTTTACATATATAGCAGCCATCTGGTGATACAAATTGTGTATTTAGTTGGATTTTACATTCTTTTAACACCAGTAACATCAAAACAACAGTTTGTTTCAAGTTCTTTGTTCTGAAACTAAGCAACAAACTTGTACAAATCAGCAGACTGTAACAAATTTTTGTATGTTGACAAATTTTATTTGTGCATTTGGATTATTATTTTTATTTTACAATCAAACTTTGTAATAGAAGAAGAACAAATCAAAATTTGAGTTAACTATTTGAGTATGTTTTTATTAAATTATCTGTAACAAATGGTAATAAAATTTTATTTTGTTATAAATTTAAGTGAATATTGAAAAAAAGTTTTGTAAAAAAGCTGATTTTACAGGAGGAGAATGGACAAAAAGGATGTTATACAACTGGATAAAGTAGAAGTAGTTTTAACAGTTAACTTTTGCTACCTAAGTTGATACTAACAAACTGACTACAAAACTGTAACAATTGTTAATATGCTTTAAGTTAATTTTGTAAGACTAACTTGAAATTCTCTCCAAGTCATCATTAAATACCTTCATGTCTTCAACCTAAATGTCTTCATTTTTTCTCACATGAAAACATTGTTATTCTTGATTCTTTCCATCATGTAGCTGACTTTGGATTATGTGCTGTAATAACACCAGAGTGAAGTAAACAAGCAATGGCTGGCATTTCTTGCTGGATGGCTTCAGAAATTGTAACAGTGAAGTAATATGGGCCTGAGGTTGACATCTGGTCATTTGAAATTATGACTGTTGAGATGATTGAAGGTGAACATCTTTATTTTAATACAGATCTTCTCATGGTAAGTGTTACCAAGCAATATTTACAGCCAAGGAGAAAGAGAAGATTGAATTTTCAACTTTCTCCTTATTAGAATGTCTTCCCTTTTTTCAATTTTGTATGTAAATACTTTGAGATGGTTGTAGAAAACTTTGATTTAATAACTCTAAGAGAGCCTTCCACCAGATAAAATTAAGGTATTTCAAAATCAATTTCCAGATCCTTCAAGAATTTGTGTGACTTAATGCTTTGCTTAAGTTAAAAACAGAAATGATCACAGCACCCAAATTCTTAAAAGTTTTTTATTTTTATATGTTCAAAACACAATTGTTTTCTTTGGTTAAAATGTCTTTCAGCAACTACAGGGAACAGCTATAATGATAAAAATGAAAACAAGACTTTGCACATTACTCACTCATATGGATATGCTTGTAGTCATGAAGTCCCAATCCTTTATCAAGTATTTAATCTTACAGCCAGAAATGGGAAGCTGGACATTACAAAAACAAATTATACTTCTCATGTCTATTTTATCTCTAAACACTTTTTCACAGAGTTATTTCACATGCTCAGCTGCATGCGTTGTTTTGGGTAGACCAAACTTTTGTATCTCTTGCAGTGTCAATTGTTCTATGGTAGATTCTTCTAAGTTGGCTTTAATACTGTGATTTTATCCCCGTTATAGATCATCCTATATGTTAAGAAGAAATTGTTGTTTGTTTTTAATTTAAAGCTTAAATATACAAATGTTTAACTTGAAGAAATATTAATTAGATCCTGTCTCACTTACTTATCAACTATGTTTTAATTCTGTGAGAACTATTTCAAGTTATCTTGTGATTTATTTCTGTGGTAAGTTTTGACAGAATGAAACCAGTCGAAATATAGTTTTATTAATATGGATTTGAGAAATTTCATTTCATAACAGTTCATACCTATTGATATAAATATCGTGTACAAATATATAACGTATGTATAGTATACTTCTACTCAGTGTTTTGTGAAGCTTTGAGGAAATGTTAAGAAGAACAATCTGTATAACCATCCCTAATTGTGAATTTAAATGCTAGGGTTAAGGATAGCGACTTGTAGATAGAGCCCACTCGCAAATGTTGCTTATAATTTACCCAAGTTCCAAAAATGAGGATCATGAATAATTTTGCAAGAACAGGACACATAGTTCAATTAAGATTCATTTATTTTTCAAACAAATGTATTATGGTTTGAAATACGAGCTCACTTAAGCTCCATTTAGAAGGTAAAAGTAGAAAACATCAACAAAAAATACTTCTGAAAATATTCCCATAAAAATCTATTCACGTTTCTAATGTTTCTAGTAAATGAATATTTGCTGTAAAATTATTATCGATGCTACAACTGTAGCTACCAGTTTGGCTGCCAATTTTGATTTCATTACTTTAAGTCACACAATTTTTTTGTATTCACAAACCTCTTGTAGAGGCCTCATAATCACATATATTACATACAAAACAAGTACAAAAATCAAATATACAGTTATATATAATTGAATGCACCTAATACTATTTGTTATTGCTCATATCAAAGGACACACAATAATATAACGTTGTGAACAAGAACGAACAAGTTTAAAATAGAACTGAAAGAACGAATTGCCATCATTATGAATAACATACCTGGAATAAACAAAATTTATTTTATTTCTTAACTGACCCTTATAAAATGACAACAGATTTAAATGGATATCTGCGGCGATACACCTTTGTACCATAATATACAAATAATTTATTAAAGTTGATTAGCACCAGAAGATGCTATACTATTCTAGTTCACACGCATAATGTTTAAAAAGTCAAACACAACTAGAACAAATTATGCTTCTACTTAATTCCAAATCAATTAAATTCCTTAATGTTACACACAATAGCAACTGGATTTAACATTAGTTAAGCACACGAACTGGTAACACAAAAGCTGTAAATAACAACAACAAAAAACTCTTAGTTCAAAGGTGTTTTCAAGTGTCACCAAGAAATTTAAACATTTAAATCGTTTCTTGATTACTAGTAATACTTTTTATATCAGTATTAAACAATTAGTCATTTGTCGAACTCCACTTTTATTCTATCGGTGACATCCTGAATACACAAAACAAAGTTGCTAATGAAAGCTTCAGATGTGAGTACTTAAGACTGACAAGCTGAAATAACATGCTAATGACAGAAATTATAATCCCGAAGCAGTTCGTTCTGTTGTCTTCGAGAAATTTCTTTGGTGTATCAGTTAAATATAAAGCGCGAATGTTTCGTGTGCACAGTTCCTGAAACGTTCTAATGAGTCGGTGTTACCTTTGATGTCAGCAGTAAAGCTGTAGATAATAGAGAAGTTATCGAATTCCAAGCAACTGGGAATCAAGGTTTTGACATCTTCCTTGTTTTGAAAATAAACCAGATTCACTACTGTTCGAATAACAATGTAAACATTAAGTTTTGAGTTCTTGACACAGTAAATTAATATTTTTCTTGAAACGTAAAAATTCACATTTGGCGATCTGTGATATTCGTAGAATTCTAATCTTAAATTTTTGCAAAAATACATCTTGTTTCATCGTTGAACAAATTAGGAAACTATAAGTAAAATGATATACGCCATAGTTGCTGGAGAGAAAGTCTGTATGTAGTAATTCTTTCGTGGTATAATTACATATATCTGTAAGCTGAGAGTTATGATTAAAAAAGTTGTTTTTTTAACTGTTATAGACATAGCAAAGATAAAGCTAAATAACTTGTTAACCAAAAATTGTATATAACAACAAATAAGTCCGCGCAGCCTACCGTCACAGTATGTGGTTTAGTTATTTGGACGCTCGTCTTGTAACCCGTGGGCCGCGAGATCGAAATCTTTCCACAAACGTGCCCACCCTTTCTCTTCTGGGGTGTAATAATGCCACAGTTAGTCCCATTGTTCGTGTATATAGAGTAGTTCAACCGTTTGGAATGTATAATGTTCAGTAGCTGTCTTTCTTTAACTCTGTCACTTCAAAATTGAGAACTGCTAGCGTAACATAGCCGTCGTTTAGCTGTATGCGAAATAAAAAAAACAACAAAATGTTCCAACATATGGGAAATAACTTTTAGTTATGTTTCTTGTAGGGGCGAAATTAACAAAATACTTCAACCTACGTTGTAGTATTTTCAATAAAATGTATTAAAACGTATAATAATGTTTTATACAGGGAATAATCCAGGTAAGAAATTTCACAACCAAGGTTTAAGTTTTTTTATTACACTATTGTACTATGATTAATTTTGAAACTGTGAAGAAAAAACTTGCCATAACAACATGACAATAGGCTATGCCGATTCTTCGTGTTTACCTATCTCAGGGTTGGAAACTGCTTTAACCTTCTACTAAATAATATGAAACGAAATTTATAAAAAGAAAACTAAGTGTATTGAGAAAAAAACAACTGTTTAAACTTTATTAGATTGCATTTTCCCTTATTCTTTCTCCATTTTATTAAACTTGCGTGAATCTTAATATAATTCTAAAGGGATGTACTAGTAATAACTGTTAATTTATAAAATACAGATCTATATAAAAGAATATAAACTTTAACTTTGAACGTAGCTTCTCCAAAATCTTCATCCATAACGCCGTAAAATACTCGTATGTGGCCTTATGTGCAAGCTGTTTCAGGTAGTGTATTGCTCATTTGTTTAGAGCATTATGTAACCAAGATGCGTAACAGTACGGTAGCATTTTATGATTTGCTATGACTTTATTAACAAAGTGAAATACTTAACTTACTCTGCACGTTACTGTGTCTCTTGTTCTTTTCTAAACAGAATTGACGATTGTTATTTAATAGTTTAGTGGAAAACAGTATTTTAATGTTATTAAAACGTTTATGGTCAATTTTGTTAAACCTTGGGGCGTATTTTTTTTGTTTAATCACCATACGGTAACTCCCTCTGTTGGACAACGGTAATTTTACGGACTTATAGCGCTAGAATCCTGGGTTTGATTCCCGCAGTGGACACATTAGATATTCCAATGTGGCTTTGCTCTGAAACAAACAAACAAACAAGACGATAGTAACAACCATATAAGATGGCTAAGCGTGCTAAGTGAGGGTCCAGGATTCACATTCTATTGTTTCAATAAGGCGTTCTGCCCGTTTGAACGTGGAAGCGCTGTAAGAGTGACAGTCAAAACCATGTTTTCAGAGATGATAGCGAAGCTGCTTGTACACGTATTTGAATTTTCTATATAAATCATTGAATATGGAATCATGAGAAATAATTGTCGCCATTAATTCGTGAGTTAGGTTTTGAATTTTAGCACTGACTTATAGATTTAATATGCCTTAATAATAACTTGTTCAAATACAAATATATTGGTTCATGTAGATCTAATGACAAATTGAAAAGAAAACGTTGTGGTTAAATCATTTGAGAATTCCTCCACCTCACTCCAATAGAGTGTTTCATCTCTTAAGGAATTTAAATAATTTAACATGATACTCGGAGAATAAGAAGAGAGGATAAGCGATGGTTACCTTGACATTGTAACGTGTTCCATCTACTGATGAATATAAATAGTTTGGTATGTTACCGATGAAACAAAAAAAAAAAAAAGGTCCCGGCCACCTTTATATACAACTAGGTATGGTCGATGGACCTCTTGTGGGCGTTTCTAGCTTATCGTATCCGTAAAGTGAAGCGCTTACGGTAGGGTGAACCGGAAGAACAAATCCAGTTTAAAGTATCGAGTGCCTTACAGCAAATTCACGTTTCAAATAGCTAGCTCTTCAGTGATTTTTGTCCCCTAAGGACAAACCTATTTTACTCGAGGTACAATGATACTTGAGTTCGTTATATAGAAGGCCGACTAAAACAAGATCAATAGATGCTGGGGAGGGGGGGTGACGGCAGAGCAGTATTGTTCGTGAACACGAAAAATGTTTTGTGGGTCGTTTGAAAATCAGTTGGTTCAAATACCTTTTTTACAAAATTGGAACCCTACTGTGAACCCATTGGGTTGAGTTTATGCTTCAGTGCTTAACACGAGTTTTCTTGGATGCTAAGTTACGAGAGTTTGTATACGACAGCACAATGGAGTCATGATTTATACAACAGATCGCTTTTATCCAAGAACAAGGAAGGACGCGGGAAATAATAAAACAAATAATACTGAGTTATTTCAGTTCGGATTCTGATGGTGAAGTAAATTGTACTTTTACTTTCTACAAAAGAGATGAAATTTATTGATCGCGAGTGAAAGATGAACATAATTCTTACCAAAACTCACGTATTGTAGACTTTTTAGTAGAACTTACAAGCGAAATAAAAGTGGATAAATGGAAAAGTCTTAAATCACTTAGATATTTCTCCATTCTTACCACAGAAATATAAATTTATGTTAATTTTTTTTTTCTGAGAATGTTGATTCCAAGTATACGTGTGCTGTCTATCGATTTTTAAATTTCAACACGAAAGTAAATATAGAAGCACAAACTATTGGTGAAATGGAATGAAAGATAAAATCCATTTTAAAAAATAAGTTTCTCACTTTACACTGTGCTTTGGCTAGTTAATAGATAAGTTAGATACGAGCAACTATGAATTGAAGCTATTTCAGGACAAAATAGTCAGGTACAGAGATGGACTTAAAGTTGTTTTGAAATGTACAAACTTCTCGATAAAATAGAAAACAGATGCTTTTAAAAATATCACTGTTCAATCCTCTTCTAGTAACGAAATAAATCCACCGAACTAAACATTTAGGTAACAAACCTTTTTTCGGTACTTGCCGTACTCCATCAACTGAAAAAGATACTCATAGTATATGAACATGTTCTTGATTCGTGTATTTTAGGGTTCGTAACTCGGTTGTAATTATCATGAATGTTCGTAACTATAGCTATGTTGCCGTGTTCCATCAACGACCGAAGTCATTAATAAAAGTAATTAATCGTAACGTTTATGCACTGTTGAAGAAGGTAACTTTAATTCACAACTCTATTCTTAATCTACTCAATTATAGTTTACAGAAACATTTTTGGTCTGGGCCAGGGGTCACCAAACCAAGACTCGCGGGTCTAATGCGGCCCTCGAGGTCATTTTGTCCGGTTCGCCAGCAGCTAGCTGCTTGGAAATAAAAAATGACATTTCATCAAATGTCCGAATGTCATAACAAAATAAATCACACCGATGGTCGCTTTAAGCTGGCAAACACAAGACGTTATGATAAAAAGAAACAAGACTGTCACGCGCATTTTTAACAAGTAGGAAACTTCATAAAAGTTCATAAAACTTTGCAAGACTATAACCTTCAGTGGAATCAGCTTAGAGGCGTAACAGTTAATGGAGGAAAAAACATGGCTAGAGTAAAGAAAGGTCTGGTGGGGCTGATCAGGAAACAGTTGGAAGATCTTCAACTCCCAAGCGCTCTGTTCATACACTGCATCTTACATCAGCAAGCACTCTGTGGAAAAGACTTAGATATTTTTTGCGTACTGAAACCAGTCATTTCTGCATTCGGGGTCATGCATTTAATCATCGCCAGTTCAAGGGGTTTCTTGAAGAAATTGATTCGGATTTCTATGACTTGCCTTATCACACGGCGGTGAGGTGGCTCAGCTGCGGTAAAATCTTGTCTCGTTTTTATAAGCTGAGAAGAGAAATAGATATATTTCTTATCGAGAAATATAGAGCCGATCCACTTCTATCGGATCCAACCTGGTTGTCAAAGTTGTCAATTTTGGTTGACATCACATCCCACATGAATGAATTGAACTTGAAATTTCAGGGGAAGAATAACCTTGTCCATGATCTCTATAGAATCATTAAAGAATTTCGGAGAAAGTTGTCATTGTTTGAAGCACATTTGGAAAGGAGAAAACTATAATTTTCAGTGTTTCAATGAGTTTCATGCTGGAATCACAGAAGATGTCAACCTGGAGTTTCAGAAAAATATTATTGGTGATTTAAATAAGCATTTGAGAGAGATTTTCGGATCTCGACAGAATCGAAAGTGACATTCTCCTTTTTCAGAATCCTTTTGATTATATCATTGATGACGTGCCAGTGGAACTTCAGCTGGAGGTCATCAATTTCCAAGGAAATGGCTTGTTGAAAGCAAAACACAGTGAAGGGCAACTTATTGAATTTTACAGCTGCATACCTGAAGATGATTTTTCCAAAGCTGAAGCAGTTCGCATCTGGTATGGCATCAGTGTTCGGAACAACTTATGTCTGTGAACAAGCATTTTCAAAAATGAAGCATGTGAAGTCGGTACATCGGTCAAGGTTGACTAATGAACATTTGAAAGCAATTCTAATGATTGGATGTAGCAATTTAAAACCGAACATTGAAGATATTTTGAAAGCCAAACGCCAATTTCATAATTCCCACTAACTTTTTTGCGGCTCAGTGAAATTCAGATATGTACTCACTATGTGCAATGTGACAACTGTTTTTGCTAATGTCACCTTTTTTGGTAACCTTTTGGTAAATAAAAATGTTGGTTGTATTTCTGTTTGTTTTTTATTATGTGTGTGTATTGCATGCTACTCCCACATGGCTAATGTGGCATCCTAAACTTAGTGTTAAGTCTTTTACAGAGAGCTTTCGTTCTAGCTTATGAGTATTGAACATAATGATCATGCGGCCCGCGCTTCTCATTCTCCAAGTAATCTGGTCCCCTGTGAAAAACGTTTGGTGACCCCTGGTTTAGGCATTCGTAGCTAACACAAGCGTTTTGTGGGACACAAAGTCGTGGTTCACAAAAGCGTTCTTGGACCAGATATTCGTAGTTCATATAAGCGTTCTTGGGCCAGGCAGTTGTATTTCTAGGTTGTATTGTAATTCCAGATAATCTTATAACCTTATGGTATTGTAATTCCAGGTAATCTTATAACCTTATGGTATTGTAATTCCAGGTAATCTTATAACCTTATTGTATTGTAATTCCAGGTAATCTGATAACCATAAACTCTGTATGTATAATGAAATGAGTTTGCACAAAATCAACGAATCTGACAAGGCTTACTTGTCGTAAAATATTAATTTTGTTTTGAATTTCGCACAGAGCTACTCGCGGTATATCTGTGCTAGCCGTCCCTAATTTAGCAGTGTAAGACTAGAGGGAAGACAGCTTGGGCTACTCTTTTACCAACGAATAGTGGGATTGACCGTCACATTATAACGCTCCCAAGGCTGAAAGGGCGAGCATGTTTGGTGCGACGGGGATTCGAACCCGCGACCCTCAGATGACGAGTCGAACGCCTTAACCCACCTGGCCATGCCATCAAATATTAATTTAAAAGTAAGTAAATAACTCGATATATTTAGTAAAAAAAAAAAAAAAATTGGTTCTATATACCTGACAGTAAAGTAGTGAAAACGTAATATGTAACATCGAAAGGTTTCTTAAGATTCCAAAAGAATTTATTATATTATTTAACTTGAAACCCACTCACAGTTTTGACGACGATCGTAGATAGCTACTGAATATTTTGTGCAGATTTTCTAAAGTGACTCATCAGCAAAATAGTTAATTAGAAGTAAAGATATATAGTTAGAAAGATATGATATGTAAAATAATTTTTTACCGTTGGATAAAGTCGAGTAGTCTAGTAATCAATTTGTTTCGAAAATCGTCTAAAACATCGTTTGAGTGTTTGCATTAAAGTGTTTGCGCTTCTTTTTCGTGGTACACTGAACAAACTAGTGTAGTATTTGTGATAACCATGAATGATCGACACTTGTGTAACTTTAAAAATGTAAAGCGCAACACTTGATATTCACAGAATTAAACGTTTATTAAAACTATCAACAGCTCCCAATTAAAAGTTACTAAATATTTCAACGCCTTCTTTGTCGTCTTTTCTGGAAACTGTTGACGACTATAATATATTTTAATTACGTAAATATGAAAAGATAGATTTTAATCAGTTGCTTTATTTTCAGAGTGATAAATAAATGATAGTCCCAACATTTTTATTGATTTTGTTGTCACTGAAGAAACCAAAAGGTCTTCAAATATTTTCGAAGTTTTTGTTACTACTTACCATAATATGTATTGAAAACAATGGTATTAGTACATACTGTAACATGTATTGAAAAAGATGGTATATTTCAGCCACACATACACACAATGGTAGTGATTATATCTTCCACTTTTATTTTCCTGTCGAGATTTTGTGTTTTTAACTTGCACTCAAAACATTTTGATTTCACCATAGTTACGTTTAATTTCAGTTTTATTTCAACCATTTTATTCTCTACTTATGATAACCTATCTTGGCAGCGAGATATACGTTTGAAGAAAAGGGATGGAACCGCCAATATTGGTCATCACAATTAATGTTATACAATAGCACTAGGTGGCGGTATTGAGACTTTATCCACTCACTTCCTTAGCCCTCCAGACAATCTGAACGGCCCGGCATGGCCAGGTGGGTTAAGGCGTGCGACTCGTAATCCGACGGTCGCGGGTTCGCATCCCCGTCGCGCCAAACATGCTCGCCCTTTTAGCCGTGGGGCGTTATAATGTTACGGTCATTTTCACTATTCGTTGGTAAAAGAGTAGCCCAAGATTTGGCGGTGGGTGGTGATGAATAGCTGCCTTCCCTCTAGTCTTACACTACTAAATTAGGGACGGCAAGCGCAGATAATCTTTGAGTAGTTGGGGCCTGGCATGGCCATGCGCGTTAAGGCGTGCGCTTCGTAATCTGAGGGTCGCGGGTTCGCGCCCGAGTCGCACCAAACATGCTCGCCCTCCCAGCCGTGGGGGCGTTATAATGTGACGGTCAATCCCACTATTCGTTGGTAAAAGAGTAGCCCAAGAGTTGGCGGTGGGTGGTGATGACTAGCTGCCTTCCCTCTAGTCTTGCACTGCTAAATTAGGGACGGCTAGCACAGATAGCCCTCGAGTAGCTTTGTGCGAAATTTCAAAACAAACAAACAAACAAACAAACTTTGAGTAGCTTTGCGCGAAATTCAAAAAACAAACCAGACAATCCGAACTAACGTATTTGTTAAATTATTCAAAGTACTAAAATAACTCAGAATACTAAATGTTTTATCTCAAACTTAACATTGAGGTACAGATGGTATCTTATCTTAACATTAAGATACAGCTGCAACTGGTATGATGAGAGAAACATTGCACGCTTAGCGCCAACACATTCATACTCTGGTGGTTCAATGGTGAATGTGTATGTAGCTCAGTGTGTAGTTTTGCATTACGAAAACAACGACAGCTGTACATTCTATTAACATTATAAATATCTTACAGTCATAGTTTTACAGAATAATGTATCGTTTGTTTCTAGTATTTCTTTTTTGTATGCGCGTGCCTGTACGGACTTTACAATGAAACCAAATTTTAATAACGTAGCCCGTCATGGTCAGGTGGTTACGACACTCGACTCGTTAGTTAGGAAAGTCATCTCCAGGAATCAGAGATCTAGCCCTCCATTACAATAGTAGTGTTAAGGTATTAGTTAATTAGGGTATTCAACTCCAGAGCACGGAAACAAGCGAGTTGGCCTGGTGGTTAGGGTGTTAGATTCGCAATATGAGGATTGCGGGTTCGAATTCCCTTTCATCTCCAGGGGCGTTACAACGTGGCAGTCAATCCCATTATTCATTAATAAAAGAGTAACTCAAGAGTTGGCGGTGGGTGGTGATGACCAGGTTCTTTCCCTCTGGTCTTGCACTGCTAAATTAGGAACGGCTAGCGCAGATAGCCCTCGTGTAGCTTTGCGCGAAATTCAAAACAAACAAATCCAATAATGTAGTAAGATACATACTTTTCTTCTCGGGTAATGTGTGGCTAAAGTGGTATTTAAGATTTAAAATTGTCATATAAAAACAATTTGATCTGGAACGACGTACGCATGAGATAATTTACCAAGTAATATTTAAAGTGTGTTTTTGGTGACTATTTTTATTCTACATCTTGATCATTTTTTTTTTATTCAGGAGTAATTATTTTCTATATAAACTGCTATCTTAAGAAAGGGCTTTGTGGGCTCAAACGCTCACAACTGTTTCCTCCTGTTTTATTGTTAGCTTACGCATGAGTTTTGCGGATAAAGATTAAACATGGATGGCGATATGTCCCTACCTTTCTGTGAGTGTAAACCTCAGTTTCACACGACTTGCTTGTGTGTGTTGCAAGAGCAATCTTACCATTTCATACTCTAATTTATAAATAAATTATTTAGTTTTAAAGCAACGTCTTGTAATATTTCAGCCTCAAAACAACGCTTTGTATTGTTGTATAGACGATAAAATGATAATAAATAACAGCACTACGTCTTTTTCGTTAAATTTAACTAGTTAAACACGCTGAGAAATAAAAAATGGTTCTTAAATGGTGAATAAAAATATACATTTTTGTGATTAGTACAAACCAAAACAGACGCAATGAATTAGTTCTTTTAGGCAACGTATGCTGTACAGGTTTCGTTCATTTGACATGTTCATAATCGTTCAAAGTATTCTGAACAATATCTGTAAAATATGTTGAAATACCGAAAGCCAAATTTTTTGACTGATTTGATTGAATGCTAAAAGACGACTAGCCCCCGCTGGGACGACGAAAAATCTTCGGATTTACAACAGCAAAACCAGAGGTTCGGATCCCCTCGATGGACACAGCAGATAGCCCAATGTGGGTTTACTATAATAAAAAGAAACACAAAACAAAAGACGTCTAAAACTTCCAAATTTTAGGAATATAAAATGGACCAACATCAAAAGCAAAGTATAGTTCTGGTTGCAATTTCCAAATCGAGTGTAATTTGTGTATAGACGTTTTTCCGTGAATTTTGTTAAACAAATCCACTTTTATGCAGGCTGTTCTGTAAAGAATCTCATTGTCTATCGTGTAGTAAAAATACGATTTACTCCTCGTGCGATTAAAACGATACATTTTTTAATATTCTGGAGGTCATTTGGACAGCGTGAGTTTTAAATTTATAATCGTTTTTACCGTCCTTGCAGTTTATATTTTTGTAGCCGATCGTCTACTAACTTGATCAAAATTGATGACCTTCAGAAAAACTATTTTAAAAAAAAGTTTTGAATTTGAAGATAAAAGAGTTATCAGACTGTTTTCACACTAATTATTGAAATGTTTGCTACCTGAACAATCGCAATAATTCATGTCAGTCAGTTAAATATATCAATTTATCATTGATATAGTTTGATTGTATAATGCTGTGACGATCGACTTGCGTTTATCATGAGACTTATTATGAAAAGTTATATCTTGAAAACGGGTTCGAACTCCCTTAACGCTGAAGTGGTCACTCTTTCAACTTTGGGGGCATTATAATGTGTCAGTCGATTCTACTATTCCTTGGTAAAAGAGTAGCCGAAGAGTTGCGGTGAGTAGTGGTGGTTAGCTACTTTCTCACTAGTATATCACTGCTAAGTTAGGGACTGGTAGCGCCTTTAGCTTTCGCTTAGCTTTGAGTGAAATTCAAAACAAACCAAACTAATCCAAAAAGTCTTCACTTAAAAATACGTTCATTTAGCATCTTCGACGTTTATTTTGTCGTAAAAAATTCGTTCATTATAAACATGTTTTAAACTAAAACTAGTATTCTGGGTAATAACAACAATTCTATTAATTAGATTTATTTAGTAACCTAACAGATCATTGTCTTAAACCTTTAATTAAAGACGTTTAATTAGGTAGATGCCAATCTTCAATTGCCAGTAACGATTATGACACAAATTCGATCCTTATAACTAATATTCTCTGTGTCAAATATATTAATTCGAATCACACGGGAAGATCTAACTTTGGTTTCCCTATTTTACTAAAGAGTCAACACAACTTTCATAAAGTAATGTCATGACACTGTCAGAATGAACCTCCAAGGTGTGTAAAGAACCTTGATGACATACTTTATTTTAATCAGAGTAGGTTAGTGGCTAGCGTCCAGCCTGTGGATTTAAAAGTCCAAGGTTCAAGCCGCGACATGTTTAACGCTCTTCGCAATATAACATGTTTTTGGGGGAGAGGACATTAAAATCATGGCTCTGCTATTTGATTGAGAGCAGGTAGCAGATACATACTACTTGATCAGCTGCTCAAAGTTAGATGTGACTATGTTCAAAACTTAATGTTACTGACCATTGGCATTCTGGTCCAATGTCATAAAAGATCCTGGTCAGGTCGAAGTTACGAGTCTCAAACTATTATGTGGTAGATTATATTGTTTATATTATTAGTACATGTTGAAAATGTTGTTGTGTGTATTAGATAAATAGAGTTTTACTTCCACAAATTCACTTTTATCCAAAGGTTGAATATTAACTCATTTACCAAAGGTTTGTTTTCATGAAAAATATATTACTTTTATTGAAAATGTGCACAGCCAGACTTTTTATTAGAATAAATGTAGGATAAGTAACATAAACCAATTTCATTAAGATGTACCTTTAATCACAACTACTGTATCATTGTTCTAGTTTGGTGTAAGATAGAGTAGTGAAGATGAAGAAGCAGGATTAACATTGAATCCTTTGACGTAAGTTTTGTATTTGTTCCTTTAACAGTTCTATATATTGTACATCATTAAGTTGTGAGTTAAAGAAACCAGAACACGTTGTTCTATATTATAAACAGTTGTTCTGTTTCTGAAATGTGTATTTTGCAGTTGTTTCTTTCCAAAATATTACCATTGAATATATACTTTATCAGCTTTGCTAAGTTTTGAGTCTCAATCTGTGTCTAATGGTTACAAAATTATGAACAAGAGAAACGCCTACACTCGTCTTTGATTTCAATGTATCAATTTTTGATAAAATAATAGAACTTGCCTCAGTAGCAGTTATAATAGTTCAAAGAAAGAGATGGCTAGTGCAGATAGCCCTTGAGTTGCTTTGTGCGAATATCAAAACAAAAAACAACAACAAGCAAACACAAACGATATCAAGTGTTTTCAGAGGGATTACTGACATTATTTGGTTTCTCCCTTGGTGGAACGACGAGGGTAAGTTTACGGATCTGCAACACTAAAATCTGGGGTTCGATTCACCTGACGGTATTAATAGCAGATAGCTAAATGAAGAATTTCTTTGTTTGTTTCTGAATTTCGCGCAAAGCTACACAAGGGCTATCTTCACTATTGTCCTTAATTTAGTAGTGTAAGACTAGAGGGAAGGCAGCTGGTCATCACCACCAACGGCCAATTCTTGGGCTACTCTTTTGCCAACAAATAGTGAGATCGACTGTGACATTATAACGCTCACACAGCTGAAAAGGTGAGCATGTTTGGTGCGACGGGGATTCGAATCACGACCCTCAGATTACGAGTCGAACACCTTAACCCACCTGGCCATGCCAGGGCAACGAGTTTGTTCTGAAAAAAAAAAATATTATTTGGGATTTACAGTAATAAGTATACAGTTTACGAAAGTGAAACAAAAATCAGGAATTAATGAAACATGTGATATTAACGTGAACATCTCACTTGATACATGAATGTATATTTTAAAGAATATATTTAGCATTAAAATTTACGGCGTGACATTTGCGTCAAAAACAGCATGTATAATGATTTAAACAGTGTTGGAAAATGAAGGCATTGTACAACAGGCCTTTGTGGCTAATAGCGAATTCTTCTTCGAAGAGAAATAAAGAGCATTTCGTCATGTGTTACCTTCTGCGAGGATGTCGTGAAAGTGCAATGTCGCAGATAGTTCAATACCGTCCGAAAGCACGCGAGCTACAAACATTTGTGAAATCACGTGTAATTCAACCTGGGCGCTGCATATCATTAAACGCAAGCTGACACTAAAATGTTGCACTATGTGACGCTATCATCTAGCGAGTTACACATGAGAAAGTCCTGGCTGAGATTTCCGGAAGGTTTCAACTGAAGTTGGGGTTATACAAAATCCACAGAAGGAATCGATTATAACCACAGTGCGGTTAAAATAAATTTCATATATATTTAAGATAACTGGTATAAACATCTTAATTTAACGCTTTGCTCGTCTCTGCGATGGTTCTTTAAATGGACATATAATTATAAACGAATTATTTCAACAACTACAGATCCATATGCCTAAATACTCTCACTGTATGTATGCATAAACGTGTTTGATGTAGCTATATGCGACGCGTTTAAGTGAAGCAAGTATTTTTACCAATATTTATTTACCTCATGGTGTGACTTCTAACAACAGCCAGTTGGATTATAATTGACAACTTTTGCACAAGTTTAACACAGATATTTCAATTATGCCCTATGTATTCTAAGTGTAGGAATCCAACAGTTTCTTTCAGAAGTTACTTTCTGTTAAATATATCAGGACTGTGTCTACAGCTCATAATCATAATTCCCAAGTTTTACTCTTTGTAAAAATAATTAGGACAGTGATTGTTGCTAGTAGATATAGGTCCACATTATTACTTCGTTTAAACAATATTAGGACAGTGATTGTTGTTAGTTAGTAGTTATAGGTCCTCACTATTACTTTCTGTAATAAAATATATTAAGACAGTGTTTTTGATAGTAATTATAGGGCCACTCTATTACTTTTCTGTAAAAAAATATTAGGACAGTGAATGTTGGTAGTACTTATAGGTCAATATTATTACTTTATGTAAATAATATTAGGATACAGTGATTGTGGTTAATAGTTAGGGGTCCACGCTATTACTTTCTATAAAAGAAAATATTAGGACAGTGATTGTTGCTAATAGTTATAGGTCCCCACTATTACTTTATGTAAATAATCTCAGGATAGTGATTGTCGCTAGTAGTCACAGGTTCCCACAATTACTTCTATAAACAAAATTAGGACAGCTATTGTTGCTACTAGTTATATATCCCCACTATTACTTTTTGCAAAAGAAAATATTAGGACAGGTATTGTCGCTTGTAGTTATAGGTTCCCACTATTACTTTCTGCAAAAGATTGATTGATTGATTGATTGATTTAGTGTTTTATGGCACAAAGCAGCGAGGCTATCTGCGCCAGACATTCGGTAAAAATGTAAAAAAATAAATAAATGTAGTAATAGACATAAATGGAAATGAAGGTAAAACGAAAAAAAAATATAAAACCAATGTTGACACCTAGTCTACAATGTTAAGATAGAAGGCAGAGTATAAGAAGTTGTAAGGTATTTACACTAGCAAAAAGGTAATGATCATAACCCGCCAGGAAGATTAACAGGTAAGTTCAAGAACCACCGTCAATCACCTGAAGTTGGCCTTTCCAGTCCTGGTTCCGGGTTATGTGTCATAGCAGCTATTATCAAAATGTAAAAGAATAAAAGTTTTAAAAGACACTCCGCAAAATCGTAATAATGAGTAGCCAAATGTCCAGTAAAAAGATAAAGTCAAGTAAATGGAGTAAAATTTGTAAAAGTAAATGAAGGTAAAAACAAAACAGCAATTAAAACAGAAAATGGTGTAAAAACCAATGGTGACATCCAGTCTTCAAAGTTGTAAAATATTTACTCTAGCAAAATGTTAATGATCATAACCCGCCAGGAAGACTAACAGGTAAGTTCAAGAACCACCGTCAATCACCTGAAGTTGGCCTTTCCAGTCCTGGTTCCGGGTTATGTGTCACAGCAGCTATTATCAAAATGTAAAAGAATAAAAGTTTTAAAAGACACTCCGCAAAATCGTAATAATGAGTAGCCAAATGTCCAGTAAAAAGATAAAAGTCAAGTAAATGGAGTAAAATTTGTAAAAGTAATTGAAGATAAAAGCAAAATGGCAATTAAAACAGAAAATGGCGTAAAAACCAATGTTGACATCCAGTCAACAAAGTTGTAAAGAACTACCTGTAGCAGAATGGTAATGATCGTAACCCGCCAGGAAGACTAACAGGTAAGTATAAAAACCACCGTCAGTCACCTGAAGTTGGTCTTTCCAGTCCTGGTTCCGGGTTATGAGTCAATATGGCCAGTACTAAAAAGTTAAGCAGTAAAAGTGTGAAATGATATGCAGCAAAAGTATAATAACAACTCGCCAGGATGACTAACGAGTAGTTCAAACGGATAGTTCAAACAGGAGCGTTAGTCACCTGAAGTTGGCCTTTCCAGTCCTGGTGTCGAGTTATTTAATGTTCTGGCCATTGTCCAATGTCAAATTGAAGGAGAGAGATTAAAACTGTAAAAAAGGAACCACAATTAAAAAGGTGTAATGAATAAATATGCAACACTTAAATGAGATTAAAAAGGTTAATGGCCATTAAAAAATTAAAAACATTATCAAGGTGGACAGAGTCACCATCACCAATAACTCTGTCCAATGTTACAGATTGACACTGGGAAAAAATATGTTTAAAATATTACCGTCGTTGAGAATTGTAACGATGGCAAGAAAGTAAAACGTGGCTGATAGTGATTTGAGTGTTACACAAACTACACATTGGTGCATCTGTTCCAGATAAAAGAAAATGATGAGTTAAAAAACTGTGACCAATGCGTAGCCTAGTGAGAACAACTTCCTCCATCCGAACTTTACGGAAGCTAGATGACCAAAGTCCAATTTTGGGTTTGATTTGAAAAAGTTTGTTGTCACGTTGCTCATTCCAAGTGGACTGCCAGCTGGCACGGAGCCGAGCCTTGAAGACAACACCATAGTCCATGTATGGAATAGACATAGGAGTGATGGTGCTGAAGCAGACATATTTAGCTGCCATGTCTGCAAGCTCGTTCCCGCGAATACCAACATGGCCTGGTATCCAGAAAAACTGGATTGAAGTAGCTGCTAATGAGAAATGGGCCAGTCGGTTTCGAATATCAGCGAGAATAGGATGTGAGCTAATGTGTAGTGATTCCAAGGCAAGTATAGAACTAAGCGAATCAGTATAAATAGTGCAGTTGGAGTACTGCTCAGCTGCAATATGATCCAGGGCAAGAGATATGGCATACAGTTCAGCAGTGAACACAGAAGCTGTAGAAGGGATTCTGCGCGCAACTACTGACCCATAGCAAACCATAGCAGAGCCCACTGAATTACCTGATTTGGAACCAGCTGTATAAATAGGAACTGAATGATTGTTTGAAAGATATTCATTGAATAAAAGACGGTACTTCCAATCTGGAGTATCTGCCTTTTTTAGGTGACTGAAAGAAAGGTCACATTTGGGGGCTGTAATAAGCCATGGTGGGATGGGCCGACCTGTGGAATCTGCAATGTTATCCAAGGACAGACCTAATTCATCCAATTGCTCCCGGATGCGAAGGCCAAACGGAGCAATGACAGATCGTCTGTTCTGAAAAAGTACTGCCCACCGAGGAAGGAAAACACATTTCCAGGTGGGATGCTTTGGTAAGGAATGAAGTTTCGAAGTATATTGTAAAGATAGTTGCAAACGGCAAAGGTGTAGAGACGGTTCATGAGATTCAATGTATATACTTTGAACTGGAGAGGTATGGAAAGCCCCAGTGCAGAGTCGAAGTCCTTGGTGATGAACGGGGTCCAGCAT
Organism: Tachypleus tridentatus; assembly: GCF_004210375.1. NCBI lineage: Eukaryota > Metazoa > Arthropoda > Merostomata > Xiphosura > Limulidae > Tachypleus > Tachypleus tridentatus. The sequence continues at coordinate 34,969,181 of NC_134831.1, read as the reverse complement.
CTTTAAGGCCGAGGGTCTGGCAGAGCCATAGACCATTGATCCATAATCGAGTTTCGATCTAATAAGAGCACGATATACCTTTAACATTGAACAGCGATCTGCCCCCCCAACTGGTAGAAGAGAGAACACGGAGGATGTTCAGTGCTCTTGTGCATTTGACCCGAAGCTGCTTTATGTGTGGTATAAAGGTCAGTTTACGATCAAAGATAAGCCCCAAGAATTTGGTCTCCGGGACCACTGGCAGCAAAACTTCACCGATATGAAGTTCAGGATCAGAGTGAATACCCCGTCGACGGCAAAAGTGCATGCATACAGTTTTGGAGAGAGAGAAATTAAAGCCGTTCGCCATAGTCCACTTCCGTACACAATTGAGGGCGGTTTGTAGTTGCCGCTCAATATATCTCATGTTTGACGACTGACATGAGATGTGAAAGTCATCGACATACAGCCCATTCGCAACAGTGAGAGGGAGTTGTTCAGTGATGGCATTTATCTTTATACTGAAGAGTGTAACACTCAATACACAGCCTTGAGGGACTCCAAGTTCCTGTACAAAAGAACGGGAAAGTGTCGAACCCACACGAACTTGGAATCTCCTGTCCATTAAAAATTTTTTAATAAACATGGGTAGATGGCCACGTAACCCATATGTATGGAGGTCTCGCAAAACGCCATACCTCCACGTTGTGTCGTAAGCCTTCTCTATGTCAAAGAATATTGATACAAGATGTTGGCGGTTGAGAAAGGCTTCTCTGATAGATGTTTCAAGACGAATTAGGTGGTCTGTGGTGGAGTGCTGTCGACGGAACCCACACTGGGTGGGCAAAGAGGAGGTTGTTTGATTCAAGGAACCAAACAAGACGAGCATTAATCATCCTTTCTAATGTCTTACAGAGGCAGCTCGTCAAAGCAATTGGACGGTAGTTTGAAGGAATCTTGGGATCTTTCCCTGGCTTAGAGAAAGGTAAAATAATAGCCTGGCGCCAGGCATCACGAAAAACATTCTCCTGCCAGATCCGGTTGAAAACAATCAGAAGGACATCAAGAGAAGCAGGAGATAGATGGTGCAGCATGTCATAATGAATATCATCAGGTCCAACAGACGTACTGGCAGACCGATGAAGGGCCATTTTTAGTTCCACCAGGGTAAAGGGACAATTATAGTCAAAGAAACAGTCAGTTCGAAAGGAAAGAGGTGATCGCTCGCCCGAGTCTTGATGGCCCGGAAGGTGGAGGAACAAGCAGAAGTGCTAGATACCCGGCAAAAGCTTTCACCTAGATTGTTAGCGATGTTCCGAACATCAGTCACCTCCTGACCATCAGAGAGTAAGATCGAGAGGGGGGATAGAATTGTAGTGTCCATTAACCTTTCGAATCCTGTCCCATATGATCTTGGAACTGGTGGTAGAAGATATACTGGATGTGAACTTAATCCAAGATTCCTTCTGGCTGTGACGTCTTACCCACCTAGCATGTTCACGGGCCCGTTGGAAAGCAACCCGGTTTGAAAGTGTGGGATATCTACGAAAAGTATCCCAGGCCCGCTTTTGAGCCTTCCGTGCTAAGTGGCAAGCAGGATTCCACCACGGACGAGGATATCGTGGAAAACGTGTCGAGGTTTTAGGAATACACTGAGCAGCTGCATGTGTAATACAGTCAGTTACCGCTGCTACACAGTTCTGCGAGAGCAGTGAAAGTGGACCAGTCTGCCTGATCCAGCTTCCACCGGGGCACGCGGGTAGGGTGGCATCGACCACGGCCAGTTTCTCTCAAAAGTATAGGAAAATGATCACTGCCAAGTGGATTATTGTCAACCCTCCATGAAAAATGGGAAAATAATGAAGGGGAGCAAACCGAGAGATCAATAGCGGTAAAGGACTGACTAGGAAGAACCAGTATTGAAAAGAGAAAGATTGTGATCAGAGAACATCCGCTCTACAGATCGGCCCCTCCCATCAATAATAGCACTTCCCCAGAGGGGATGATGTCCATTAAAATCCCCTAGGATTAGAAATGGAGATGGCAATTGTTCAACTAGAGCATCAAGATCTGATTGATCATATGTCTTTCCAGGGGACAGATACAGAGAACAAACAGTGATGGTATGACCCAAGGAAACACGGATGGCTACAGCCTCCAAGGGTGTGTTGAGTGACAAAGACAGGGTGGGCACGTGTTGATCAACCAACAGTGCCACCCCCTCCATGTACTCGACCATCACACAACCTGTCATTTCTGTACAGAGAAAACTGCCGAATGGAGACAGTATCAGCAGTTTTGAGAAATGTTTCTTCTAAAGAAAGACAAACACGATGGTAGGAAGCAATCAGCGTTTTGATATCATCCAGATTAGAACGTAAACCTCGACAGTTCCATTGTATGAAGGTGGCCATTTTTTAAGAACGGGTAGGTGAAGTGGCTGGAGAATTCTTCGGTTTACGACCACGTCTTTTTTCTTTACTGTCTTTAGTCGGAGGAGGTCTTATCAACCTCCATGGATCCTGCTCTGTGTCGGGTGGGCAGGTTTTTGTTATTGGAAGGGGAATCCAGTGATTGAGGACGCGAACGAATAATTGTTTTGTCTCTTGTGGTGGGAGAAAAAGATGTATCAGAAGAAATGCCTGTATTTGAAACTGAAGGACGTGGTTTGTTGGAAGGTATGGGAGGAACAGAGATAGGTGTGGAAGTCGATTCATCAACCTTTTTAACCACGGAGGTCAAAAGGCTTTTCATTTGTTTTGAAAACGATTTTTTTGGAGGCACAGAGAGATCTGTCTGCACTCCCACTGTAGTTGTGGAATGAAGTGCAGCAGCATATGTCCGAGATGGAGTTGTGGACAGCAATTTCCGAGCCTCAGGATAACTAATGTTATGTGTCGTTTTCAAACGCTGCACCTCTTTTTCCTCCAACCATTTTGGGCAAGAATGAAAGTAAGAGGGGTGAGAACCATTGCAGTTTACGCAATGTGGGTTCATGTCACAGTCATAGGCATCGTGGTCCTTGCCTCCACAACGAGCACATGTCAGGGAACCACTACAGGATGTCTTTGAGTGGCCGAATCTCTGACATTGGAAACATCGAAGAGGGTTTGGTATGTATGGCCGAACCCTGCAAATGAGATAACCTGCCTTGGTGGTGGCAGGTGCACGTGGTGAAGTAAATGTTAAAACGAGGGTATTTGTTGGCAGTGTAATTCCATCTTTGCGAGTGGAGATGCGCCTCACTGCAGAAACTCCTTGAGTGGAGAGACCAGCGAGAATCTCTGACTCGGGAACGTTCTTCAAATCCCTTTCAACAATAACTCCTCGTGAAGAATTCAAGGTAGCATGGGGTGTCACCTCAATAGGTATATCCCCAATTGCCTTTGAATTCAAGAGGAGTTCACTGTGTTGGGATGTGGATGTTTCAACCAATATGTCACCAGATCGAAGTTTCTTTACTGATTTTGGAGAACCAGCAAGTCCCTCTAGTCCCTTTTGAATAAAAAAAGGGGACATTTGCTCTAAAGGCTTTTCCGAAAGAGAATGTAATATAAGAAAATGAGGTACGTGTGTTACTGATGTTGAAGATTGTTGTTCTGAGTATTCAAGACGTGGTCGCTTACCCATTGTCTGTTTTCTTACAATTTTATTTAAATTTGTTAGAGGATCCATAGGAAAAAAAGAAAAAATTTCGGTACCCACTGACCCCACCCACCATGGAGCCCTACAAGGGGACGCACTACAAAGTCACGCAAGGACAATGCAGCAACGCCAGGGTTTCGTGAGCACTATACCCAAACACCAGCATCAGGCACAGTGTCAACAACACCCGTTGAGAACTTCCAACACTGGTACTTGGTTGACTCTAGCCCAAGTGGACCAGCCGATTGACCCAAGGGGGGCCACCCAAAGGCCGCCCGTCTACAGGAATTCGAGGCCAAAGTGGTGTGTTAGGTTTGGACCCCTCAACCACCAGGATCCTCTCCTCCCCTTCACGGGTCGCCACGCACGGCAAACACGTGGGTGGATGTTTAGATCCCAGAGAAGGTAACCAGATAGAACAGAACCTTCCCCTGGGAGGTCCCCTCACCACGTACAGGAATCCACACCGAGGGGTTCTGCAAAAGAAAATATTAGGACAGTTATTGTCGCTTGTAGTTATAAGACCCCACTATTACTTTCTGTGAATAATATTAGGGCAGTGACTGTCGCTAGTAGTTATAGGTCCTCACTATTACTTTCTGTAAACAATATCATAACTGTAATTGTCGTTAGTAGTTAAAGGTCCCACTATTACTTTCTGTAAACAATATAAGGTCAGTGATTGTCGCTAGTGGTTACAGATTTACACTATTGCTTTCTCTAAACAATATTGGGACAGTGATTGTCACTAGTAGATATAGGTCCTCACTATTACTTTCTGTTAACAATATTAGGACAGTAATTGTAGCTAGTTGTTATAGATTCTCACTATTACTTTTTATAAACAATATTAGTGATTGTTACTCATATTAATATCTCCTTATGACGGTAAGTACAGGTTTATAAACAAAGTATTTTTTTTCAAATGTAAATAATTTTTTGTACTGCCGAATTTTTGAGGGAGAAACTGATGGACACGTGATATACACTTTTTATAACAATTAAAATTAGTGAACATGTAGATATGATTAAACATCTCATCTGACATCAACATCCCTCACTGATGCTGCCCAGTTGTTACACCCTCTACCCCCCCCATTCCAAGAGACAGTCAAAACATTGACCTCGCATGCCCCCCTCTTCACAAAGCCTTTTCTGAAATGATGATCTTGTCTCAATATGCAATCATCAGTGAAATTTTTTAGCATTATTAGATTCCTTGGTGTGAAAAATCAACGCAACATTTTTAACATTGTAGCTTAGTTTGCTCATATATGTTTATTTGACCTGACCATAATGTTTCACAGTAACTGCCATTTTGAACCCTCTACTTGTGTGTGCCCTTCCCCAAATGTCCACCCAACAATATTTACTCGAATATTTCACACCGAAGTATCCAACAATGTTTAAATATGTGATGTTGAGAATTTCACACTTAGGTATTGGTGTGCAGGGGTCTTACAGTTATATAAAAATAACTCACCATATTATATAGCATAATGTGAATTTTCTGTTGGAGATGATTTGGTACCGTGAGTAGGTGTGACGAAAAGAAAGATTTCTTGAGTTTAACTAATATTGTTGTGACACCAATCTAAATAAACGTAATTTGGCCTTCTTTAAGGATTCATTTTGGTAGTATATTAATTTGGAATAAAATTTTTATGAACTTATCGTGCCTAGATAAATTCATGAAGATAAAATCTTTTTCCTGTTACAATATTTTTTTGAGTTGTAAACAGTTTCTAAATTCTGTCCATCATCAACATATCTAAGAAAAAATAAGTTTATTTGCTTTGAATTAAGCACAAAGCTACACAAGGGGCTAGCTGTACTCTGCTCACCACGGGTATCGAAATCCGATTTATAGCAGTGGGAGGCGAAGACATACCGTTGTGCCACTGAGAAAGGTTTATCAATTTATATTCTGCATATGGTTTTAATATTTATTGTAACTAAATATAAGTTAAATTTTATAAGGTATTTATATAAGTTTTCGATATGTGGTAAATATATCAGCACAGAAAAATTTAAACAAAGCGTGTTAAGATTTAGATGCTGTACTTCAAACTTTATTTTAAATGCATAATACAATAACAACAAAATTTGCCCCCACCCCTAATGGCACAACGGTCTGTTTGCAGACTCCTACCGCTAGAAACCGGGTTTTGATATCCGTGGTGGGCAGAGCACAGATAGCCCATTATGTAGCTTTGTGCTTAATTCGAAACAAACCAAAACAACAAAAACTCTTTCTGATGCTATTAACATGATAACGTACGTTTCACTAAATGCGAAATACAATACGTTACTACTTTGTTGTCTTTAATTTTTTAATTTTTTTTTTTGCAGCGGAATGTTTGGCAAGACGATTCCATTTCAAAAGGAAAGTTGAAAATATAATTTAACATCGAATTTGTTATTGGTATATTCTTGTGAACTTGATAACAATAGAGTATAATATTTTATAGAATTGTATTATAGGAGAGTGTTAGTATATTACTGTATTATTTAAACAATGCAGTCTTAAAAATAAATGTATCTGGTCGCCTTTCAGAGAAGCTGCAACAATGTCTTGCAACAAATATTTGTTGGCTGTGTCTTTTACACGTAAGATTTAACGCGGAAAATATCCGCGGGTATGTGTCTTAGAATATAATTATTTGGCTTATTTAGTGTTTAGGCTACTATGTTGTTGAACTGCCTAAATGAGAGTCGAACAATTAAGTCTAACCTGTTGATTAACTCTTTTAACAATATACTTTATTTCTAGTGATTCCGTAATTTTTATATATATTGCTGATTATTGCAATAAAGGTGTGGCCTAAGCTTAACCAACCATGACATACGTTCCTAAGGAAAATCACGCTTTTTCCTTACACCTCTTTTTCAAATGTTGTTTTATGTCGTAACGATATTTATATATTTTACAACAAATCTCCATCAACCGCCTATATCGAGTCTTAATAGGATTGTTTTATTGTATTATTTTGCAAACTGTTTCTTTTGTACCTCTAAAGAGTGTCTGGTCTTACTGATAAATTTTAATAAGAGAAAGCAAAAGTGTCTTTTTCTGAATCGTTTCCCCCACATTTTATACCATAATAATGTATAATCCAAAGCATTTCTTTTATTCCAGAAATATTTGCAACGTATTTTGAGTGTTCAAAATATTCCCTTTGCTAATATAAGTTTGGTGGAAATTAGAATATTATATTTCCAAATTAATATGAATAACCTGTTTTAAAACGTAAGATATATTTATTTTAATATTGTCTAAAAGTACAAGTTTAACCTTAAACAAATTTTTAACGTTTATAATGGATTGAGAAGGAAACATAAAAACTAGTTAATTTTATGGTTTGGATTTTCTTAAAACTGACTAAACATTCTAAACCCAGGCCAGTAATCTCTTGTGTCATAATAAGTGATCGATTCGCACGTGTTCTTTGGGCTTTTGAATGAAACTTCAAGTTTGCTCATTGACGATTTGAAATCAGAGGTGTGGGAAGGTACAGCGATTCCTGGTGGTTAGCGGGTCATTTGGAAAGTTCATGGTTCAGTACCAGTTGCCGCAAAACCGTTCTTCGCACATTGGAATCGCGGATGTTATGAGAGTGACAGTCAAATCCCAATTTACATACAGACAAAAGTAGCCTATGAGTTAACGTTGGGCGATTTTGATTAAGTGCCTTCCTTCATTCTGGTGAAACACAACTATTCTTAGTGTAGTTCTGAGCTAAGCTTTCAAACAAAAGATATAACAAACAAATTTCAATCTGTAATAACAAGAAATGCATTACATAAGTCGTGTTATAGAGTCTGGACTTACCTGAAATTATAGTACTGATTCTGATAAGGGGCTTTTGAATAATATTAACGTGAATGGGTAAGCACAATCACTTTTATATGTCTTGATAAAAGTCAGTTAAAAATAATAAAGTTGACTTAACTGTACATAACGTCTAAGGAATGGAAGTTTCTGGGGTCCATGGCTTTGAATACAACATTACGTTAATGATGCCAACTTGACTGTGTGTGTGTGTTTTTCGTTTAGCAAAGCCACAAAGGGCTATCTGCTCAGCCTACCGAGGGGAATCGAACCCCTGATTTTAGCATTGTCAATCCGGAGACATACCGCTGTACTAGCGGGGGGCACCAACTTGACTGTAATCCTCTCATTTGTAAACTGTGTTGACTTATGTTGAGCGAGTACTCATATTTCTAACTGTAAAATCGGGAAGTCGTACTAGCGTAATTGCTATTCGTGAATCTTCTGTGTAGTTCTATATTTATAGCTCATTTTCAAAATGACTGAAAGAGCATTACAAAGTTTAAAATAGTTGTGACAGTGAAATCACACCACGTGTATTTAACCTGATATTGACTATATATATACACTTTATGCATTGATGACTATAGGCTTGAGGACAAACATACATCGATTCGTCAGTTCATTCCTGAAGTTTCGACTACAATACATAAGAAATGCAACTCACTCTTCAATTTTCCATGTCTCCTCCAGTCACTAAATAAATTTCTTTGGGTATTCCCATGGAACTATTAACAAACTATTCCAATGTTGTTCCTAATCCGTACAGATAGCCTAGCAATTGTCACCACTCTGTATTTTCTGAATTTAATCAGCCCGGCATGGCCAAGTGGGTTAAGGCGTTCGACTCGTAATCTAAGGGTCGTGGGTTCGCATCCCCGTCGCGCCAAACATGCTCGCCCTTTCAGCCGTGGGGGCGTTAAAATGTGACGATCAATCCCACTATTCGTTGGTAAAAGAGTAGCCCAAGAGTTGGCGGTGGGTGGTGATGACTAGCTGCCTTCCCTCTAGTCTTACACTGCTAAAGTAGGGACGGCTAGCATAGATAGCCCTCGAGTAGCTTTGTGCGAAATTCAAAAACAATCAATTTAATTATACCTAAGATTAATTTTGGTTTATTTTAATGAGAAGAAAAAAAGATAAAAATTCGGAAGTAATTAAATTTTCTATAATTAATTTTTAAATAATTTAAACAAAATATACATAATTATTTATTACGAGCAACTCATGCTATGTGTTTTTACAGTTTTCTTGGATTCATTTGGAATAAAATAAATTCACCATGAAACCAGCCGTAGCACTTGTAAGAAGTTATCGTAAGCTTCGCCCTTAAGTTTTGGTATTGCTGCAAACGTGTATTTTATTTACAAACATTAAGACTAAGTGATTTAAATACTTGTGATAGTGATTTCTGAACGTGTGTAATATTGTTTTTACCTTTCTTAATATTAATATGGTAAAGTAACCATTTTATTAAAACTGATTGTAAATGGATGTCACCAAAAATAATGTAATTTTAAATCTGATATCTATAAAGAGATGCTTTTTTGTTGTTGTTTATGTTAAGCACAAAGGTACAAAATGACATTCTGTGCTATGGGCAGAGAAAATATCGAAACCTGATTTTTAGCACGTTAAAACTTCACTTTTATTAGTGAATCAACAAGGGGTATAAAGTAATGAAGAAATTAAGTTTTAAACACTGTAGATGGCCATCTAAAGAAGTCTGCTTTTCTGAGGATTGTTTTTTTAAATGTGAACGTTTTGACGTTTAGTACACAGATGAAATAACAACATATGCATATAACAGCTACACTACTTCCTACTGCAGCACAAAACACGAAACTACGGACGAAAATCTCGGTCCATAGAGAATTCTTGGCATTTCCACAACGTTATCCTGCTACTATAGTTACACCCTTGTTCAAATTAATTGAAACAAATGGTCATTTTACAATATTTTCAGCATGGCGGCCGGTGTAGGCTCGCTAGACCCGCTGATTTCCTTTAATAGTCATTTTTCACACAGACGGCGTCATTAGCTGTGTTTTGCAATACGGTCGATCTATTTTTGGATATATGACGAAATTTTGAGGAATATTACGTCATTCGAAATTGCATTAGAAGGGCAAGGAGACCAGTCAAAAAAGAACTTCTTACCAACTCAATGAAGAAAAAACGGTATCAATGGGGTCTGAAATACAAGAACTGGACGCAAGAACAATGGAGGAAGGTGTTATTCAGTGACGAGACTCGTTTCTTCGTTCAGGGTTAAAGAAGTCTGCATGTTCGCAGATCTCCAGGTGAGAAACTTCGAGAATCTCACATCAATCAGTTCGTAAAACATCTCTTGAAGAAGATGTTTTGGGGCTTTTTCATCTACTATGGCGTCGGAGGCTTACATATCGTAGAAGGTATGATGTGAGGGCGACAGTACATCAAAGTTTTGCAGAGATGAGTCGTTCCAGAATTGAAAAAAGAGATTTCCAAATGGATCTGGCATTTTTCAGCAAGATCTGGCTCCGTGCCACATATCGGATCTTGTGAAGAATTTTATGACTACAACGCGAATAAAGGTGCTGGACTGGCCTGGAAACTCTCTGGACTTAAATCCTATTGAACATCTTTGGGCGATTTGCAAAGAAAGACTTTGGGGAAAAGACTGTACTACGAAAGATAAGCTAATTGAGGCCATAATTGAGGTGTGGTACCGCAATCCAAACATTAGTAAAGATTGCAGTCAACTCGTGGACTCGATGCCAAAGCAGATTAATGATCTTCTGAAAAATAAAGGCGGTCATATCATGTATTAATTTTTGAGTAAATTTTGGATTCTCAGAGATAAAACGAAAAAAATTGAAAAAATCGTAATTTTCCGTCTTCTTTTAATTAATTTGCACAAGGGTGTATGTAGATCCAAATGAACATGACAGTCTGAAGACGGAAGGCTATACAATGATCTATATGGGAAGAGAAATCCTCATAGCCAAACTCGCTGCACAACTTCACAAACTTTCTTATAGTCTGTTTTATTGACGTAAACATACCCCACTTTACCTATCTCACACAAATAAACAAGTCACCATGACGTCCAGCATACCCGGTCATTGATTCGGTCTGTCCAGTGGATCCACCTGATCAACGACTCATCTGTATTATTTTCTGTTCTCGTCCCCTTATTTCTACACCACACTTGATATCTCTTGACAGCAATTTCAGCTGAAGACATCTTACCACATTCTTACCAATGCCCCTTCCTAGATTGCTGGTTCTTTTGCCTCTTGATTTAAACTCAAGATTTTCCTACTTGTTTCATTCCTGCCCTTTGTCATTCAAACTATGTAAATTCTATATATCCCATTATTTTATGTCTAATATAAGGGAATTATCCCCATCCTTTTACGAGACGACACGCCATACTCACTGCTTAATCTTCCATGATATAATCATCATAGAAACGTATCTCAAGATCTTTCTCTTCTCCTCGAAAACAAGAAGACAAGATACCCAAAATTATAAATGAAACATTCCAAGAAAGGAGCGAAGAGGAAATACGATTTCTTGAACACACGTGGTTTAAACATCAAACACCTACCACAGACTCATAAAGTTAATTAATACAAAAAAATCTGACCATGTATTTCCACTATACTTACGTTGAAAAAATTTTATTATTACATACCATTTCACATTTTATCGTCAACTATCATATTATTGTACAAACGGGTTCGTTTTTCATTTTCGTAAATAAACATGTAGATAATAGTGGATATCTTCTCTCATCTGGAATAAGACAGTCTTATCACTTGAATATTCTTAAAGCAATGACAGATAATATATTTAATTTTGAATAAACTTATGAATACAGTGCGTTTCCCATTCTATGTCGTCGAATAGATGGAAATCGAGAAACAATGACTTGTTAAGATATTTTTAAAAACTGCACGTCTTTCTTTATCTAGTGATTTAAACTTAGCGATATTATTGGAATTTTTCAGTAATTAAGTTTTTTAATGTATCATGTCTAATTCTTTATGCTAAAATAATTAATTTGTATAATTAAAAGAGTAGCGTGTATGCGTGAAGCTTTCCAAACTTCATTAAATTCTGTAAAAAATGAAGTCTGCTGCTGGGACATCGGAAAGTCTATGAACTTCCAACACTTAAACTAACAAAAAGAAAATTAGGCGACATCGCCAGTAATAAGTGTAGATGATACTATAAATGCAAAGGGAAGAGTGTTTATGTGTTAAGGTTTCGCGTGTGAATTCATTTCTTTAATGACACTTTGAGTAATAGCACCGTTGCCCTGTTGAATTTTAATATTTGTACCCCCATACCCAGGTTTCGAAAGTGTCGCTAGATCTTCTGTTTTTTATTAGATAAGTCGGTTGATTTGTCATTTTTTGTCACATCATTTGGCTCAAAGTGTATTTTATACTAGAGGTGTTCAGTGAGTACACGTGTTTTGAAAATTGGTTTCACCCACTTAAGTTTACCCTCGAAGTCATTGGGACGTCCCATACGGAATTCAGATTTGTTTAGAACTTTATGTCGCTAACCTCGCACGTGATTAGTCTAGGAGAATAACTTAAGAATTTTAGATTAAAGGTTTCCTTTACATTTTATAAATTTTGTGACGTCATGTAAAAAAACACCACAACCAACAAATGCGAGTTACCCCTGTTTTGTTTAATTAAATTATTTTAAGTTTGTTTTATTTGTTTGTGATTAAACACAAAGCTGCACAATAGGCTATCTGTGATCTGCCTACCGTGAGTATCAAAATCAAGTTTCTAGGGTTAAGTCCGCTGTCCTACTGGGGGGCTGAATTACCATATTAAAGAGTTTGTATGATCAACTAAGAAGAAATGAAAGACATTGATTTTGTAAAACCAAAACTATTTTTAGATATCAACTCATATCTTTAGATTTATAGCGATAGAGAATATAGAAAATGTTGAGGAAATTTTATAATTTATTTCTAGTCATCGTGCTATTTGAAATAAGAATCTACTCCCATGGAGCTGAAATGCGATCTGTTTCGCATCTTTCAAACTACTTTTTAGATACTGATTAAGTTAAAGTAATACAAATTAATAAGAAAAATTATAAACTGAGAGGGAATAGAATAAAAGGATGTTACAAGAAGATTTGAGCTTTTGATTTTGAATTCAATGACCTTAAATGGGTTCTTGTAATTTCAGTTGTATTACATCACCACTAACGTCGACCCATTGTACTGTTTAATGATACATATTCATTCAATTCCCTGGTCATTAGAGTTTAACACTATTTTTGGAATTGTCAGTCTATTGTGTATTCAGTCGTCTCTAAGCGTTGAATGTTGGCTTAACTTAATGTCTTCACACGCCAACATATAAAAAGTGCTTATTCAATTAGTAATCAAAGACCGCTATTGCAATAAGGGAACGACCTTAAAAGTCCCTAAATAATTTATCCTTGTTAAAGGGGAAATAAAATGACTTGCCTTTGTTAAATTTTCTTTCTCTTCAGTGACTAAAGAGGCGGGAACACGTGTGTTCATTCGAGCGGTTTTATTCACAGCTAACGAACTCTATTCTTCTTCTTTTCAACTGATGAGCGAATGATCTCATTGGAAAACTTCAGATACTTTGATTCTTTCATCTAGTGATTCAACCATTGAACAGTTAAGTTTTACAAGGGCATCAACCAGTACAAAAATTATTTCGACGGTTTTTTTGATTACTAGGTAATTGTATTAAAAGTTCTCGAAAAATATTCTTCCTTTCTGAAACTTTTTCAGTGGACCACATCTGAGAAACGTTAACACTTCAAGTGTTTCTAACTTTATAAAGAAAATTATTCACGTGGATCAAAAACAAGAGTGAAGGTGTTGTTTAATATGATTTTGACGATGATAAACTACAGTCAAAGCATTAATTCATTGCTAAACATTTACAGGGCCTGGCATGGCCAAGCGCGTAAGGCGTGCGACTCGTAATCCGAGGGTCGCGGGTTCGCGCCCGCGTCGCGCTAAACATGCTCGCCCTCCCAGCCGTGGGGGTGTATAATGTGACGGTCAATCCCACTATTCGTTGGTAAAAGAGTAGCCCAAGAGTTGGCGGTGGGTGGTGATGACTAGCTGCCTTCCCTCTAGTCTTACACTGCTAAATTAGGGACGGCTAGCACAGATAGCCCTCGAGTAGCTTTGTCGGAAATTCAAAAACAAACTTACACTTCTATATTAAAAACGGCTATTGCAGATAGCCCTCGTGTAGCTTTGCGCCAAATGAAAAAAGAAACAAACAATAAATATCCAATGGTGTAATTTAATTATTTAATTTACTGTAAATGTTTGTTTGTTTTGGAATTTCGCACAAAGCTACTCGAGGGCTATCTGTGCTAGCCGTCCCTAATTTAGCAGTGTAAGACTAGAGGGAAAGCAGCTAGTCATCACCATCCACCACTAACTCTTGGGCTACTCTTTTACCAACGAATAGTGGGATTGATGGAATCATTATAACGTCCCCACGGTTGAAAGGACGAGCATGTTTGGCGCGACGGGGATGCGAACCCGCGACCCTCAGATTACGAGTCGCACGCCTTACGCTTGGCCATGCCGGGCCAGAAGTGTAAGACTAGAGGGAAGACAGGTAGTCATCACCACCCACTTGGGCTACTCTTTTACCAACGAATAGTGTTATTGACCGTATCATTATAACGCATCAGAAATAAAAAGATTTGTTGAAGTATGCAACGTTTTTGTTTTGTTTTCTACATTTTTCAAAAGCTAATTGTTAGCCTAAAGTAAGATTTGATGTTACAAGTGCTTTGTGAACTGGTTACTCATTCGAATTGAAGATTGGAGAGAGAATATTTTAGAGCAAAGGTTTAAGAAGTAATATTGTTTAGTTTTGAATTTCACTGAAAAATGGATGAGGTTAAGGCCTAACCTCTACTATGATTTGCAACTTCGTTCCTCGATGGGAAAGCAGCAAATTCGCAGACTTATAAACCTCAAACCTGGGATATGATTTCATGCTGTGAACCCAATAGATAGGTCATTGCTATCGTCGAGGCTTTGTTCTTAAACACGCAAACAAACGAATTCGTATCTCTCGCTGCATTAAACTAGTTTCTCCGAATTCACGGCTTATCAGTGCTGCTTGGAAGAATGAAGCAAATGTGAAAGGAAGGTATCATGGGGTATAATGGTGGAAGGAAACAAGTAATGTGTATGGTTTCGATGTATTGTCCTTTACACACCACGAATACCCAATTGCTGAGAATAAGTATTTGATTATATGTATATCATAGTTCTCTGTAGCCCAGGGCTGAGACTAAGTATATAGTCACATTAGATGTGGTTCTCTGTAACTCAGGGCTTAGAATAACGTTTTTAGTTTTTCAAGTGAAGATAGGCGACTTTTGTTGAATCAAAGGAACAGTAACGGAAACAGTTTATGAAGAAAAGTACACAATACATTATAACTACCGTATTTTTTTATAGAATAAAACGTTTTATTTTTTACCGTGTGTTAAACATACTCATCTTTTACTCAATTTCCTTTTACCTTATTTTCACTTATAGTCGTCATGTGCTTATGTCTGCGGCAAAATTGAAAACACATTAATATATATATATATCACATGCTGTAAAGAACTTATGACCTCAGTCTAGTTGATTTCCTGAACTGATGCATTCTAGTACTTCCTCTCTTTAGCTATTGGTATCAATTCCACTGTTACCCCAAAGAAGACCTTTTAAATAACTATTTCAGTTATGTGTTAGACAGTAAGAATAGCAAAAAACGATTTATTAGATCAGGAAAACGTTATATTGTTGGTGGATCACATTAGATGTTTCGACAAAACATTGGTCTGCCTTCTTCGGGTATGATCAGTTATTTGTTTGTTTGTTAAATTTCGCACAAAGTGACTGAAGGAAAGACAACTAGTCAACAACACCTACTAGTTTTGGGAAGTTATAGCTTATGAAACCACGTGGTTATTCCAGCCCTTGGCTGTGGGAAACTATATCCTCTATAGTCAAGAGGATAGAAAAACAACAACAAAACACTAACAAACTTTTCAACCAATCATCTTGAAATATGTATACATTTACTTAGTTATGATTTAACCAACAGCTCCAACAGCACAGCTGATCAGTTGTGTGGTTTCCTGTAAAACAATGAAAGTGATGGGATTTTTTTTTCCATCATGAGATAGTTTAAACTGTAATTTTCTTAAAGTATTTTTGTCAATGGCTCGGTGTGTTTCTGTTTATTTTTCAGTGCTCGTTCTATGAAACATTTCATTTATATTATGATATTTACTTGCATATTATCATAGAAGATTATCCTCTGTATCAAGATGTTATGATAAAAGGTATGTTGCTTGGTGATAGCAATATATTGGTATTTTCACAAGTAATACTCTTACTGTGAGATATATATATGTAAAAACTGCTCGTTTTGGTTGCGAAAATATTTTACGTAGACGAGCGAACAACGTTTCGACCTTCTTCGATCATCGTCAGGTTCACAAAGAAAGAAAGTGGTAACTGACCGGAAGCTGACCACATGTTTGGAAGGGGTTGTGTAAATGAGTGTCGGAATATAGAGGGCGGTGTTAGATGTTTGAATATATAATTTTACATTATTTATTTTATTATTTTTAATATAGGTATAAAGATGTTCCTTTGTATTGGTTTATTTTGGGTTTAAGTTGTTGCATAAATAAGGCTTCTTTAATTTTACGTTTGTTTATGTTTGTTTCTTTATTTAGTATTTGAGCGTTTTATATGGTTATGCAATGTTTATTTGACCTGCAGTGTTCGAAAACGTGTGAAGGTGACTTTTTATGTTCTTTGAATCTGGTTTCCATTTTTCTACTTGTTTCTCCAATATAGAAGTCGTGGCAGTTATCACATCGTATTTTATAAATAATGTTGGTGTGGTGTTTGTTAGTGTAGTTTTTACATGGTATCGACCTCAGTTTTGTGCTTGGTTTTTGAATTAACTGGAATTCATATTTTGTTACTAGTTTTTGCCAAATGTTGGTTATTTGTCTGCTGATGTCAGGAATATATTTACTTTTGTTGGTTGATTTTGCTTTCTGTCTAGGTGTGTGCATATGATGTTTTCTACGGTTTGTGGAGGAAACTTATTGATGTTTATGAAGTATTATTTTCTTTTGTCTAATTCATCGTTAATTTTATATGGTGAGCATAGTTTTATGGCTGTGTTTATTTGGTTTCTTAGTATGTTGAGTTTTTGTTTTATTTCATGTGCTGAGTCCCAAGGAATGTATAGTCCAGTATGGGATATTTTTCGGTGGATTTCTGTTTTAAATTGTGTGTCGGTTCTTGTAATTTTGAGATTAAGAAATGATATTTGATTGCTTTCTTCCTGTTCACATGCGAAGCTAATGTTGGGATGTATAGCGTTAATGTGACTGAAAAAATTAAATGTATGTTCTGTAAATGTGAATTCCGCAACCGTGTCATCTACATATCTGTACCAGTATAGTGGTGGATGTAATGCTGTGTTAATTGCTTGTGTTTCAACTTGTGTCATAAAAATATTGCCTAAAATTGGTGATACTGGGTTGCCCATGCTTAGGCCATTTGTTTGTATATAGTTGTGGTTGTTGAACGTGAAGTTTGTCTTCATCGTGGTGAATTCTATGAGGGTTGCTAATTGGTTGCTGGGAATGTCCTAGATGGATTAGGGTCTCGGATATAGAGTTCTAAGGCTATCTTGCAGGCTTCAGTGGTTGGAACTTCTGTAAAGAGGGATATAACGTCGAAACTGGCCATTAAGGCTTTATGATTAAATTGATTTAGATTGGACTTGAAATTAAAAGAGTCTTTGATGAATGAGCTGGCTGTATCGGTTTCTTTAACTCTCCACGTAATTAAATGAACTTCGGCATTCAGAATATGATCTCTGATTTGTCTACTAGAATGTACTGCTGCTTGAGAAACATGAAAAAATGTGTTAATCTTTTCTTTTTCTTCGTTGTTTCGAAGACCTTTCTTCCACTTTTTGTTCGTTTCATCCTGTAATGAACATTTTCTTTGTGCCAGTTCTGGTTGAAAAAAGTTTATTACTTACCCTGGACAGCTCGTATTTCCTCCTTCTCAGTACTTTTATTCGAATAGATATCGTCCTGAGAATTGATTTTATAATTTCTGTATTTCCGATCTGTGTCAATGCCACACCTTGAAATCATATAATTTCACCTGCAACTATTATGTTGTACAAGACTCTTCACGTCAAACGTTTTTGTTTTTCTTAACGAAGACTGAAGTAAATATATTGCGACGTATTACATGGTGTTTGCATTTCTTTACTGCAATTTGCATACTAAATTTAGATCTACCGAAGCAGAAAAGACTAGTATTGGACTGACAATTTTAGAAATGACAGTAAAAACGGCATAATCCTCACACACTTTTCAACCTTCGATGTCTGTCTTCTTCAGTGGACGGAAATGCGGTACTGCTGGAATAAGAAATTACTTATGAGCGCACTTGTAATAGTCGGAAACTGTTTGTTTTGTTTCTTTTTGAATTTCGCACAAAGCTATTCGAGGGCTATCTGTGCTAGCCGTCCCTAATTTAGCAGTGTAAGACTAGAGGGAAAGCAGCTAGTCATCACCACCCACCGCCAACTCTTGGGCTACTCTTTTACCAACGAATAATGGGATTGACCGTTACATTATAACGTCCCCACGGCTGGGAGGGCGAACATGTTTGGCGCGACGGGGATGCGAACGCGCGACCCTCAGATTACTAGTCGCACGCCCTAACACGCTTGGCTATGCCGGGCCCAGCAGGAAACTTACTGATCGCATTTATTTTTATAGTCACTTTGTTTGTCTAGAAATAAGATAACGTCAAACTATATGTCGTATGTTTGTGTGCGTGTATATAAATATGTGTAAACACAATATTGCTAGGACAACATAGGTTAGAGTATTGTGTTAGTTTTTGTTATTTCTGTTTGATTACTGTGTCCTTTTTTTACATCTACTTATTTTTGTTATTATGTTTATAGTACTTTGTATATCTCAGCACGTTTACAGTAATGCACTGTTGAATAAACACGTGGTCCATTTGGTACAATAATTTGGTTATATTCAAGTACCATGAAAGTAAGGATGGATTTTACTTACCTTCACGCACACGAATTGAAGTAACTGTCACAGTGTTACAGAACGTTCGTGCACTTTGAACCCTAAACGAACTTGAATAAACGACTCATTTAAGTACGGTTTCAAACCAATACAAATAGTTGATTTAAGAAAGGAATAATGAAACATACCTGATGGTGTTTCCTTGATAAATGCTTTGTATGTAATATACAAAACTTGTTCTGGCAGTGTGAAGAATATAAATGTTTCCAAACTAACATCGGTCTCTTAACTATTATAGTTTGTTTGTTTTTGAATTTCGTGCAAAGCTACACGAGGTCTATTTGCATTAGCCTTCCGTAATTTAGCAGTGTATGACTATAGGGAATGCAGGTAGTCATCACCACCCACAACCAACTCTAGGGCTACTCTTTTACCAACGAATAGTGGGATTTACTGTTCCATTATAACGCCTCAGCGGCTGAAAAGGCGAGCAAGTTTGATATTTTTGGGATTCGGACCAGCGACCCTCAGATTACGAGTCGAGCTCCTCTTAACTCTTTTAAAAGAGATTATGACGAGCCTGGTTAATATAGATATCATTTAAGAAGACAGAATCACCTGTTAGGATTTTCTTTCCTGTTTGTTTACAACAGTTATGATAATATTTGAAGCAACTAAAACATAGTTTAGAAAAAAAAAACTGAATGAACTAAATATTGTAACTTTTTCAAACATTCTCCATCATGTATAAATCAAATGGCGAAGTTATTTCCTACTTGGTCTACGCAAATATCGCCTTAAAACGGAATCTGTCGCTATCTTGTATGTCACAAAGAACACGTTCACGCAATTCTAATTTCCTGTGAATAACGTTGTTTCCATATTTCTTTTCGCAATCGCATAGCAGGCTTACTCGTGCAAGGAAATGTCAGTCGCCAAAGACCTGTGAATACAATTTACTTACAGTAAAGGAATGGAAGCTGTTGTTGTAACGCGCCATCTATTCCCGTTACTTCATTAATATAGCGTTGTCTGTTAGGCTAGCCTTCTATCAACTACATCATTCCAAATTTATTAGAGGTCTTCAAAAGTGTTCGTAACAACAATGATTAACCAGAATTGAACGAATGATCTTTTACTCGTATTCATGAGAAATAAAGAATATCCAAGAAAAAATAGATAAAATCTAATGATTTTGCAGTAGTGAATTTTGCAGAATGTGGTCACTCTCTTCTCCTACTTATACGTTGCTTTTTTATTATTCGAATATGCCATCTTTAACATCAGTAATAAGGATGAATATTTTTTTCATCTGCAAGAAAAACAAACAAAGCACACGAACAATGTTTTGAGGGACAACAATATTTAATACTTTACAGTTCTACCAATTCCCTTTGCTACAAACCGTTAACGTTCTCACGATGTGAGTGATAGTTTCGAGAGAATCAGAACTATGAAGAGTTGCTTGCTCTTCAGATGTCAGTCGAAGGATTAAATAATAACACATCAGTGCAATACAAAGATAAACTTCAATTTGGTGTTGTAGTCGGTGCTATTTTATCACTCAGTATTTACTGCCGAGATAAATGTATATATATATCTGTTGTCGGAACGTATTCCTGACGTACAAAATTAGGAAATAAACTAATTATTTTCTCTTAAATTTGTATTGCATACTTAGCGTGATATAAGCGAAACAGATATTGTCTGGAAGTCTGAAATAGTCATTCTCGACTGAATATATAAATGTTTACCATTTGCGTTCTAAAAAACGCGATTCGAGTAATATGACATGCTTTACGAATGCAGTGACTGTCAAATCACTCTGTTTTGTTAGACAAAAGTAACACGTGAGATGTATACGGTTACTATGACTACCTGGCTTCTTTCTAGTATATATCACATAAGTTCTGAATTAACACGGCTTTGCAAAAACGGTCTTGTGTTCTTTGTGCGTAAATACAAAAGAAACAAATGTGTTCTGAAAAGTTAAAAGAGAATTAAACCTCTGTATGCCAACAACGAAAACACACCTCACAGCAACAATACATATTTATAATGTTAAGAAAAGGTCTCTTTCTCTCTGTTAATCAGTAATTAAGCTATAACAAAGTTAATTTGATTTTAAACATAAAACTTATAAATAATCAATATTCTAAGTAACCATTATCGCTTTAACGACGTGCTTTCATGATATTTGGATCTTATCCCATAGCACTAGTTAAAATTGAGTTATTCTGATTTCATATAAACAAATCGGAGAGTGACTGACTTTCCAGAGATTGAAGTCAATCTAATACAGTTCTGTACCCGTTTTGTTCAAATCCGTATCTTGTTCGTTCATTTATAACTGACTTTTTTATCAGTGAAATATTTTGTTGTGCAACTGTGGTTGTATCTCTTTAGCAACGCAAATGAGTGTAAAGAAAAAAAAAACATTCTAAAATATCTTTTCATCACAATCTTTTATGACAACAGATTAAATGGGTCATTATTGTTAAATTAATATTTAATATGCAATACTCAGAAGAGATAACCAATAGACTGTTTATCAGAGGATTTAAAACTGTAGTCTAGACGTAGACCAAGTCAGGAATCCTTATCTTTTCGTGGTTGCCCAAGTGTACTTTCGAATGAGGACTGATAAACGCTTGGGTGAATCCTTTCAATATCTTTATCAGTGAAGGAAGAAAGTTATTACAACTCTGGCTTTAAAAAAGGGGAATTTCCTTTCACGGGTTAATATGTTATCAATATTTGCTACTTTAATGTCTCTATGAAAACCTGTTTTCATTAAGTGATGAATTAGACAATTTAGAATTCTCGCAGTAATAGTAAGCTAAGTGTATGTTTTGAGAGGAATGAATAATATTATTAATGTAGTAATTAAAATCCAATAAAGTGACACATATATAGAAAAGCGTTTCTATGGACACTTAGTGGAAGTTCTAGAACGATTAATTAATTAGTACTCCTGAAGTTTCACTCCTAGTGGACAAACAAAATTACATTCACTCAAGTGATCCTTGTTTCTTTGGCCTTTGAGATATTAATTAAAAGAGGTTATTTACAAGTTACACTATTTTTTTTTTATATTTGAATAATCAAACTTGCGATATATTAGATTAAGAGTAACGCTTCACTCTTTCCACATACATTTTGAATTTTCTTTCTTCAATGCAACTAAAACCAAAGTCTGTGGAGACGCAGCGATTTGACGAGCTTTATGACCAAAGGTTTACCGATAGGAACCAGAGCTGGGATTAGCTTTAGATGAATGTGGTGTAAGAGAGTATTGATTTCCTTTACAAGATATTTTACTGAGTGACACCTGAGAGCAATAAGCACTTCTCAGAATGTGTCGTGTTCTCGATAATTCTGTCCAATCAGTTTATATCGAATAGCATAAATCAAAATCATAGAATGTACTGGTGAACCTTATGGTTACGCATTGGAAGTAAACTATTATATATCAATGACATGGTCTATGTTGGGAGATTTTCGCTTTTTCATGATCAATGGATTTACATAGCATGTTAAACTAGACCGACCAGGGGTCACCAAACTTTTTTCACAGGGGGCCAGATTACTTGGGGAATGAGAAGCGCGGGCCGCATGATCATTTGTTCATAAGCTAGAACGAAAGCTCTCTGTAAAAGACTTAACACTAAGTTTAGAATGCTACATTAGCCATGTGGAAGTAGCATGCAATACACACATATAATAAAAAACAAACAGAAATACAACCAACATTTTTATTTACCAAAAGGTTATCAAAGAAGGTGACATTAGGAAAAAAAGTCACATTGCACATAGTGAGTACATATCTGAATTTCACTGAGCCGCAAAAAAGTTAGTGGGAATTATGAAATTGGCGTTTGGCTTTCAAAATATCTTCAATGTTCGGTTTTGAATTGCTACATCCAATCATTAGAATTGCTTTCAAATGAAGCATATTGGATAGCTAATCTAAACACTGTTCAACCTTTCGGAATTAATCTAGATCTTCGAATCAGTGATCTCTGTTTATTGGTCAGAAAAATAAAAATAAATTTATTCTTATGCTTATTTTTTCATGAAGTATGAAAGCTAATTCTCTTAAAACTTGGTATTTGTTGAAGATAATTTTTCATACCTATTTCTATAAACTGATAATATAACATATCGTTTCCAATATGTCTCCAGGTCTCACTTTTATTTTACTTAAACACCTAAGCATAGTTTTAAATATATATATATACCATTTCTAAATTAAAATGTCCCTAACATCTTTCACATACACTCTTGTCATTGGCTACATTGTACTTGAAATGAGGCGCTTAGAGAAATAATCATTTTTTTGGAGAAAGAGTGTCCTCCATGATGTCACTAAACTCCCTCTTTCTACATATATATAGATCATTTGTTCAATTACACCACCATTCCCAATTTGCTTCTAAAAAAGAAAGCGCTTGGGTTATATGGTTTCTATTTCATTTATATCAATACTTTTTGAACCTACGTGTATCTCTAACATCAAGTATGTATATATACATATTTAGGAATGAATTGTTTTCATTCATCGTAAACTTTTTACTTTTTATTTTCTAAAAAAAGCATCTTATGAAATAATATCTTGAAATTCTTCTTAGATTTTATACATGGGATATACGTTTACTTTGCGTTTTTCATTGCATTTTCATTATTTTCTTTCAATTAAAATAATCTGTGTGTCTCGTATCAGCCAGTTAAGGAACTGTCTATAAGAGTAGCTTTGGTGCCCATCTCACTCTTCCCCAAAGATCGATCACAGGACATTCAAGATATCCGATTGATAATTTCAGTTTGGAAGACATTTTTGTTTTACTGATCTAAATGGTGCATGTGAGTGAGGACGTATATGACTTCTTTTTCTTTCTAGTTTTAAAATAATTTTTGTTACCTATAAGGGTATAAGTTGTACCCCTGAAATTACTTTCAGTTAGTCACAAAACATGAATAATTGGATATTCTTTACAACCTGATCGTGAGAATTAACAGACTTCATCATCTTCACAGTTTTGACATGCATTATTCTTTGGTCTGCAGATTCACTTTTGTTTTTACTGAGAACAGAACATGTAGAATGAAACTCTGTAGTCATGCTCTAATACTTTTTTCGACAAAACAACTTGAACAAGAACCATAAGGTTTTGTTGTACAAATGCTCTCCAACCGAGTTAAACAAATTCAAGCATAAAGAAACATATTTAAACATCTGCTTATTCCCTAAGTCTTGAATATTTCTGTGGAATAGCTGTATGTTTTGTTTTCAGTGGCCGGATATTTGAAGTTTATGAAAAGAACGAGTTACAGCAACATTTTTTTCGCTTTCCTGGGTAAAATTTATTCAAAAAGACCCGAGTGTTTAATATGTGTAGGTAAACTATAATTCCACAGTTATAAAATTGTCTGGGATTAATATGTTCCATATGATTGAAACAGTCTGATTTCAGTGATGTTTTAAGGATATTAGTTTACACATACAAATATTTAATTTTCTCTCGAAATTGTTTCGTCGATGTAGGCTTATAACATCAAAACCCGGGTTTCAGTCCCGTGATGGGTCGAACACAGACAGTCCATTTTATAACTCTGTGCCTTACAACAACAAGTCTTTATAAGGAACCTAGAAATACTGTAATCAAGCGTGACCACAATCACAACCTCATTTTATCTTGTTGCTATTCTCTGCACATCTTAAACATACATTTATTTTTTTACAACTTTTAAAAACACGAATAAAAAACGAAATTTGCATCTATCAAAAGTTTGGTGCAATATTCTAAACATTTTTTCCCCATCTTCTGTATTTTTAATGTGAAAATTAATCAGTCTGCTAACTAAAAGCTCCTAACCTTTCCAGTACTGTTGAGTTACGTCTGTCAAAGTATACGTTGTTCAGACTAGTAAACAAGAAATATTTTGACTGTAAAGTATTTTATGTTAGTTTCTCTCCAGCTTGAATACACAATATGTGTCCCAGCGTCTATGTATGAAAACATATACCTTAATAACAGTGCCGGGTGGGATACTATAGTACGTATGCAAATTTCAAAAACCGTGATTGATAAGTGCTTCATAAAACTGTAGAAAGCATCTCTCGATAACCCCAGAATCTATAAATGAACTTTTATTATTTCAATTTTAAGAATGAAAAAAGCTCGTACTAAAACTGTAAAATTAGGGATTGTAGGTTAAAGTTACTACTGTGTTTTGTTTTTCTTCTAACATTACACATGTTTCTGTGGGTAATTATTGTTACAGTATTCAGAAACTTCATTTTTCAACGTTTTATAAGCTTGTATTATGCAGTCTATGGATTTACAACGCTAAAATATGGGGTTCGAATCCCCTTGCTGGACTCAGCAGATAACCTGATGTGGCTTTGCTATAAGAAAACATACACATACACTGAGGCATATATCGTATAATCGTCTGAAATCTATATTTTTCAGTAGCAATCGCAGTTAATTAACCCTAATCTGTTAATGAAGAGAAACTTCAAAATATCTATTTAATGTTATAGAGTAATGCCATTCTTCATGGAAAAGTGTAATAATAAAATAATCCCTCAGCCTCGGAGTATCATGGTTATCTTACTGACTTGAAACTAAAATGTATGGTGCTTGATTTCCAGCAGTTTCCAACATAATAAAATAATTCAATACTTTTAAAGTACTAATAATCAACGGTCAGTCATTTGATAGTTTTCATAGTACGAAGCTTAAAGCTGTCATTTAGAACAGTAATACTCATTGATCTATTATTACAGTAGATTTAGCTAGAGGAGTTCATGTTATAATTAATACAAGACAAAATAATCATTGCAGACTGAGCTTATGTTTTTGTTTCTTTTTTAAATTTCGCGCAAAGCTCCACGAGGGCTATCTGCGCTAGCCGTCCCTAATTTAGCAGTGTAAGACTAAAGGGAAGGCAACTAGTCATCACCACCCACCGCCAAATTTGGACTATTCTTTTGCCACAAATAGTGGGATTGACTGTGACATTATAACGCCCACATGCCAGAAAGGGCGAACATGTTTGTGCGACGGGGATTTGAACCCACAACCCTCTAGTCTTACACTGCTAAATTACGGACGGCTAGCGTAGATAGCCCTCGTGTAGCTTTCTACGAAATTCAAAATAAACTAAATCAAGCCAGTGATTATTGAGAAATAAAAATCTCACTGCCGTCTCTGAATATACTTACCTAGAGAATATTTCTTAAATTTTCAACTTTCTTCTGAAACAATTAAGAATACCAACGTTCTTCTTGTGAATGTAGTTCGTAAATATGATTCTTACAGCAATACAATCTATCCCTAATGTTAATACATTTATTATAATCAGCAGTGATGTATTTATAATTGCATAGATTAAGAGTGGTCTAGTTGTTAGCGTTCCAAACTGTGTAGTCGAGTATCAGCGGTTCTCAATACATTATCATACTTATAAATAATTTAGCTATCTGAGTTATGGGGTCATGCGTTATGTTCAGTTAGATTATTTCGAGTGCGGATTGTGATGTGTAGCCGCCTTATCTTTATCCAGTTTATTACTTTAAAATGAGCTGAACTTTGAGGAAAATGCGTGCGAAGTTTAATAAACTAGCAGATAGAGCAGAAAATGTCAGATGATAAAATAAAAAATAACACATCAATTTATATTAATTGTCAGAGGTAAAATAAAAATGCAATATTTACTATTCAGATCACCTAAGAAAAGGTTTCGAACTCAAATCGTTTAGAAACACTTACCCCCCGATTTAACTATTACAAATAACACTTTGTGAACAATAAAAGTTGCATCAACTAAATTTGCTTAGACAAACAAGCTTTGACCGTTTTTTACCGTTCCAGGAAACACTTCGCGCTTTGGGGAACATTTTCTGTTTTCCTAGTAAACACTTTTCAACTATATCGTCCATAAAGAGTTTGCCATTTATCAGCTTTTACTTCATTGAGTAACAGAAAAGAATAATCAGTGATGACGAGAAACCCACTTGTTGAGAAATTTATATGCAAAAAACGGCTCGTTTGGGCTGAGAAAACACTTTACATAGAAGGTCGAAACGTTGTTCGCTCTTCTATGTAAAGTGTTTTCTCAGCCCAAACGAGCCGTTTTTTGCATAGAAAAGAATAATGTTTTTCTTTTAAGTTGTTTTCTTTATAAGTAGCTGTTGTCGAAAGTAGAGATTTATTCGGAAAAGGGTGAATTCGACTATTCCAGAATAACATAAACCTTATGTTTTGGATCTGGTCGCAGTTTCTTCCATAACATATTATTTCAAAATTGTTTTACAGTGAAAGGGTTATAAATATTTAACTTTCTGTAGTGATCTACTCTAATATCCTCTTATGTAAGAATTAAATCATTTATTAAAGAATGAATATTTAGTGATATGGATATGTCATAGGTCAACCTAGTTTTCTGCCTGTTTAATAGTGCAGCAGACTTAATTTTGTGAATGATTTGTTTAGTTTGTTTGTCTACTAGTAAGTTCTTTGTTAATCTGCTTAGTTTGTTTAATACCAAGTATCGTTGTTGATCTTTTCAGTTTTCTTGAGTACTAAGTTCGTTGTCGATCTGTTAATTTGTTTAGTTTGTTTAGCACCAAGTTTGTTATTGATCTGTTTAGTTAGTTTGTTTGGTACCTAGTTTATTTGTTGATTTGTTTGTTTAGTACTGAGTTTCGTTGTTGATTTGCTTAGTTTGTTTAGTACCCAATTTTGTTGTTGAACTATTTAATTTCTTTAATACCTAGTTTTGCTGTCAATCTATTTAATTTATTTGTTACTTAGTTTCGTTGTTGATCTTTTTAGTTAGTTTGTTTATTATCAAGTTTCATTGTTGGTTTGTTCAGTGGTCCACATCTTTAGTAGTTCAGTTGCGTTATTGAAAGTAAATCGACAGCATGTTTTCCAGTGTTTTTTTTTGTACAAGTTGTTCTTTCATACGATCAGAGGCATAAATAAAACTTTTTTTGTACTGAAAATAACGTATGAAAACCTACAATTATCACTCAGTATATTTCTTCTCGATCCTTTTCAAAACCATGGTTATTACAACAAATCAAACCATGTGGTTAAAGCTACAACTGATTTATAACCCGTTATCACGTAACTCTATTACTTTGGATGTTTTAAAAGCATTCAAGAAGTAACATTACAATACTTTTGAACATTCACTTATCGTCTTTTTGTGTTAAATAGCCGAGGACCTCTGCGTTTTACAACTATGATTAATAATATATGTTTCTGCATCTTTTCTTACTTCCAGAGAAGTCTGAATTTTCTACAAATGCTAAGAATTCAGCTGTTAGGAAATATTAGTGCGATGGTGCCGGTCTTAAGAGCTAATTTTATAATAAATGGGAGAGTAAGCCGCCCCTTACTACGAATGGGAGGTGTGGGTGAGTTGTAAGAGTAGCAGTCAACTCCTTAACGCTCTATCTATTCGTCGATTCAGGGGTACTCGTGCAACATTGTCACCTCCGTTCGCAGTATTAGTGTAATGAAATATAAATAGTTACATCATTCATTTGATTGATTATCCGTTTTAAATTCAAACACTAGGAGAACATCTGAGTCATTCTGCCAAATTTCGTCGAAAATAATTCAGCTACTTTCTCACGACAGCCAGACAGATAAACAATTCTTCTTTACTGATGATTATAGATAGATAGACGGTCCTTATACTTGATATCCGGCATATTTTGTATTCAATATCAAATCCAGGATTTTCAAAGGAGAGGAAAAGGGCAAAATATAGTTGCGAACGACTCGCATACAAACAATGAAATGAATGCAACAAAAGTACAGTATTTTGTAAAGAGGTTTCTGGAACAAGTGAGTTCTCTTAGTTAAGCATATGAAATAATTTACGTTTACAAAAGGGGTAATTTATGGCTAATACACATTTATACACAACGTATTCTATCTTAGCGTCTAAATTTCAAGAAACAATCAAACTTGACTAGATTGCTGACTAGTTTTAGATGATATTTCATAATATTTATTATCAAAGTTGTGAGTTACTATCAAAGTGAAGTATTAGAAGTGGTTATCTCACTATTCGATGGTGAAAGAGTAACCGAAAAGTTTGCGAAAGGTGGTGTTAACTAGCTGCCTTCTCTCTTGTCCAACACTGTTTTACTTGAAATTCGAAACAAAGAAACAACAAAAAGCAAACTCTCGAGTGAACCAAACATAACCTTTCACCACCAGCCCTCGGGTGTCACTATCAGTAAAGTTACTTCAAGGTTACCTTCACTAGTTTTGTCTAATTTTCAGTTGATAAACTACAGGGAATGCACCTTGTCAATAGAACTCAGCATTAATTCTTGGACTTTTCTTGTTGATTGGTGATATTTGAAACTCACGGCCCCAAAGCCCAAAGTGTGAACCGCGGACTCGGCGTCCGACATGCTAACCAGTCCTATTTTTAAATAAACGTTTTATGGATGCATCTTGTGTTGCTTTCCCGAGTACTAAGCAGCAAAATGTTTTTTCTTTGTAACCCTCTTGAAAGTGTTTAAATATATATTTGAACAGCTATTTTTTGAATGTATATTTGAATACTTTTAGTAAAGTTACAAATATATCTATATTCAACAAGTAGCTGAAAACTAGGGAGCGTCAACCATTAGAACTAGAGAGAGAGACTACCGCTTCCTTGCAAACTGACTTAATTATTCGAATATTTAATATAAGTGAATATGACGATGTGAGGAATTTTAGTTCGTTTTAAGAACATGAGCATAAAAAACTGAAACTATGTAATAAGGTAAAGGTAAGGGTTAGTTGAACGGTACGAATAAAGTTTTATATATCATGTTGGGTACTGACGATAGAGAAATTAACAGAACAATTATTACTGTAACCAATGAATACCGTTGAAATGAAAGAAGTGAGATTATGAGATATCTCCAACAAAACTAGTGGTGTGAATAATACGTTGGTCGTTGATTGCCCGTGTAACTGATGAATAGAGGGTTAATTATGCGTTTTTATAACGTTATAAATTAATGTTTTTTTACAGTAAGTACTTAGATAAGAAAAGGTAATTACCGAGTTGGTTTCACAATTGAAATTATCTATATTAATGAGCTGAAATCATCGTTTAGGGAATGATGAATCAGAAAGCTTATGTTTGAGATCTGACAACATAGCATCATAAAGATAAGAATTAGCTGGATGACTGGTAGTGTTACCTCATTTTTGAAAGTACTATATCTAGTGCTCCATGATAGATTACTTATAAGTGGAATATAATGTGTGTTCTGATCGTGTATTTAACTTACAAGTGGAATACAACGTGTGTTATAACTGTGTAAGTAATTTGTAATGGATTAAAATGTGTATTCTGACCGTGTATATACATTATACTAGAATAAAATTTATATTTTGGCCGTGTATGTAAATCATAAGTGGAAGAAAATTTGTATTCTGACGATGTTTGTAAATTATACTGGAATAAAAGATGCATTCTGACCGCGTATGTAACTTAAGTAGAATCAAATCTGTGATCTGACTGTGAATGTAAGTTATGAGTGGAATACAATGTTTATTTCCATTAATAACAAAATTTTCAGTTATTCTGGATGTCACATATTCTTTGTAGATTTTAACACAAACTTCAGTATCATAATCTGTAAAAGATGATGAAAGAAATTATGAATCATTGCTTGATATGAAACGTTTGGTATAATCATGTCATTATGTAAACAACAACTTTTTTACCCTAATAATTGAATAATTACAGAATAATAATTTATTGGTTAAATTACAAATTTAAATCTTTAATTTAAAATTCGTTCCTTCCCTTTTTAATGAGTTAGCATTAAGTCTGAAGGCTTATAGCGCTGGAACTGGGTTTCAACACTGGTGATAGGCAGAACACAGAGAGCCCATTATGTTACTTTGCGTATAACGATAACAATCAGACACTTCAAATATCCAGGCGAGTACACTTATTATAGGCAATGGGCAATGGTTTGTTTCAAAAGCTCATTTGACACTAACAACACGTGCTTATCACTTATTGAAGAAAACGTAAAACAAACCGCCTAACTGTTGTTTGTAACAATGAAAACTAATAGTTTGTAGAATTATGTGGTTACATATTTTACTCTACCAAGTTATGTAATAGAAGTGTTATGCGGTGTATGTATACTACTTTTGTGTAGCTAAAATATTATGTATTAATTCACTATAAGTAACTCAGCATTTTCCACACTGTATTTCACGATATATGATGAAGTAGTTTAATCTTACCTATAGCTGTTGAAATTTATCAGTTAAACATAATGTAGCGTGCATTTGTAGCTGAACACAATGTGTAATAATCGTCATGAAATTGGATGTTGCTTAATACTAAAATATCGGACTGCAAAGCTGAGGGTTTCCTATTGATGTCTTGATGCTGCGTAAATGTGTTCCGAACTTTGGAAAAACTGGCGGTGTGTGTGAATCTGCGCTTATATCTGAACCAAATAAATAAAAGTCGTAATGTCTCTGAAGATAATAGTTTGTATCGATTGTTTGAAAATATTGCTTTGGTACAAAAAAATCTGTTGAACAAAGAAACTTCCAGTGTTTAATTATGTGTACAATTTCAAGACATTTCTCAGTTACCTTAATGTTGTTTCTGTGTTGTATTTTTGAAACAAAAATTCCCACGTGCATCATAATTAAATGGAATTAAGAAGGAACACAGAAAACCTTACTTTCCTTATTTACAGTCTCCAGTGACACAGCGAACTCTCACCGCTAGAAACCGAGTTTCGATACTTGTGGTGGGCAGATCACAAATAGTCCATTGTGTAGCATTGTGGTTAATTCTAAACAAATAAAACCTTATCGTCAACGAAGTGTAGAGCCGAATAGAAGAAATTGTTTTTGTATTTTATCTGTTTGTATCCTATTAATCATAAAATCTAAGATATTATCAACGATGATAATAAGTTACAACTTCTTAGTTTAATACACAACCAATGAGATAAGTGTAACGGTATTTTTCAAATTTTGGAAGAAATAAATTTACATTTTTGTCATCTATAGTGTAACTGTTTGATAATTCTTAATTCAATATTTTAGTCTATAAATATATATTTCCAAATTCATAGCTGATCTCGTATGTTAAATAGTAAGTTTTTTTGGTTTTAATGACGGATTTTCCATAATTCAGCTACGTAGACTTCCAAAATAATATTCATTTTTTTATCACATAAGAATTTTTTTACAAACCTGGAAGAGACAAACTATTACTTAGATTTCATTTACAACAACTTTATCATAAATATAAAATAATATGCTTCGGTCACTTACAGAACTTATTGTTGCTATAGTGACGAATAATTAACATTTAAAAGAAAAAAAAATGTTCGTGTACGCACAAACAAATACTATCCCGAAATGACACGTTATGCAGCTTGTTAACCGTTTATATACTAGCGGTGTGTTTCTCGTAGGCTCTAAAACGATCGATAAACTTTCACGCTGTAATTGGTCTAAAGAAATCTATAACTAGTAGTTGTCAGTATTTTAAACATAACAAGATGTAACCCGATTTAAATGAAAATGGTTCACTTATATAAAGGTACATATAACGTTTTGTAAAAAATCTGTACGTAATGGAGAAAGATGGATATTTTTGGATTAGCACAGAAGAATTATTAAATAACATGTAAAAACATCAAGACAGTAAAACTGTCGCAGGCTTGTGTAATTAATCAACGTAATATTACATTGGATTAAGGACAAGGAGTACTTGTAGCCTCGTTTTTCCAGTCATTTTTAAGGAGAAAAACATGCATATAGGTCCTCATATTTTTCAGATAGTTAAAGTAAAACAATTTCCAGGAACAACGAGAAAGGGTGAAAGCGTGATGTCCTTAGATGTTACATCCAAACTGTAATTTCTGTGATGAAGAGAAGCCGCACCTGCCAATAAGGTGTTTTTTTTGTTTTTTTTTGCATAATTTGCACGATTTTGGTATGGATGATATATACGCATGTACAGTGCTGGATTTTTTAGGAGTAAATTATGCCCCTCCCAACTCCAAGTGGCACAGCAGTATATCTGTGGACTCACATCATGAGAAACCGAGTTTTGATACACAATCAAGCAAACAGAACTAAAAATAACTGTAGCCATGCGGCTTAGATACTATATACGCTGAAATACATTTACATCAAATCTTTACTGGAAAACTAATCTGAAAAGTTTTGTGTTATGTATGTGTTAAACTTACCTTTATGATTGAGTGCATGAATAATTTCTTTGTAGTTTAATCAGTTGATTACGTTTTCTAAGATACAAAGACAAGTTCTTGATGTCTTCAGCAACGATTATTAAATGATTAGTGTGTTAACGTGAATTCCAAAATAAACACATCTAGCGTGGAATTGTAATAAATACAAATATCGGATCGGAGTGTACATGAAAAAAAGTCGTTCAACACGCATCCCTTGGTGAAAAAAGAATGTGATATATGAATAATGTTCTAAATTAATAACACTTCCTCTTTCTCTTTGTAACATACTTAATGTTTCTTTCTTGAAAACTTTAATTCGCTGAGAAATGAGACAAAAGTGTTTTCTTTTATGGGCTTTTCAATTTACTGTGATTTTCACTAAAAGAAATTAGACGTGATCTGTGTTGTGTAACAGATATAAAGCCTGAGAGAATTTACATGATCTTCATAGACAAAATAGTAAGTGCTACGTATATTACTTCTACCTGCTGTAGGCTGAAAAATCTAGAATTTTAATAAATTAAAAAACAAACAAACTTAGTAATATTTGATGAAAAGGGACATACCTTGAGCCGTTTCCCATTTCTTTTGCACGTGCTTATTAAGTATCAACAGTCTCCTTGTTTATCGATTCACACGAGTAGATTGTTCAGAAAATCAATTTAGAAAAGTAAAGAGCTTTATAATCTCGCTGTTATTAACAAACAACGAACTGCAGGTGTTCCAAAATCATTGCAAGGACTAATTTGCGCTGAGTGTGTATTAGTATGGGAGTTTTGGTAGGCAAGTATATCATTTACGAACTGTAATGGCAAAATTGGATTCCGATAAATTAACTTCTCCAGATTTTATATCACTGCTAAGTAACGCAAAAAAGTAAGACAGCACCGAATACGTTAATCTGAAAACACTGAAGTAAGGAAAAAACATAACTGTTTTAGCAAAGCAAAATATTACTTTTCTTGCATTATGACAATTATTAAACAAACTAAAAGTTATGCCATATGTTGGAAACTAACTTAGTCTAATTTTCCTAAAGAGAAACTAACTATTTTTGGTTCCAGTGTGAAATACTAGTATGGAAATACTTTCCTTTTTGTTTATGAAAATCAGGCGAATATTAATATTCGTTCACTTTATTAATATACGTTCCTGTCCCAGAGTCAATTTTGTTTAACATTTTTTCATGTAAAATGTTTAAATGAATTCAAGAGTTACTAGTTCTTCATAAAAAACATAGGGACCTCACGTGGCGACTTGGATGTTTATTACTACATATATAATACTGGCATCGAGCAATAAATGCATAACTTGCACTTTTGTCATTAACTTTTTTTTCAGTAATTAGCGATGCAAATACTTGTAGATCTGGTGTATATCACGAGTTAGGTTCGTCGAATACGCGCTGATCATTAATTATGAAGTAGACGATATCCCAGTGACTAAACCGTTTACGTTAACTATTTCTGCGCTACTGTTTTACTTAATAAAGTAAAACAGCCTGAAAAGGCTACTATGACGGATCACGGTGTGAATTTGTTTGAAAGAGAAGCAAGCTTTGGTAAATCTTGGTATCTGGTCTCGTGTCTCCTTCCATTCTGAGAAGTGCCGTTACCATTAAAGAATAAACTGATAATTCAAGTTTGACCAACCATAATTCTTATCTCTAGCCTGAAACTAAACTATTATTTAAATCCCTCAACACTTCTCAATCAATTCTCAATCCTAGATCCATGTGACCTTTTCAACAAGGTTACCACCTCAATCACTTCGAATCCAACAATCCACAAGTGTCATCAACTACCTAAGAAATTACTCAACCTAGCCTGAACACACAAGACGTCTTACAGGCGCCTTCAACTTCAAAAACAAAAAAAAGAGAAAAGATACGCAATCAGTCTCGAACACATAGATACACGCACAAAGGAAGAATAAGCTATCATTAACAAGTTTCACGCATGTATATACATACCCACACAGAGAAACGATCCTAATGCACACAAGCCTACACGCGTGCATACGGTTCGTGTACGTGAAAACGTATACGCACGTCAATGCAGGAACGAGAGGAAATAATTGGTTTTTGTTTTCTATTAAGTTCAGCCTTTGTTTTCATCATCATCATGACTGGAAAGAAAAGATATCACATTTTCTGACCATGTATATAATACAGACAACCAACAAGATATATGCATAATATCAAGTGTATTCTGATATAAAATACACATCCAATAAAATATCGATGTTTCACGTGTATTGTGATGTAATAGAGGCAACCAATAAGATACAAGAATGCTGTAACGTGTATTGTGATATAACAGACAACCAATAAAGTATAAGCGCATCATCTGTATTGTCGTATAGTAAAAACAACCGAAAAGTACAAGTGTATCATGTGTATTGTCATGTATTACCAACAACCAGTGCGGTAGTCATATGATTGCCTCATATTATCAACAACCATATAGGTAGACACGTTATGTTCTTGTCACATCATGCAGATAACCGTATAAATAGGCATATCACGTGTACTTTTCTATAAATCCATACAATAACAACACGTAAATATGTGTATTGTTTTACAAGTGTTTTGTATTATAATTCTTGTCAAAAAGACTTGTTTGATTTTGTAAACTTTGGACTTACTCTTTACGTGTATTGAACAGGAATTCTTAAAGTAATTTCTAGGCTTTCTCTAGATAACATTTTCTGTGTAAGGCCAGTTTTTAACACATTTTGGTTAACATCTCCCCTTATCCGTTACAAATCTAGCTGAAAATGCAGTAATGGCTTTATAGTATAAATAGTTTAACGAATTTGAAGAAATCATTTTCCTTTAAACAGATCTTAAATATTTCTTCCTATAAACATCACCTTAAAAATATATGGTTTATGATGTCATCTGTTTAATGCTGTTATTACTGACACAACCTGGATATGCCAAATGTGTTTCCTTCATTGTCATTTGAGCTAAGTGGCTGGCATTCTCTGTGAATGCTTTCTAATTTTGCCTTTAGTGGTTCACTACAATTTTCTATATTGTAATGTGTATCTGAACAAAGAAATAGTGTGTTTATGTTTATGTTTATTTTCAGATATTAATATCTGTTATTTACTCTGTTCTGAAAGTCACATCTCATCATTTTGACATCGGTTTATTGATAGTGAAATAAACATGTTTAAAAAAATCACTTGGAGAAATTACCGCACCAATTGTAAGCTATTTGTAATGAATTCTATAATAGTGAAAAACCTAAACAGATATTTTTCAGAATGTCAAAAGTTACCTTTTTTTCTGGTTCTGTTAATGAAAATAATAAAATGATCCTTTCTTTTTAGAAATGCTTTAACGTCTCTATTGAAGTTCTATCTTTGAATGTACAATACCAAACAGATTAGCTGAAATTCTATATCAAATATTTAGCTTACCTATAGTTGTGCAGTTAACATGACTTATGATTACACAGGAGAGTTTAAAGTGTGAACTTCTTTAAACATTAAACTGAGGTTAAATTGTTTAGTTTATGGATAGAATCTGACTGAAGTAATTCCAAGAAGATAAAGCAATACCTGTGATTGGATAAATACTGCATTGTATAGGACAACTAAGTGGGTTTGTATAGTTATTATGAAAATTTATAAGCATTTAACAGTTTAAAATGATCTTGTCAAACTAATTAAACGTTAGAGAGTTTAAAATGATGCTGTCAAGTAAAAACAAGATACATGATAATATGAGAACACTGGGATTAATGAAAGTTGTATTATGTTAATTTTTGTTTCAACTCTGCTTTTTCTTTTCTTTACCTCATATTATTACCAACAAACTTCAAAAACTGTTCATCTAAACGAATTTCAACTTTGTATGCCTTTCATTTTTGCAAATTAAATATTTATAAGATCGTGTTATTTCATGTTATTTCGACTAATATCAAAGTTGATTTTTTGTCGACTAAGACGAGCTGCTGAATAAACAGTAACTATAAACAAACACGGATCTCTGTAGAAGATAACACATTTCATTTATTTGTACAAGAACTTACTATGGAGCGATTCGGATATTTAGTAGAAACTGTTACAATAGCCAACATATGGCTGGAATTGACTTAACCAGTTTTCAACCACAAAGTCGACTTGCTCTTCTGCCCTGCTTCAAACCAGTTTTATTGACGTTATTCGTTGGAGCATATCTCTTTGTTATCTCGGGATAAAGCGAACGTAACGCTAAAGAAAAACAGTGTTGTTGTTTTTATAGTTTGATGTGAACTATATTTAACGTCAAGAGCATTACCAATAGGTTGAGGTATGTCTGCAATATATTTGAGCGTCTAGGTCTGGTGTCGACACAAAACAGGTCTAAAAACGATATGGATGCTGTTTATAGATATAATATTCTTATTTAAGAGTTCCCTTAAAAACAACAACTAACAGTCACAGTGCTGTTACTTAGTTATTTCTGAAAATAACACTTTCGTATTTTTATACGTATACACGTAAATATTTCAAGGTCTGACATCGAACACTAAAATACGTTTATCTTCTTACAGCAACAAAGACATAACTAATGAAGTTCTTGTATTCTTTACGTACGTGTTTGTCTATATTATTGTATTCGTTTCTTATTGCTGTTATTAAATCCGCACTATGAAACTTGTATTGTACTTTTGATGTAAACTGCTAGTGTAGAAACAAGTTATTTGCTGTAAAAACTAACTACTTACATTAGCCTTTATACAAATCACACAGCCGTGAAACAGACTACTTACATTAAACTTCATGCAAATCATACATTTGTGAAAACTACTTACATTAAACTTTATACAAATCATAAAACTAAAAACTAACTACTTACCTCAAACTATACAAATCACACAGCTGTGAAAACAAAGTAGCTAAATTAGACTTTATACATATCATACAGCTATAAAAACTAACTGCTTACATTAAACTTTATACAAACCATAAAACTGTAAAAACTAACAACTTACATTAAACTTTATACAAATCACACAACTGTAAAACTAACTAATGTTAAAGTATACAAATCTTACAGCTGTAAAAACTAAGTATCCAAATTAGACTTTATATATATATCACAACTGTATAATTTACATTTATATAAAGTCTAATGTAATTAGTGATTTTT
Source organism: Tachypleus tridentatus (assembly GCF_004210375.1). Lineage (NCBI taxonomy): Eukaryota > Metazoa > Arthropoda > Merostomata > Xiphosura > Limulidae > Tachypleus > Tachypleus tridentatus. The sequence goes on along the minus strand of NC_134831.1, from coordinate 34,931,174 downwards.
TTACAATTTTATGATTTGCATAGTTTAATGTAGTTAGTTTTTACACTTGTATATTATGTATAAAGACTATGCTGAACTAGACTTTATAGGTGTCATACGGTTATAAAAACTAACTACTTACATTTTTCCATTAAAGAACACAACAACAAAAAACCGTTCTAGTCAGGACATGTGTGACCTAGTAGTTAGCAAGCTTGAACTGTGAGCCCGATGGTCCACGCTTGTAAACTCTTGCTTCACACTTTACTGCCATTGGTGCGTTATAAGAATGACGGTCAAAGCTGACTGTTCACTCAAACAAGAGTCAGGATTTGGTGGTGAGCGTTGTTGACTAACTGCCATCTTTTTTATTTATTGATCCAGAATTCAACAATACTTTGCATGAACATTTTGAGTAAATAAACTTAGGATCGAAAAGCAACGTGGACAACATCTTTCAGATATTTCATATATTAGAAGAGAAACGTATGAATACGTTTACTTAACATTGGTTGTATTTGTATTATAATAATTTATGCTGGCTGTTGTATGTTTGTTATAAACAGGTTGCTACTCTTACCATCTAACGTCTTGTCTTTTATCAGTATACGGGCTAACATAAGAAATTAGGACGAAATAATAATCGTTGCAATATCTCATGGTACCGTCTTGTATTGACTATTGTATTTCCGGTGAAAGATCAACTATAGGCAGTGAAGGGTGATGTAGATGTGGGATGGTTTGGGCTTGAGTACCCACTTCTTGCTCTGCTAATTTCTAGTCTAATTGTGTCTATTTGTTGTGTGAGATTAGCGAATTGGAGGTTAAGACTGATATACAATGTATTCCTACCGCAATGTCGGTCCTACTTCCTCAGTCACCTCCAAAACCTAAGATATATTTTATAAGCCCACGTTGTAGCTTGTACCATATGAGCTTTTTTTTTAAAGAAATGCAGCGTATCCTATTTATTTTTTTAATTTTAATGTGTTTTGTTTTAGCTAAAAAATTATGGTTATAATATAATTAATCAGATGTTGGGATTTGCTGTCTCTAACGCGGTCCCTCCTTATTATTTTATTTACTTATTTAACTTCATTGAAATATATTTATTTAATTTCACTAAAATTTATTCAATGTATGTGAATGGTCGCTGACTATGTTGCACCTTTCATTGCATTGTTCCAACTTTATAAAGTTAAGAATAATAGCCTTAACTAGTGACATGTTAAATTGAAACTATATTTTAGCCTAGCAAGCTTCTTATAGCACTTATATTACTGCAAATGTAATAGCAAAAGATGTGTCACATGTCATACTCTAAAACTTTACACCCTATTACACTAATTAAAAGAAAAACAGTATGCTGGTATGGTTCAATGTCGTGTTAATTAGTGCCTCTACCACATTGGGGATAGGAATGCTAAGTTGAAAAGGTTTCATCTTACTTGCCCCCAAATAGCAGTACCTTATTTCCTTATTTTATATGTTTATCTTTTTCTTACTCTTATTTTAATTTGAGAGAGCAGTCATCTTCTCACAACTGTCTGCAGACAGTGAAGGGTGATATACATGTAGGACCTTGTGAGCTTGAGCACCCACATCTCGCTCTTCTAATTTATAGTCTAATTGAGCCTGTTTCTTAAGTGAGACTGGCGAATTGGAGGTTAAGATTGATAGAAGTTGTATGTATCCCCACTGCAATGTGGGTCCTACTTCAAAGTCATCTCCAAAACCTAGGATAATTTTATAATCCCACGTTGTAGCTTGTACCCTTGGATATTTGTAAAGAAATGCAGTGTATTTTGTTTACTTTTTATTTTAATGTGTTTTGTTTTGGCTTATGGCATTATGGTTATAATATAATTAATCAGAGGTTGAGATCTGATGTTTCTAAATTAGTCCTTCCTCATGATTTTGTTTATTCATTTAACTTAATTTAAATGTAGTTATTTAATTTCACTAAAATGAATATATGCATATAAAATGTACCGAAGGACTGAATAAAAATAAACTAACATCGATATTCTTTTTAAAACTGACGTACGAAAAGAAACAATTATAGGTATGGATAAAAGACAGGAAGTATCAGAACTTTAAGACAATCAACTGTTTAACTGTAGTATAAGAGTCAGGAGTAGAAGATAAAATAACGTCGAATATCGAGAAATCGTTCTGTTTTAATTTCACGTATTGATGTTGACATATCTTATCGTGTCTTCTCCCTAAAAAAGTCAAAAATAATTGCACATAAAACAATATAAATACTACTGAGACTCAAATGCTCTGGCGGTTGTTGGTGCTTTAAAGTGATGGCTAAATATTACTGTTCGGTCTGACAAAGTTAGTTCACTATTTGGCGGGGAGAAGCGTTGGATAGTTACCTTCCCTTTGATCTATAACTTATGGAAAGCTAGCGTAGATAGATGTTTTGTGCTAAATCCAGCAAACAAGCAAGTAAAAATGATTTGTTAACTTTACAAAAGTACCTGAAAGCTCAGTAAAAAGCTATGAAGTATAATAACTGATTAAGATAAAATATTTCTCAAACTGAGCACGATATTCTGAAATCACTCCAGAAAAATCCAGAAATTTGTTGTGAAACGAATTGCTTAGTTATATGATTATTTGATTAGTTGTTAAAAACTATAGTTTAAAAACTGTATAAATGTTAAAATATAAACTGGACAGTAATTTTGTTAAGATCTCCATCTAATATAAGATTGGGGTCTTACCGCCAGGATAGCAGGCTGTATTCACCCCGCAAAATGAACGTTACCATTATATGTCTCAGATAATACGAGCTGTTGGCTGCTACATGTCAATTTAACCAAGACTCTTAACATAGAACGGTTAGTGGCTAGTAGGATTCTTATAACAGTTGAAAGAATTGGGTAACTGGAAATATTAACGTACCTTAAATGGTTAGTTATTCTCGCTATCATTCATCTCCATCTGTTGAAAGACATTCTCTTTTGCTTTACATTATTAATAAATTCTGATTAACATTTATCTTTCTATTTAAATAAAGAATATATGATCAGGATGTCTATTCGATGAGCATTGACTGACATACTCAAAAGTCAGAAAGTCAGAGTTTTATAGATTAACCTTTGTTATGCCTCCACTGTTTTTTTTATAAAGATAAAAGATAAGATTACCTGCCTCATCACAAGCAAATAAATGATTTATATACAAATACATGTGGATCATGGTTCATAATAACATCAGGGTTAAGGTGTTCTTTATTTTTCTATATGCAGATAGAGGCCTTGGGTATTAAAAGTTTTATCGGTGGCAGCCTGTCACAGATCTTTCTTGGCTTTCTTTTTAATTTTTGATATTGATTCTTATACACAATGGAAGACTTGAAGGATAAATCGAAATTCCATATTTTAAATCAATCAGTTGTGGAACAAATCTACTAACGTTTGAAATGCTGCAAAATCAAAAGCACCGACGTTACAATCTCTTCGCGTAATTAAATGAAATTGAAGCGTTTGCCTCAAATAAAAGGCAATTGTAATCCAGTTTAGATGTTTATAACTTTATGTAGGCCTTTTTACGTCAAATAATCACGTGATGACTGAGATTTTGTTTCTGGTTTAATGCTTGTTTTATATGTTTTTTTATGAATTTACGTTTATCTGTAGTTGATTGATTTATATCAATTTAATTAAATATTAAAGCAAAATGGGCTGAAATTAATATCTTCTAATCAGAGCAAGTTACTCACTTATTAAAAACAATGTTCCACTAAATATCTTTTTATTATCGCAGTCATGTTCATAATTTCTCATTGTTTCTATTAATCAGTGAAACATATTTGTCTTCCGTGTAAGCTGAAATTCTAAGTCCACGTGCTTTAGAATGTTGTTCTCTTTCCATTCATGCATAATAGGATCGTTATCAACTATTCCATCTACACATTCCATTTCTGAAGGGAAGGCGTTACTAATTCTAATAATTAATTAGTGAATTTGTTTGAATCAACCATGTCAACACATTCAGTTCCCGGTTATTTTTTTCTTTATTTTCTCTTACGGGGTCCGGCATGGCCAAGCGCGTTAAGGCGTACGACTCGTAATCTGAGGGTCGCGAGTTCGCATCCGCGTTGCGCCAAACATGCTCGCCCTCCCAGCCGTGGGGGTGTTATAATGATACGGTCAATCCCACTATTCGTTGGTAAAAGAGTAACCCAAGAGTTGGCGGTGGGTGGTGATGACTAGCTGTCTTCCCTCTAGTCTTACACTGCTAAATTAGGGACGGCTAGCACAGATAGCCCTCGAGTAGCTTTGTGCGAAATTAAAAAAAAAAAAATCTTACGGTAAAGGAACTAATCACCAAATATCGTGTTTAATATTGGAACGAGAAATTCGGGATTGTTATATGAATTATTCACGTCTAATTGGCAGTACGTTTACATGAATACCATTCTAAAATATTTTATATTAAAGTACCGCAAAATATGCTTTACAGTAAAATGAGCCGTATAAGCTTTAATGATTGATTTGATAACATGTTGAATTTGTTCTTAGCAATTCAAGTACTGCTAGTTGAAATGAATATTCATGATGAACGTTTCTTAAAGCTTAGAATAAATTAGTTGAAACCTCGTCTTGATATTTAATGTGGAATAACGTCGTGAACATTTCATTCTGACGATATATATATATATGTAATATATATGTATATATGTAATATATATATATATATATATTATATATTATTTATATAATTATATATATATATATATTACAAGCCAAAAAAACAAAACAAAAAACTCTGCACCAGTCGAGAGGATTCCCAGGATACAGGTTATCATGTGGGATATAAAATATACCCTAGGGTTTGGAGGTGACTTGGAGGTAGGATCTACATTTCTGTGGAAATACACCTTCATTCGCCAGTCTCACGTGAGGAATAATTAATTACCAAAATTAGAATACTTATGTTTAGAATCTATTTTTGGTTTAATTTAAAGGGCTCATATTAAAATGGATTATCACCATACTACAACTTTCAGTTCTAACGAATTAATAAGAATAACCATTTTATAGTTTACATTAGCCTAGATTTTTCCTATTCATTAAATATTAACACTGTTTTGCTCGTGAAATTGATAATCAAATCCATAATCGGATACTATTGGTTTATAGGTAGATTAAAATTACACAGTTTAACTTTTGTTTCTTGAAATAAAATACAACTTAAATCTAACACTTCTGTCTTTTTCGTTTCAGATCTTCACAATTACTTAGGTAACTTCGTAATGCGCATGAAAGTTTCGTCTACGTGACAAAAAACAACAAAGAAACACGAACGAACAACACATAAAAGACGAATCTTTACGATTCATACTTATTACCGCGCCTAGAATTATGGGTAAAGTAATGTCGAAAATCCACTTTGAATCCTACGTTCATCACGTTCTCTGATGCAGGAAGAAATTAGCTACTTACCAAGTATTGCCTGTGAACATAGAACTGTAACCAATACATCACAGGATTTCTGAAGGATTTCATAAAACTCTCTCTTCCCTGTATCTCCTTCCTGTCAACGATAATGGATGACTTTCAAAGCGTCAAACCCACTTTTTTATTTTATAATAATATAATATTGCTGGTCACGAAAACCCATGTTCTTTACAAAAAAAAAAACAACAAAAACCTGTGGCGACAAATGTAAGCGATCTACACAGCAAATGCATATTTTCTCTTTGTACTCGTCTGTTATGTGAATGTTGAAATGAGTTGCGTTCTTGCATTCAACTCGATGTGCGGTTTACAGGCCTATAAATCACTTCAAATGTACGATCTATTCAGATCTTTTTATGTGCTGGAGCGAACCGAAAACGTCTCCTATTGACTCTCATGAATAGATTTCAGTGTTAAATCATGTTCGGAGTGCTTGAAAAGATTGTAGAATAGGATCTTAGTTTAATGAATTGTTGTCCTCTATATTTTCAAAATAAAATTTAGTTGAAAATATATAATATGACTTTTTTATCAAACAGTCGGTATGCTTATGGACTTATAATAATAAAATCCAGGGTAAGGTTCCCGGCGGTGGATATAGCATTATGGCTTTTTTCTAAAACAAACAAACCAACCAATCCTAACTTTTTCATAAGATTGTCATTTTAAAATGTTATAACCTTTTAGTGTTTGTTAGTCTTTAAGCAAAACACTTCACAATAATCTGGATTCCACGGGTCGAATAAATGAGGTTATTAAGGAGCTGTGTCAAACATGTAACTTTTACAATACCATCACAGCTATAAAACATTAGGTGCATGGTTACAATACCATAGCAGTTATAACAAAGTAGGTGTATTTGATTTATTTAAAACAAGTGGAAGCTTGTATAAAGTATTCACTCATTTAAAACAAAACATAATTTTTATCTTCAGCACCATCAACGAAGTTCTCTTTAAAAGCTCATTTATTATGTTTGGCCTATCCCACTATCCAAACACCATCAATCATTGCTACAAAAGATTGGATATATTAGATACAAACACCATCATTGTTAGAAAATGTTGGGTATGTTGAATCCAAGCACCGTCAGTCATTGTTATAAAAGGTTGGGTATGTTCGATTCAAACACCATAAATCATTGATCCAGAGGGTTGGATATGTTAAATCCAAACACCGTAATTGTTAAGGAGGATTGTTTCTAAAAACACCAGCATTGTTAAAGAAGGTTGATTATGTTATATTAAAATAATTTAGAATATGCAAATAAACAAGCCAAGTGAGAACTACAGCAGATATTGCGTTGCGGTTGGACGGCAAGTATCAGAACTACATTTTGACATTGTTTGACGCAACGTAGGAAGTGTGATGCTACCGAAAATTGATTGCTTCTGAAACGCATATATACAACACCACGCTCTAAAGCAAACTATTTGTAAACCCAGGTCATAAAGATGAATTCATTGTGTTCTTAGTAATTCCATGAATATGATATTTCCTTTATTTAATAGCATTGAAATACAAAGTAATATGGATCAGTATGGAACAACAGCATCATCCATAAATATACCTGACACAAGTCGTACCTCGGCTGTAGTAAGAAAGACATATCGTCTTGTGGTATTTGAGAATAAATTAACACAAAATCAGTGACAAAAACAGATAATGTGCCCCAGGTAACATTACACAGAAAATCAGGAATGATCTTAATGTGGAAATGAGTTCCGTAGAATATGTGGTCTCTAAGCTAATACTTAATCATACCTGCGGTTGAACAATCGCAAACATCAAGCAGAGGGGGAATGAAGCGGAAATCATGCTATTCTGTATGAAGACATACCAGTCAAGTTGCAGGATACAGTGTCCAAGTATTTGTGTGCAAAGAACTATTAAAACAGATGCTAGGAAACAGTTGTTCTCCTATATTAGATGCATTATAGAAAGCACACAGAAGCAGTGGTCTACTTTGGAAATGACAGACTTAAAGCAGAGCCTTTTACAATTAAAACTACGCTGAAGTATTAATGTCAATATTGCACAGTCGTCAGATAAAGCATGACCGAACGTTGTGAGGTAGATTGTAATGACATGGTAAGGCTTCAAAATCTTTTGGATGTTTTAACTTTTCAATTTCATTTCCAAAGTTTGAGTAAATTTCTGGAAATATGATCTTCCACATTTGTCTTTTAGCTTTAACTCAATAGCGAGTTAAACCCAAACCTTTTAATATTTAGATTGTGGACTTTATTTTCTGTTTAGAGATAACTTCAAAACTATTTTTCTTTGCATTTTCTATAAAATTACCATGATAATAATTAAACTTATTAAGTTTAATAACTAACAGAGACAGTTGTTAAAGTTAATAATAACGTGTATTCTTTTATTTATCCATCAATACTCTAAGCATCTTTAAGGTAAAATTGTATTTATTATGCCCTGGCTACAAAGATAATTAAAATAAATTTTATATAATTTGTTAGATATTTCGTCATGTTGTTTTTTTCTTTGTTTTCTAAATTGAATTCTAGGTCTCAAATTAAAAGCAAAGAATACCATTACTGTCAATGTGTTTCTTTGAGATATCTGCTTCAACTAAGTTGAAGACTAACAAGAAGCAATTTCCAAGACATTGATAAATATATTTTCAAAAGCAGATCTCGACTCTTTTCAGCAATCGAATAAAATTCAGAGTAAAATGGCCGTTCCAAGAATCTCCGATAAGAAGAAGAAGAAAAGACATATTTCACATTTCTCAATCACAAGTGCCGTTGACGTTAAATGCTCTCAGTAGTTTTTGAAACTTTCTGACTTTAAAACATTTCCAATAATATTAAATGTCCTTAGATATATTGGGACTGTCCTCTGGTCTCATACTTCCAATAAAAACTTTACTACTAATGGCATACTTGTTTGTAGCAACGGATGTACCGTTCAGAACATTCGAAAAGCTCAGCTTAAAACTATTTTTTCTACAAATATATTTCCTCACTGACGTGGTCCAAACATTTGTTTTCACTTTATTAGATGTTGATTGTTAAGGTCACATTTTAACTGAAAATGCACATACTCGCGTTTTTTAATGATTTAGTATATATATGTTTTGAAAAATTGTTTTGTTGTCTTCTGGTGGCCATTTCACTGATTAAGCTATTAAACTTTTTTGTAGCATAATCTGCAAAGTACGCTTTAAATTTTCGGGTTTCACACAATCTGTCTCATGAACTCACATTTTTAGATCTAATCATTAAGCATGGTAGTATTTAATAGCATAGATCATAATGACACAAAATGACGGCCATAAAAATCGCCCACTTAAACCATTTTTAAAACGTCTGAATGTTAACAATGACAATTACACATTATTGGCTGACCAACACTAAAGCTTCTTGTACCTATAAAGTCATTTAAATCGCTATATATGATATTTTTTATCCCCACTTTTGCTTAAGGTAACCTAATTACAGTGATTTGTGAAAGTAGGGATATATTTTTTAAATTTTAAGTAACTCAATTTTTGTATTTTTGACTTGTTTCGATACTTTCTGAAGCATTAACAATTTTATATACTACTACAGGTTACGTATATACCTATACATATTTGTCTTTATAAAATTTACAATTCTTTATTGTATTTGTAACAAATATGTATTCCTATGAAAATATATACAAATAACCATTTATTTCACTTGACTTGTTTAACAGAATATTTAAAATACATTAATAATAACAGCTAGCTAGATCTTAAGATAGATTTTTGCGTGGTTGCCTTAGACTTCTGTACTCGTTCAAGGGTATCCCAACCCTTTGAATAATTAATTAAAGTATAATATTTTCAGTTTACATCCGAAAGACTAGTGGTTCTCACTTTAGAAGAAACCCACATATAGTTGTCTTTAGATGTTGTTGTTGCTGCGTTGACTGCGCAAAGGAAATTGCTGTAAATTATATATACTTAAGGGAAAACCTGTGTTTGAGGTTCGCTTTTATACACTCATTTCTTTTGCCCTTTGTTCTTTACCCATCAGTAATTTGATGTATTTTGGTACTGTATAGCTAACAGATTCGAAAGTACTCGAGGTCTCGTTACCTTTCTCTTAGGGTTAGTCCAGTCGTGTCGGTTGTAGTAATCTTTCCAGTTAGGGGTTACTCAGTACACAGGGGTCATTAGTCCTGCTGACAATATTGTGTACTTGTGTGTGGCCTAAAGAAAATGGAAGTGCATCTCTCTCCTTTTCCATTCTTCTTCAAAATCGAGTAGACGACAGATAGACAACAACAGTTGTGAAACCACAGCAACTTCTCATCCTGTAGAGCTGCACGACGTACACGGAAACTTGAACGATATTTTAAGTGGACAGTTTTATTTATAAAACTACTTTAAAATATAAAATAACACCGAATTTAAACAAGAAAATTGCTTTTCTATTCTTGATATGTATAATGTTAGAATCTCGTATTCAATGTTGTTGTTTTTTTTTCTTCTGAAAAATTAACTGATAATCCCTGGAATTTAACACATTTTAATTCCGCCACCGGAGGTGGATGGAAGTTATGTTTCCATCCATATATATGTATGTGTTTGTCAGCAAGATTTCTCGAAAACAGCTAACTGGATTTGGACGAAAGTTGGTATACATTTGAAATATGACCCAATTTGAAATTTGTTTTGTTTATTTGTTTGTTTTGGAATTTCGCACAAAGCTACTCGAGGGCTATCTGTGCTAGCCGTCCCTAATTTAGCAGTGTAAGACTAGAGGGAAGGCAGCTAGTCATCACCACCCACCGCCAACTCTTGGGCTACTCTTTTACCAACGAAAAGTGGGATTGACCGTCACATTATAACGCCCCCACGGCTGGGAGGGCGAGCATGTTTGGCGCGACTCGGGTGCGAACCCGCGACCCTCAGATTACGAAGCGCACGCCTTAACGCGCTAGGCCATGCCAGGCCCCGAATTTGAAATTGATTACTGTTTTGAGGGTCAAAGTCACGAACATCCAAAAAATCTCTGTTAACCTAGAGACAGATTTTTTCACACTATTTTTGCTCTTTAACTTAATCGAAAGTGATCGGATTTTGATGAAACTTGTTGGACACATGTAGAATATTATGTTATATCGTCCTACAAAACATAGTCCGTGAAAATCTAAACATACGGACGCACGTCTTTTTTTTTTTTAAAGAGTCAAATATGATCAAAATTGAGTGGCGGAGATATGTATCTACTGAGTTTAGTTACTTTTAACATTATTCGAATATTAGTTTTAATTTTTGAGCTCTCTCAAATGCTTCTGTTTTTGTATAAAGATGTTTAGTTCTTTGAGAACCTAGAACAAATGTTTTTCAGCTCTAAAAAATATCCGACAATTTAGCATTGTATTTCTGCTGATACTTGACAAACTTTGCATTCAAACATTTCTAACAGGCACCACGTGCTCTGAATAGACCCCGTTCTGTTTCTGTAAATAAACAACAATATATTATTAAAAATATACCGCTTCTAAAGTTATTTAAGTTCAACTTGGATTACCTTAAGAATTTGTTTGCTTGTTTGTTTTTTGAATTTTGCACAAAGCTACTCGAGGGCTATCTGTGCTAGCCGTCCGACAAGAGGGAAGGCAGCTAGTCATTACCACCCACCGCCAACTCTTGGGCTACTCTTTTACCAACGAATAGTGGGATTGACTGTCACATTGTAACACCCCCACGGCTGAAAGGGCGAGCATGTTTGGCGCGACGGGGATGTGAACCAGCGACCCTCAGATTACGAGTCGCACGCCTTAACACGCTTGGCCATGCCAGGCCTACCCTAAGAAACTTATTCAAGTTCTGATCACAAATCCTTAGAGTTAGATTAACTTGATTTTAATTTAGTCTGTGTTCTGATGATCATACTACAGTTTTAGTCAGAAATCTGTTAGAATTAGATTGATTTAATTACAACTCGGATTGTTTTTTGTTTTATTTCGGAGAACAAGTCTTAGGACCCTGGATTGTAGTGTTTTAAGCTAACACTCGGTCTATATTCGGAAGGTTTTCTGTAAGTTGTGATCATAGATCATTTAAAGTCGAATATTTTTTACTTTTAATTCTCATCATTAATTTATAAAGAAAAGCGATCATTGATATTTTTTATTTCATCGTTTTAACTATTTACTTGAATATAAAATAAAGTAGAGTACAATTATTCATACAAACCATAAATATAGTAGAACCTTAAAAAAACCTTATAAATATACACTAGAAACAATCAGAATGGATGACTAACTACTTGGAATTATACTGTAATAACTAACTGGCGGTACTTACAACTTGTTATGTGAGGCAGTTTTAAAATGATTTTCTCTTCTAGTTCATTTAAAGACGTCAGCTGGACGTGCCCGATAAAAAAAGTTGTAATACAGATTATAAGTTTCGTGACTTCTTCAAATATTTATATAATTAAATAATTATTTATATTATAAATAGACGTAAAAGAATCATAAAACACTGTTTGTTAACCAGGTGGTCTGATGTTTATTTCCTCTGATGTAATTCTCTTTGCGATTTTGTGAGTCAAACCTACTATTCCGTAGCTCATTGTGAATCTTCGCTTTAAAACAAACCATTGTCATTATCTGACACTTTTCTGTTTTGTAACTCTACATTAGAAATACCTTTGCTTGTACTTTGGAGTCTCTGATTTGAACCTTTAGCAACCATTGTCGAATAAGGTTTTTTTGTTTGTTTGATTTTCTTACATATCTACGTGAAGGCTATCTGCGCTAGCCATCTTTAATTTTGTTACTGGGTTACCTTTGTCAGACCGAATAGAGGGATTTAATTTTCCTCTTTATAAATCTTCCACTGCCCCAGAACGTAGACGTGCAATTATTCTTTTCCAGTCGTCGCGTGAAATATCTTTTAGGTTGGAAATACAAAATACGAAATTGCTAACAACATGATAATGTCTCATCGTAGCACTTTGACATTGTGCAATACAGGTAGCGCTGTCTTGAATTCTGAATCGCCGATCACACGGGCGCAAATAGTCTGCAGCTACTTATTTTATTTTACTTTATTGAACATTCTACTTATTTATTTTTTTAATCCTATGTAGCCAGTATAAATAATATGATTTTACAACTATTATGTTCTACAAGATGCTCTTCCTTTCCATTAAAACATTGATCTTTATTTACATTTTGCTTTCCTCCTGTTTCATTTTTAGCAGCCTCTGAGTAACATAGCATTGCCTATACTTTCTGTTTGGAAAGTGACCATTGTCATTGTTACCGTTGTAAACAGCAGTTTGAAAACACAGTTCGTATAATTCGCTCTACAGATTTTGTTGTTGTTTTTCTATTTAGGAACAAAGTTTCAGCTAATATTCGTTTAATATAATTCATTAGCGTTTGATATGAGTGCATAATTGCTATGGTATTTTTAACTCATACATGACATTCAATAGGCTGGTTGTCACATTAATTTGCCTCGCTCAAGTGAGAAAACACGAAATATGTATTTATTGTGTACAGGTTTCAGGAAAGCTTGTTTCACAATATTATGGTATAAGGCGTAGTAAGTTTATCGTGTAATATAAATTAAATAATAAATATTTAATTGGTTTATAACTGCAGGATAAAATCATATGAACCAGTATTCTCTGTCCTTCCATTTTTTTTAACTCTCGTGAAGTTTACCGTAAATCCAACTAACTAATTAGCGTCAGGCCTTTGGGTTACTAGTTCATAGCTTTTATATTATCATGTTAAATAAACTGAAAGCCAAGGCCAATAAATTTCATTAAACGAGAACTACGTCATATACCTAGATGTTATGATACTGTTGGTTCGTCATAATTACGTCAATAGGGACAGTATCCCTCACTGTCAGAAAACTACCATCGTGGTTTACCGTCTTCCTTACACGGTCTTGTTTAAACACCTTATGAACTCTGCACATCTGCAGTGAGTTTGTGAAACATTTATTCTTTTCTTCGTTGGTCTATAACACATTGTTTTATTTGTTTGTAAAATCTTACGATTCCTCGCAGAGTTTAAACGGTTGGTCACATTATTAAGCTTTCTGCATTTAAGTTTTCCACGTAGACCACTTTCTCCCAAATTATCTCTGTAAATCCTATTCCTGACGATAACTTTATATACATAATGAATTTTGTATTTATTTCTCAGGTGCCATAGATCGCTTATATGCCAAAAATTATCCGAATAAAACCATCTTCTTACTTGAATATTTATCTCTATAGACATTAATTTTCTAATTCTAACAAAATGCTATAATATTCATTAAACCGTAACTTCAGAAGTTAATTTTTTTGATGAACTTTCATTTTGTTTTCATTATGTAAAGTCATGATATGTAAGCCTTAGTTTATTTTTAATTATCTGCTTTTTGTTTTAATAATGAACTTTGTAATCAATTGCAAATAACTCAGTTGGAACAAAGGTTGTGATTTAAAACTGATGCGAAAAAGAAACAAACAAAAGATATTACAACGATAAAAATAAATAGTTCACTTAATCCACATTCATCGGTAGCAAATAGTGCATGTGTGCAGCTGTGTAGTAGATTTCAGGTTTTCAAATAGTAGTATTAATGTCAGTTTATCTTTTCGGACTAAGCCGTGGGAGAGTGATATAATGTGACGGTGAATCCCACTATTTGTTGGTAAAAGAGTAGCCCAATAAAGTTGGTGGTGGATGGCAATAACGAGCTGCTTTATCTCCAGTCTTACACCGCTAAATTAGGAACAACTGGTTTAGATAGCTCTCCTGTGGTCATACACGAAATCCAATACAAACCAAACCATTTTTTAATACATAATATCATTTTGAACTAAGACTTCTACATTTTTATAAGTATTGTCTTTTTGAACAGGGACTTCGATTTTTATGCATAGTGTCTTATTATGTACACTTTTTATATTTATTTTAATAGCATCTGTACTCTTTAGGACAATACACACAGACTGGTCAATAAAGTGCTTCAGACCAACATTATAACTAGATTAAGAGTAACTGTAAAGGTTAAATGTTGCGTTTAATCAGATTGTTGCTTTGGCCTCATCACATAAAACGGGTCTATCAGCCTCTTTGTTACACATGCATGTTTTACAGCGAGTTAAATATACAGTTAGTTTACTGTTGATTAAAAGCTATCGTAATAATTGGAGAAAATAGTAAAAGCCATGAATTATCTAACACGTGTCAATTATTAGTTTAAGCATGGTTAATTCTGGTGAAATAAAACCTCCATAATTCAGCCAATGAGGTTGATTTTGATATGTAATATTTCAGGTCGACAGAATATTTCGGTAGGGAGAAGTGGAAAAACTGGAATGCGTTAATAATAATACATTTAGATGTGACATGGCTAAGAGGTTAGGGCGTTCGACGCCGATACTGCAGGTCGCGGGTTCGAATCCAAATTCTGCCAAACATATTCGCTCTTTCAGTCGTGAGAGCGTTGTAATGGGATGGTCAATCCCACTATTAGTTGGCAAAATAGCGGCTCAAAAATTTGCAGTGGATAGTGATGACTAGCTAGTTGTCTTTTCTCTAGTCTCTCACTGCTAGCGCGGGTAGCCCTCATGTAACTTTGCGCGAAATTTCGAACAAGTCAAACTAATAAACTATCGGTGAATTTAAACAATCTTAATAGGTAACTTAATGATATATCTAGCAATTAATGTTACTGTAAACTAAACATATATTGGATTGATAATTCTGTCATTCAACCTTTTCGTTTTTTTTTCTTTCCATGCATGAAAAATTACCAATTGATTTATAGCTTTAGCTTGTTTCTTTGACCAAGCGTCTTTTTAATATTCCCATAAATTTTCATTTAATTAGGCTTAGGAGACTTTTTATTATACAAAGTGGAAGAGACAGAAAAGGAATTTTTCCGTCTCGACGCTAATCGTTCTAATTGTCTATTAACTAAAAATATTTCTATTGATTTAAATCAGGTAATATGTCTTCAAAACATATTTTCCTTTGCTCAGATACGTTCTGAAAATATTGATCGTTATTGTACTCAAACTAATAAAATCTATCTGGATAACCTGTTCATTTTCATTTTACAATACTTTGATAATCCAGTTTGTTTATTGCGTAACTGGGTACTGCGGATCTCCAGCAGGTGCGATATTTGTAACTTAATTTCTTATTCTTCCCACGAACAAACAACATTTCACTGATATAACGAAGACAGTTGAGTCTCAGTTTACCACAAATACAAATTTATTGTTACATATTATCATTTATTATTAGTAATCTTATACATAGTTATTTATTATTACACATTCTTTTTTTTTTATTATGCATTAAGTAACGAATATTTCACTTGGACTTATGAACACAGATAGCAATAAGATCTGTTACAAGTTATCAGGATTCTTGGATTGTTAAACTACCATTTCTATCAGAAAGGTTTGGGATTTATATTATCCCACAATTATTACGTAATCGCGAAATACATATTACTCTGTCAGTACAATTTTCAACCATGAGAATGATTTACACTTGCAGCTCAAAACTGCTGATAATTCAAAAAAGAGCTATAAACTAATAACAATTAACTATTAGGTTACTGAATTCTAATTGGGTCGAATTAAAAGTCAGTAATGCCATGATTACATATATACAAACACACTAAGCTATATTGCATTATTACTCTAATATTATAGCAACTATTTGGTAAAAGTAAAGTTTGATATAATATGTTAATTATAAACCGAAATATATCTTAGACAATCCTTTTAACATTCATCTTGCTTAGGAATAAACATTCACGTGGTTAGATCGACTTTTTGAGAATAAAAACAAGTTATTATAAAAGTTTAAGAAGATCCAATAATTAAGTTACGCTTTGGAAAATGATGATCTGATATATCGAATCGAGAATAATAGTGAACTATAGATATATGATGACACATATCTCTACTGGATGTGTTCTGATATCACGTCCACGGATAAGGATTGTTGATTATCTTCCATTCTTGTTCATCAGTGAAAAATTAGATAAAATTATTATGTCCATTGTTGAGATCACTATTAGTGGTAGCCACACAGAAAATGCACGTATATTCAGACATGAAACACATCATTAGCAGCGGAAATAATGCAAAACCATCTATTTATATTACGTTTTTTCTTCAGACTAGTTAAAAAGTAGAATACTGAGTGAATCATAAACAACACTTAAAATATTTCGATAGTCACACTTATCGACACCCTTTTTTCTCTCTGCACACGTAGAAACAATTCGTATCACAGTGGAAGATCCACTTCTTCACTTTGACATCAAATACTGAATACGCTGAATGGCTACCAGAAGATTTACGAATCCCATTTGGAAAACGTTGATTGATCCAGTCGCAGCTACATCCGGTACTTCTATAAAAAAGCAACAAAAAACAAGTGGCTTTTACTTTCGCCGATATAAGTAAAATATAACTAGCTATTAAACATGCCCAGCCGAAGCATTGCGTCTTAATTAACCATTACACTTTGCTGTGCTCCATGTGTATAATGATTTATATTAAGGATATACTTACTCAATTCTCAATTTAAAACAATAATAATTTAGGAATTTCAATTTCAACGTTCCATCTTCTAACTCATAGGAAATAAAACTTTACAAAATAAACTTCTGGAATATCTAAAAAAACCAAAAACATGTAAAATCGAATTTTTGCTGTTTTTTATATTTTAGATATTCGTGGCATGTCAGACACCTCAAGCAGTTTATAAACATGAAGAATGCTTAGAAAGAAACAAACACTCATCTGTTGCGTAATCATGTATTTTGATTACATCAACCGACTCTACCTTGGTTCAAGTTTTCACTGATGTGCAGTCCTGACGCCTGGTGGTGTCCTCCCATCAATACCTCCTCATTCCTCATGATGTACGAGCTCAAGATTCTTGATTCACATGTCAGCTTCATGTTCCCGTTTCGTAAGTGATCTTCTGTGACGACGAACTTCAGACTGAGGCAAGAACTCTCCAGACCGTCCTTGTGACGCGTTGCTGAATAGTACGTTTCGTGCTCTGCCTGGAAGAGATCAACATTACTGGCACTCACGTGCTTTTTTGTTTTTCTTTCTGTTTGCAATTATTGTTTACCGAAAAAAAAAACAATAACTGTTCTGCAGAATATATGTTAAAACAAAAATAGAACTTTTGTATCAATAAAATTTACGATTTGGTAAAAAATAAAGTAAAAAAATCCTAGAAGTAAAATATTTAATACATAAAATATGTAATATATTTTCTCATTTAAATGAATTTTTTCTACTCACGTGTCTAGATCAAGTCAGTTAGCTCAAGCAGTTCCTATACTTCTAGCTTTCTACATCGTGATGGTAAATGTTCTTATAAAAACAAATACCAAGCAAATCTATACTGTTAATGATTACATTATATAACAAATATGCCCGGCATGGCCAGCTGGGTTAAAGCGTTCGACTCGTAATCTGAGGGTCGCGGGTTCGAATC
The DNA here is from genome assembly GCF_004210375.1 of Tachypleus tridentatus. Classification (NCBI taxonomy): domain Eukaryota; kingdom Metazoa; phylum Arthropoda; class Merostomata; order Xiphosura; family Limulidae; genus Tachypleus; species Tachypleus tridentatus. The sequence continues at coordinate 34,913,217 of NC_134831.1, read as the reverse complement.
CCGGTCTCACCTTTCAGCCATGAGGGCATTATAACGTGACGGTCAATCCCACTATTCGCCATTTTTGCATATATATTTCTCTACAAGTGGGTTTTCTCGACATCACTGAATCCCACTATTCGTTGGTAAAAAAAGTAGCCCAAGAGTTGGCGGTTGGTGGTGATGATTAGCTGCTTTCCCTCCAGTCTTACACTGCTAAATTAGAGACGGCTAGCACACATAACCCTCGAGTAGCTTTATGCGAAATTTAAAAAAAAAATGTAACAATTTTTTTACTTTTTCTTGTTCCTGGGCAGAAAGTGTTATTTCCCAATTTCTTATGCCTAAAGTAAATCGAAAAGACCTACTTTTCTTTTTAAACTTTGTTTTTATAACCTGGATAATGAAATTTTCAAATTTAACCATTTTCCAGAACATTCCAGGTAGATGCAGTGTTAAGTAGCTGATAGAGAATTTTCTCAAACTTTCAAGTACTTTCTAGAATGTTGTAGAACTTACGAGAATTTTCAAGAACCTTTAAGAATTTTGTAGAAGTTTCCATAGTAATATATGTATAGGGGCTCACCACTTCAGTTTAGTTCTAACTGCCTAAGGAACACATAGACCTATCTGATTTTATCAGAGATGGCATCAAGAAGCTGCAAGCATTCTCCAGATGCATTCTGCGATGTATGTGGCCAATTTATCAAGATAAGAGCGAAAAAGTATTTTGCGACAGCATTTGCTAAAATGTGTGAAGACTACAAGGCATATTTTGGCATGCCTTTCGGGGATCAAGACAAACCCTGAGCACCTTATTTTACCTGTGAGCACCGCAAAAAACTTTAGAAGGTAAGAGGGACAATTTGTGCTTGCTTGAATGGTAAGATTTTATATCATACAAATTTTAGACGTTTTACAATTTAAATATCTTTTAATTTATTTATTTTTTAAATTTTTAATAGTATAGAAAAAATATCACAAAATATTTTGCATGAACCTCTTACACAGTAGTTGTGGATGAAATAAATTTATTCCTCATAATAACAATTTTATTTTGCTCTTTCGCAGGATGTTATGGAGGGCGAAAAAAAAAGTTCGCCATTTCAAGAAGTTGGCATGAGCCCACTGACCACTCAAGCAATTGCTACTTCTGCATGTTGGACCCTTCCAAACGTCGAGCTGGCAAGAATTCATCTTCTATCATGTATCCGAACCTTCCATCATCCATCGCCCCAGTGCCACACTGTCCTGAGCTCCCTGTACCCACTCCACCAGACAGAAAGCAGCTATCCTCAGAAGAGAACAGCAAATCAGAAGAGGAGGTAGACGTTGAAGATCCAGATTACAATTTCAGAGGTGCAGCTGGTGAGAGAAATCCATACTACCCCAACTAAAGAGATCTCAACGTCTTGGTCAGAGATCGTGGTTTAACACAGTCGAATGCCGAGGTTTTGACATCTAGGTTCAAGCAGTGGGAATTGTTAGATGAAAGTGTGCAAGTCGCAAGTCAGAGTAAGCGTCACCGACATTTTTCAAGCTTCTTCACTCGCCAAGATGGGCTTTGCTTCTGCCACAGTGTATCCGGTCTGTGCAAGGCAATTGAAATTGCCTGTGACCAGAAGCCTCAAAGCTGTGCTGTTCCATAATGGGAAAAGTATCCGTCTTTTTCCCTGGCTCATTCGGTGCACCTCAAGGAGAAATACAACAGTGTCAAGACCTTGCTAAAAGCCTTGAAGTATGATGAATATGACTGGGAGGTTATCGGACTCTTCAAAATGGTGGCATTCCTGATGGGTCTCCAAGGAGGCTTTACCAAGTTTCACTGTTATCTTTGCCTTTGGAACAGTGGGGACACCGCAGCGCACTACAACAGGAAGCACTGGCCACAACGGACCATGTTCTCTGTGGGGAGGCACAATGTCAAACGTGAGCCACTAGTGGACCTCCAGAAGGTGTTTTTTCCACCACTGCACATAAAATTAGGTCTTATGAAATAATTTGTCACAGTTCTTGATAAGGGGTCTGCAACCTACAAGTACCTTTGAGAATTTTTCTCTAAGCTGTCTGAGACAAAGGTCAAAGCTGGTGTCTTCGTTCGACCACAAATAAAGAAGATACTGGAGTACACAGAATTCCCCAAGAAGCTCAGAAAAAGAAAAAAAAATGGGGTAGCTTTGTTGCAGTGGTTCTGGGCTTCTTGGGCAATCACAAGGTCGAAAATTATGTGGAAATGATTGAGGCTCTGGTGAAGAACTACAGGAAAATGAGCTGCAGGATGTCCCTGAAAGTCCATATTCATGATGCTCATCTTGATAAATTCAAGTAGAACGTGGGGGCATACTCAGAAGAGCAAGACGAGCGTTTTCACTAAGGCATATTGGACTTTGAACGCCGCTTCCAAGGAGCGTATAACGAAAACATGATGGTAGACTATATTTGGGGGCTGATACGTGAAATCGATTTACATTACAGTGGCAAATCTCGAAAAATTACTCACTTCTAAACATCTTTGTTCATTTTTGTATAACTTTAGTATAAATACATGTAAAGTTTGATAAATATGTTGTTTTATATAGACCTTATGTAAATGAAAATGTGCAAATTTGCCCTTTTTACATAGAAAATAAGTTAGTTTCTTAATTTCATTATTCAGGTCACAAAAGCAAAGTTTGAAGGGAATAATGGCCATTTTCTGTACTTTTAGAATATAAGCAATTAAGAAATAACACAGTGTAATCTGTAAGTAAATTTTCTATCTCATCAGAAAGCAGCAGCAAAATCAAACTGCATAAGAAATTAAATATGGGAAGACATCAAATATATTAGATTGTTTAGAAATAAATGTCGTTTTTGAACTGTGAAGTTTAGAAAAGCATAAACCAGTGTTGTAAAACATACTTTAATTAAAGTAAGCATTATTTGCTTCACAACACTTTTGCCAACGTGAAACGATACTGTTTATGCCCCTACTGTAGAAATCAGAGTTTCTTTGGTCAATGAGCTCCCTGAAAGCTACTTCTGCAGCTGCCTGGTTTTGAAAGCGTTTATTGTTCAAAAAGTTGTCAAAGTGCTTTAAAAATGAAAATTTGTAGAGGAAAGGTGTGGGGAATAAGGTAGATGAGGCAGAATCTCAATTACCAATTCGTTCAACTTTTGAAGCGTCATCCTTGACAGGTCTCATAACGTCGATTTTGTTGATCTTCAGTCAGCTCATATGGAACCCACTTATCCAACTTTTCGTCTTTCCAATCGCACTCAGGTGGTTGGCAATGCTTGATTTGCTTATGCCTAGCTTTTCTGCAAGCTCACGTACTGTTGTGCGGGAGTCTGTCTCAACTGGTTCCCTAAATGTGTTTTTATTTAAGGAAGGCTTCTTCCACAACCTTCGTGGTCTTCAAAACTTTCATCTCCATGTCGAAACCTTTGGAACCAACGCTGAACTATACGTTCAGTAACAGATCCATGGCCGAATGACTAGTTGATGCTCCATGTACTTTCGGTAGCTTTTCGTCCAAGTTTGAAGTCTTAGGGGAAAATCAAACAAAAGTTTTTCTCCTCCATGCTGCCTTTGGAGTTTCGAAACGTACTTTGAGTACAGTTGAAACAGCAGACAATTAAGACACATTGTAAAGGGAAAACATTGGATTAAACCAACCAACCAACGATAAGTTACTCAACATTTAGCACCTAAATGTCATCGTGAGAATTCTGACATTTGTTTCTGGACAACCTAATATATTATGCAGAGAGTTTATCTTGTCGATTTTTTTTCTGATTTATACCACTCTTCAGTGTAACAAAGTTAATTATATAGGATAACAAATAATTCGTATTGATCGTAGACATGAACAAAATAGTTATCAATAATCACCATAACACCTCTAATTGAAATAATTAAAAAAATAATCGTTATTTAAAACATACCATCTCCTCATTGATATACCAGCGTAATGTCGCAGCGGGTTTGGACTTCGCGGAGGTACAGTTTACTGTGACAGTGTCTCCAATATTGTATTTGGCTCTTCCGCCATTTATTCTTGGTCCTTCAGTTGGGAGAACTAGAGTAAAAAAAATCTAACGTTAGATTGCTAACAAGAATACAGAGGAAACTGAGTTGAATTAACAAAGGTAACTCTCGCCAGGCGTGACATTTACTTTGTTGTTTCCATGGAGATGGCAGGACGGCGAACGTGTTGTTTTTCATCAGAAGTAGCAGTGGAGGGGGAGGAATAGAATAACTGTAAAACTCATGACAATGAGAAAATAATTAACGGAGTCAAATTCTATAGAGCAGAAAAATTGTTAGTGATAAGAGAGAGGTAAGCAAGATATCCTAGCGAACAAACAAACAAGCCATTTTATAATATATGTTTCTTTTTCTTTTTTTTTTCTAATACTGATTGAATGGTCTCCATTGGCTCAGCGATAAGTCTGAAGACAGTTCTAAAACCGAGATTTGATACCCGTCTTGGGCACAGCACAGATAGCCAATTAAGAAATTTTTTTGCATAATAATAATATAAATATTAATTGTTATATATATTTTTATCTTTTAGCATATTTCAGGGTCATGAACTTTGTCATAAAAAAAGAACATTTTAATGCCTGGGAATCATGCATGGCTAACAGAAACTTTTATTAGATAATTTTTTGTTAGTCTGAACTAAAAATAACAAAAGGCTATTATACATATTAAATGTTTCATAGTTTATAGTATAGAATGAAGGATACATTACGATTGAAATTATCCATCATTACATACCTTGCATTGTACCACATGCCATTAATGTAATCCCTAATTATAATTAAACTGTATGCTAAAACCATTCTTACTTGAATATAATTTCATTGGAAATTACGTATTCATAAAGTTTCTTTGAATTTTTAGAACACGTTCACGTTACGTTTCTTACTCGTATCTAGATAGATTTTACCAGGAACAGAAAAAAAAAAGCTATTCAAATGGTACTTTCCTAGAACGCCCCTACATTTTCCCACCTTCACCAATTAACAAAAACGAGTTTCATTAATTTTTAATAAAAATATTAATGTATAACAGTAAAAAATATATATATTTCATTTTTAAATATGATTATCTTGAATGTAAAGAAATACATGTCGATACAGATATAACCAAACTGTCGTTACTTTTAAATACTTCAAAGCGTTCCCAGGCCTATAAACTTGTAATAAAAGTAGCAATACCTTTAGCTTGTTTGTTTATTGTTAAGCTACAAAATGCACTATGTATGCTGTGCTCACCACAGGGATAGAACCTCGGATTGTGGTTACTGTGTCGAGGAGAACAGTGTCGTCGCATTATTATCGTACTACTCAACTTGTCTAGTAAGCATTGTATGATACACGATGACAGTTTTTTTTTAGAACACCACTTAAAGCATTTCTTTATATCCATATTGTTTTATTACAGGCATGTTTAAATCGATCATATGATATAAAGAAAGACATTGAACACAACATTTCTCGTAGTTTAATTCATTAATATATTCCTTCACAAATACAAATGCTTAATATATATTCTGGTTTCAACATATGTTATCCACATAGGCCAGCATGATTAAGTAATTAGCTGGAAAATTAAAATGATTTTTGGCTTGTATCTTAAGTAATGAAAAGTGCTGGAGTTACTCAATAAACAACGAAAATTGGACAAAATAAAATAAACCTACATTTCGCCACCATAAACGTGTCATCATGTGAGTTACTCACATAAGAAAATACACACTAAAACACATCGAACGGTGTGTTTTTCGATCCCACTTTATGAGTTTCAAATCTCCAACTTGGAAGTAATTTTAATTTTCAACGGGGCTCGGCATGGCCAAGCGTGTTAAGGCGTGCGACTCGTAATCTGAGGATCGCGAGTTCGCATCCCCGTCGCGCCAAACATGCTCGCCCTTTCAGCCGTGGGGGCGATATAATGTGACGGTCAATCCCACTATTCGTTGGTAAAAGAGTAGCCCAAGAGTTGTCGGTGGGTGGTGATGACTAACTGCCTTCCCTCTAGTCTTACACTGCTAAATTAGGGACGGCTAGCACAGATAGCCCTCGAGTAGCTTTGTGCGAAATTCCAAAACAAACAAACAAACAATCTCAAAAATTATATTTCAACTGTTTACAGACGTTGATCCAAAAAAGGAGGAGCAAGATACCAAGTATCTAAATATTTTAATTATTCTAAGTATTCTCTGACTTTGATTTAAGTAATAAGGAACAACCTACCAAATTTCGTTACATCTTAATAATTCTATCATAAGTGTTGACAGACCGTTGATTGAAGAAAAAAAGGAATAACCTACCAAGAAACTCCATATCTTAATAATTTTATTATAAGTGTTCACAGACGTTGAGTTAAGTGAGACATACCAAATATCTCCATATCTCAGTCTTTATGAGTGTTCACACACGTTCATCCAAATAAAGAGGAACAACCTACCAAGTATATTCATATCTTACTAATTATATTATTAATGTTCAAGACATTGATTTAAGTGAGAAGGAACTACCTACGAAGTATTTTCATATCTTAATCATTTTACTATAAATTTTCGCAGGTGTTGATTTAAGAAATAAAAAACAACCTGCCAAATATCTTCAAAATTTAATAATTCTATTATAAGTGTTCACAGACGTTGATCCAAGAAAGGAGAAATAACCTGCCAAGTATCTTCATATCTTAATAATTCCATTTTAAGTGTTTACAGACGTTGATCCAAGAAATAAGGAGCAAGCTACCAAGTATCTGAATATCTTAATTCTATAAGTGTTCTATGACTTTGATTTAAGTAATAAGAAAAAACATACCAAATTTCTTCATATCTTAATAATTCTATTATACATGTTCACAAACCTCGACTTAAATAAAAAGGAACAACCTACCAAATATCTTCATATCTTAATCATTATATTATCAGGGTTTACAGACGTTGATTTGAGTGAGAAAGACAATATATCAAATATCCTCATATCTTAATAATTATGTTACAAGATTTGACAAATGTTGAACCAAGTAATGAGATCAACCTAACAAGTAACTTCGTGTCTTAATAATTCTATTATAAATGTTCACAGACGTTGTTCTAAGAGAGAATGAACAACCTAACAAGTATTTTATATACTAATAATTCTTAAAGAAGTGTTCATAGATGTTGTAGAAAGTAAAGAGCAATAACCTACCACGTATGTTCATATCTCAATCATTATATAATAACTGTTTACAGTCGTTGATTTAAGTAAAAAGGAACAACCTACCAAGTATCTCCATATCTTAATCATTCTATTATAAGTGTTCACAGGACCAACATACCAAGTATCTTCATATAGTAATAATTCGTATAAATGTACACAGACGTTGATTCAAATAATAATGATCAACCTACCAAGTATCTTCATATCTTAATCATTACATGTATTACATTACAGACGTTGTCTCAAGTAATAAGGAACAACCTACCAAGTATCTTCAGATCTTAATCGTTATATTATGTGTCACAGATGTTTGTAGAAGTAAGAAGGAACAATGTAATAAGTTTCGCCATATGTTAAGAATTGCATTATAAGTGTTCACAGACGTCGATTTAAGTAAGAAAAAACAACCTGCCAACTATTTTCAAATCTGAATTTTTCTATTATAAGTGTTCACAGACGTGGATCAAAGAAAGGAGGAACAACTTACCTAGTAGCTTCATATATTATTAATGCATTTCTAAGTGTTCACAGACGTTGATCCAAGTAAGGAGGAACAACCTACCAAGTACCTTCATATCCTTGCTTGCCTCTACAGTTTGGAAAGATGGCGCTTCTGCCGAAACCTCGCATGTGTAGCGACCTTCTGAATCAAGGTCTATATTGTTCAGATATACCTTGTCTTCTCCAGACTTAGAGAGCTGTAAACAAACGGAAATTAATAAATGATCTCTCCTTCTCGTTTATCTAACGTGACAGGAGAAATGGCTTTAGATATATATTCTTAAATATCAATCTTTTAAAAGTCAAATTTACCTTTCTGCACTAAAATCTTTATAGAACATGAATGTGTTATCCTGACATCTTTTAATTAAAAATATGTATTTTTGAAAATTCTAGAAATATAGTAACCGCAATAGATTGACTTTCATCACAAAGTTTTATTTTATTTTGTGACGAATTAATAGATACCCTAAATATTATTACTTATCTAAAAACAAAGTCATCATCTGATTCAAGAAAATGAACTTAGGATTTTTATATAATTGGAATTATGTGTTTGAAATACTTCCACAGGATTCATTCCACAAGAAAAAAATCGCCCAGTAAAATAAGAACAACTTACTTCTACCAACATCTTGAAGAGAAAGAAACAGCCCAGTAATATAAGAATAACTCACCTTTACCAATACTTTCAAGAGAAAGAAACTGCGCAATAAAATAATATCAACTTACCTCAACAGACATCTTCAAGAGAAAAAACTGCTCAGTAAAATAATAATAACTTCCTTCTATCCACACCTTCAAGAGAAAGGAACTGCACAGAGAAATAAGAACAACTTTATTTTACCCATTTCTTCAAGAGAAAAAAAGTAAAAACTCTACCATATTGATTAATGCGATATCGTAGAATGACAGTTGTAAAATTGTTTGCAAAAACTATATATTGAACAATTTGCAAATTTCGCCTGTCTCTTTTTATGTCGTAATTTCCCGATAGAAACGATATTTGATATTAAAATTTCCATTGATCGTGC